>NW_027507788.1:174640483-175222983 GCF_037356315.1 Lithobates pipiens
AATCTCAGCTGGTTCCTGCTGAACCAGCTGAGATATGGCCAGCCTAAGGAAGGATTGGACCATCTATCAGGTTTTCGTTTTTGTCTGGGTCCCCAATGGAGTGATTTTGCCCTGAATCTTTTTTTACTAATGAGGAAAATATTTTGGATTCAGGTCCACTTTAAACTCAATCTAAAGCTGGCCACACACAGTACAGTCTGATTGTACAATCTCTGTAGAACGTCCTTCGCATTTACCATGTAGTTTCCCGAGCGTAGGAAAGCTCCTGGAAATAATGTCAGGCATCCAATTGCCTGTGTAATCCCCAAGTGCTTGGTAGTAGCTTCAATTTTGCATTAAAAACTTTACACTAAAGTTCACCGCTTGACCTCCCTTCCTTTGTCCATGCTACAAACCTCCATATCGCTCGTATTTCTGCTGAAACGTTTGTCTTTTTTTTTTCTTCTTCGGATCTTCCCACAATGCCTTGCAACAGCTGCTGGAGGCAGCTAGAAATGGCTGCTCAGCGCCCCAGCCAGAGCAACAGTAATAAAAAAAGATTCAATAAATTGCCTGAAGGAGACTCTATGCGAAGGTACACTGCGTGTTACAACAGATTAAATATTTTTTTATGATAATGCCTCCTGTAACCTGGTCCTTTTTTATAGCTATTGTCTGCAGTAAAGAAAAAAACAGTCCACTAAAAATGTACTTAAATTATAGGCAAGTATTAAAACGGAGGATGCGTTTACAATTGTTTTAATGGTTGGTTCAGCGGTTGTACGCAGACAGTGTTTTCTCACGTGTCAGGCATGCTGCTAGTATACCGAATACAGTGAATTTAAGCTGTTTTTTTAAATTAATTTATTTATTTTAATATGTGGGCCTTAATTTATCCTTAGAAATATGCTTCGCATCGCCTTTAAACAAAAGCTTTTTTTTTTTTTTTTTCACTGAAATACAATACTGCTTAAAGTGGAGTTCCGGTGAAACTTTTTTTTTTTTTTAATAATCCTAGCATTATTACAAATGAAATACAAAAACGATTCTACAATGATCATGATCGATTTTGCAAAAATATTAATTTATTACTCGAATATCTTCTGCCTCCGTTTGTGGCCGTTGCCGTCATGATTGTGGGCATGTGAAGCCCAATCAAGATCTCTTCCTGGATTAGGTTTGGAGAGGTGCATGCTGGGTAACCAGCATGCACCTCTTGATCTTGCGAATGCGTGATTCACCGGCTGTAGCGCCGATTGTTTCTAAAGTTGCCATAACGGGTGGGGCGACAGAGGAAGGTCCCGCCCCGTTGTTATGGCAACATCACAGTACTGCCCACAGACTCCTGGGAAATTCCGACACATCATTTCCCAGGAGCACAGGCGAGGGAGGGAGTGACGAGGAGCTCCGCGGACAAGGCAAAGGCAGATTAGGAGGACTACATAGCAACAGAGCGATTCTGGGAAGTATAAAAAAAAGTTTTCCTCCCAAATGTTTTTTTTTTTTCCAGGTTTAGAGCCATCCAATTCTGAAAAAAAAAAAAAATTCAGGGTGGAACTCCGCTTTAAGGGCTGCTGTAAACTGTAAAAAAAATTCTTTTTGTTTTTAGATTTTGCAGTTATGATATGTTTATAAAAGTATAAGCCTTGGTTCGTACGGGCGATGATGCCCCGTATAGCATCTCGACAGTCTCAACTTCCAGGTGGGGCATGCAGGCAGCCCATGGAAACCTATTAGGATGCAATGGCTGCACCAACGCAGCCGCTGGTTCTGTGTGACAAATGTGTGGGTGCGGGAGAGTGGCCCCTGAATGCACACTGTCTACGTTAAGGGGCACTCACCCGCCTGTCACATTATGACCCGCAGCTTTGTCTGCGCAGCCGCTGCATCCTATTAGACATCTGGAGGGTGAGACCCACCAAAAACGTCCTGACGCTGTAAGAGCATCATCACACGTGTGACTAAGGCCTAAGCTGAAAATCTCAAGCAAAAAAAAAAAATAGGCAACCAGTGGCAAGTTGAAATCGTCTAAGGCTCAGTTCACATTACTGCGACCTGAAAGTCATGCAACTTACAGTGCGACTTTGCCAGGTGACTTTCTGTCCATTTGCTTGAGACTTGAGTACTACTTTGATGCAACTTTGACGCGAGGGAGGGGCTACACCGCAAGGAATGCCTGTGTAATCTTCCTGTGATGTTGGATCCAAATCGCATCAGTATAGATGAGGATCTGACTTGGAGGTGACTTCCATTACAGGAACCCTTTCTAAAGCCCGAGCGATTTCAGTAGTGCTAAGACAGCTCTCATTGACTAACATGGGATTTCACATGTCATGCGACTTGGGGTCTCACAAGTTGGATCCCAAGTCACGCGAGTGTAAACCAGAAGGGCCTGTCTGCTAGGAGAGAGGGAAGGGTGTGCCACTGTTCTCAGCCATTCAGCAGTCTGTGTAATCTGATCTTCCTGGCTGTTTTATAAACCTGGTGGACCAAGTAAAAGGACCCTCACTTTGTAAAACATTCCATTAAGTTTAAAACCGAAATGAAAGGCAAAACATTTATGCATGGTTTAAAAAATTTTTTTTTAACTTTTATATAAGTGATCACATACCCTCTGTTCTTACCTGCAAAAGAGCAGGGGGAGGAGAAACAGCATCCTGATTAGTGTGGTCAGTTTATACTAGGAAAGCAAGAGGGACTGGCAGGAATATCAGGGATTTCACAAAGGAAGCAATACAAAGAGAACAGGATACTTTTTCATACAAGTACATGGTACAGCAGGCACATATCAGGAATATAAAATGTTGGATCTCGCCTTTACCAGTGGCATATACTCCCCTTTCTACTCCATTCTGTCATGAAGAGCAGAGGTCACCAAACTTTATTACAAGGGTCACATCATATATTTAGCAAATACTTGCGGCTCAAAAAAAAAATCTGTTTTGTAAGAGATCATAAGCACCCATCTAATCAGAGACTGCCGAGTCCGCAGTCCCCCATCCTGCCTTAGTATCTTCACCACAGTGGCGGCATGGCACAGGGCAGGAGGCAGAGCAAACCCTCCTTCTGAATTTTTGGACGCTCCTGGATGGTGCCACACTGGGATCCGCATCATATGTTTCTATGATGGTGTCGAGCCAGACGCCAGCACCATAGTAATGACGCATGTCTCGGCTGCTCAGCATCATTGGTTGCTACAGAGCTGGCGGTTGGCCCGGCTGTACCATGCAAACGCATGACTCTGATACAGAACCAGTTGTTGCAGGCTGGAAGTGGCCCTAGGGCTGTATTTTGCAGACCCCGATCTAGAGAAAGACAAGGCAGCCCACCACAGTTCCAAATCAACTTGTGAAACCCTACAGAGTGCCAAAGATTCTCTCTTCTTGTCCCATGTAACAGAGCGGAGCAAATGATCAGGCTCCTGTGCTGTTACATGGAGGGAAGGGGTGTGAGTCACATCTTCTGAAATACCCCGAAGTACTGGGGATTTTTCTTTAATCTCTGTGGCTGAATTGAGTGGTGGTGCAGCAGAGAAAAGGCTGGCATATGCCTCTTAAAGTGGGGGGGAGATGAAGAATGTCAACCCAAAATTTCATATTCCTGATATGTGCCTGCTGTACCATGTACTTGTATGAAAGTCTCCTGTTCTCTTTGTATTGCTTCCTTTATGTGAAATGCCTTGTGTTCCTGCCAATCCATCTGCTTTCCTATTTTTTTTTTAAACTGACCACACTAGGCCAGGAGAGCACAGCATGGTCAGTTTTCCTACTGTTCTGAGAATTCAGCCTGCTTTCCTCCAATGATCAGACTAGTGCTGACCTCCCCCCACAGTCATTCACTAGGAAACCACAAGGCCGGTTTCCCTCAGTAGAGATGGCGAGGGCAGCACCCGGTGGCCGATTAAAAAATTGTCTCCGGTGAGGACACAGCTGGATTACTGGACAAGTGTCCTAATATTAAAAGTCATCAACTACAGTATTTGTAGCTACTGACTTCTCATTTTTTTCTGAAGGAGCCTGAAGCTCCTCTTTAAATTTCAGTCCAGTAAATACCTTCCAGGTGCATCAAAGTGCTATAGGTTAATTTTCTATTGAAAGCAGCCACAGCCTGGGTAGAAAAAACTGTCCCCTGCCAGTCTCCTGCAATGGGGGACTCCTGATCTCTGCGGGGGCGCAGTGGTCTCATTGCAGAGGTCAGACCTATAGCTCTTGCTGGTTGGAAAGCTTTGGCTCTGACTCAGGGTGTGGATTGAATTTCTATCAAATAGACCACTGCTTCCTCACAGAGATCAGGAGTCCTTCTTTGCAAGAAGCTGGCAGGTGACAGGTTTTTCTACCCAGACTGTGGCTGCTTTGGATAAAAATGAACCCGTATGACTGCACACCTTTTGATGGATTGTACAGCCCTGGCCACAGGTTTTGAGAATGACACAAATATAAATCTACACAAGGTCTGCTGCTTCACTTTTTATGATGGCAATTAGCATATACTCCAGAAGGTTATGAAGAGTGATCAGATGAATTGCAATTAATTGCAATGTCCCCATTTGCCATGAAACATTTCCACTGCATTTCAGCCCTGCCACAAAAGGACCAGCTGACGTGTCAGTGATTCTCTCGTTAAAATGGGTGTCAGTGTTGACGAGGACAAGGTTGATTGATTGTGTTAGAATCAGTCTGGAAGCTTTAAAAGGAATGTGGTGCTTGAAATCATTTTTCTTCCCCTGTTAACTATGGTTACCTGCAAGGAAACGTGCGGTCATCATTGCTTTGCACAAAAAGGGATTTGCAGCCAAGGCTTTGCTGCTATTTAGATTTCACCTAAATCGCACATATATATGATCATCAAGAACTTCAAGGAAAAAGGTTCAATTCTTATGAGAAGAAGGCTTATAGGCGCCCAAGAAAGTCCAGCAAGTGCCAGGACCATCTCCTACATTTGATTCAGCTGCGGGCAGGGCTGCTGTTAGAAATCACGGGGCCCCATACAGCCTACAAGGCAACAACCCCCCCATATATCAATTTTTTTTTTTACAAAAAATACACTAATATTATTATTAGCGGACACAAACATAACAGAGAACCAGTGTAAATGAGCCCTTTTATAATAGGACAGGGAGGGGGAAGCAATTACAAGAACAATGCTCTGTGTCTCTCCCTGCAGCAGCTGAAAGCTGGTGGGTGGGATAGAAACTGGCTTCTATCTGCTGCAGAGAGCCGCACAGGGCATCTTTCTGGAATTCCCCTCTGATCGACAACACTGATTCCTCTTGGTGTTAGGGCCCCTATGTGTGCCAGGGCCCCCTACATGAGGACTGGTGGTCCCCCCCTATCAGTGGCCCTGGCTGCGGGATCGGGGGAACCACCAGTGCAGAGTTTTCTTAGGGATGGCAGCAGGCAGGTGTGAGGACATCGGCACGCACAGGGAGGAGAAGACATTTGGAGGATGGCCTGGTGTCAAGAAGGGCAGCAAAGAAGCCACTTCTATCCAGGAAAACATCAGGGGCACACTGATATTCTACAAAAGGTACAGGGATTGGACTGCTGAGGACTGGGGTAATTTACTCTTTCCGATTGTTTGGGGCATCCGGAAAAAACCTTGTCCAGAGAAGAAAAGGTGAGCGCTACCATCAGTCCTGTATCATGCCAACAGTAAAGCATCCTGAGACCATTCATGTGTGGGGTTGCTTCTCAGCCAAGGGAATGGCCTACTCAAAATTTTGCCTAAGAACACAGCCATGAATAAAGAATGGTACAAAAACAAACATCCTCTGAGAGCAACTTCTCCCAACCATCCAAGAACCTTTTAGTGATGAACAATGTATTTTCCAGCATGATGGAGCACCTTGCCATAAGGAAAAAATGATAACCCAGTGTCTTGGGGAACAAAATATTGAAATTTTGGGTCCATGGCCAGGAAACTCCCCAGACCTTAACCAAATTTAAGAACTTGTGGTCACTCCTCAAGTGACGGGTGAACAAAAAAGCACTCATATTCTGACTCCAAGCATTGATTATGCAGAAATGGGCTGCCATCAGAAGTTGAAGGACATCATGTCGGGGGGAATTGCAGAGGTCTTAAAAAAGGTCAACACTGCAAATATCGATGTTATGTAAAAAAAAAAAAAAAACTTAATTGTCAATAAAAGCCTTTGACACTTATGAAATGCTTGTAGTAATACTTCAGTATACCATAGAAACATCTGACAAAAAGATCTAAAAACACTCAAGCAGCAGACTTTGTGAAAATTAATATTTGTGTAATTCTCAAAACTTTTGGCCACGGCTGTATTTACTGTATTTCTGGGTCACTCTGCACTATACTGGCAGGGGACAGGTTTTTCTTCTCAGGCTGTGGCTGCTTTCTAAAGAACAGACTGCAAAGTTGTACTCACGCTGGCAGTTGTTGACATAACGTGTTGACTATAGACTTTGAAATCTGCAAGCACAATGCCAGCTATTCCTTTCTTGATGTACTTGCCGCTCTAGGCCATAGGTGAATTAAATCATAAATCCTACGGGACACAATGGAGTCTGTGTCTGAAACAAGCCAGGAAGGGAGAGAAAACTCTTCCTGTGCCCGGCTATTTGGACAGCTGTCACTTTACATGCCAGTTACTGCCGGTGGCAGGTTGAGTCTTCATGAAGGTACATTCCTGTTGTTGAGATTGTTCACCTTTAAGCCATTCCGGTGGTTGTTTCTGTGCCAGCAGATTTTGCCCCCCAGAAATGTACCTTCTCTCTTGAAAACAAGGATGACCTTCAGTTTAGGGCAGGCGAGGACGGCATGCAGTGAATTCAGATGACTCGGAATCCGCACATGACATTTCTGGTGATTAGGATTCTGGAGCATTGTATTCGTCCAGATTGAAGGAGGTCTGCAGAGCTGTTTTAATTCATAAAACCAATAGAAAAGTTTTCTGTGCAATTTTCAAGGATCCCTTTCAAGGTTATGTACAACATCTGCTCTTGGTTTTTTTTATTTGCGCACTATAAAACAAGAACATCTGGAAGTTTCTGCATTCGGGGACCAATATTTCTGGACTGCTCTAAACAGCCTGCTTAATTTAATTACTAGGTGTTCTTTACACATCATGCAACATTTTATGCAGTATGCATTGTGCTTCTTTTTTTATTTTAAGTGGATTTAAACTCAAAGTGAAAAATGACTGTGCTCTAGGGAACAACTAGAAATGTTAATTGTGTCAAACCATCCCTGAAAATGTACCCGATGCCCTAAATTCCTCAAAATAAGTTCACTTCTGTTGCTTGAGCCTCATAGCTGTATATCTGCAGTGTGAGTTCATCTAAGGCACGGGGTCTCCAAACTTTTCAAACAAACTAAACAAAGGGCCAGTTTATTGCCCTTCAGACATTAGGGGGGCCGGTGTTGTGTTGATCACTGTCCCCTGTCGGATAGTGTCCGCCCTGTACTGCGCTTGCGCAGTATGGAGGATAAGGAGACGCCGAAGGTCTCCGAAGATGAACGGCGCCTGCGCACTGAGTCCAGGTTCAAGCCCCATCATCCAAGTGGACATAGAGCTAGAATAAAAAATAGCCGAGCAAAGCGAGGCCATGCCCGAAGGGTGGCGAGGGAAGTGAGGCCGTCGGGGACCCTGTTACTAAGTGCTACTGTATGTCCACTTGCATGGTGGGGCTTCAACTTGGACTCAGGGCAGAAGGTACTAGCAAGTGCGCAGGCGCCGTTCATCTTCGGAGACTTTCGGAGTCTCCTTGTCCTCCGTACTGCTCAAGCGCAGTACGGGGCGGACACTATCCGATGGGGGGACAGTTTTTGGAAGAACACTGGACTGTGGCCAGCAGGAGTGTAAATTTTCTTGGCATCAGCTGGAGTAAACATCGCCACATTTGGTATTAAGGGGAAGACTAGTGTCCCATCATTGGAAGATCATGTTGGAGAAATGGTGGCCCCATTGTTGGTGTCAGTTGGCAGAATAGTGTCTTGTATCAATGGGTGGAAGAGTGCCTCAAGGGCCAGATAAAGGCAAGCGAAGGGCCACAGTTTGGAGACTACTGATCTAAGGAACTGCCGCCTCTGACCAGATTTCGAGTGAGGTTTGGTGATGTCACTACTGTGCTGCTCACTGTTCTCCTTGCTGGAGAGAAAGCTGTTCCTGTTCTGTCCCATTTTCATGTACTTTTTTGTCTTGTATTGAACTGCATTAAAGTGATAGGAAGTCCCATTGGACACTTCTACCCACAGGGAAGCTTATAATGCAGCTTACCTGTAGGTACAAGGAATATCTCCTAAAGATGCATAATTTCTCTGATTCAATGCCCCTCACATGCTCTTTAGATTATTTTTCTTTTTTTTTTTATTGAATGTTTTATAGCTGACTTTTTTTTTAATTGTCTTTTTTGGTTTATAGCGCAAAAAAAAATGCAGTGGGGATCAAATACCACAAAAAGGAAGCTGTGGGAAAAAAATGACATACATTTTATTCGGGTGAAGTGTTGACAGTTAAAGAGGTTATATACCCATTTCTTTTTTTTTTTTTTTTTTTTTTTTTTACTTTTACCTACAGGTAAGCCTATAATAAGGCTTACCTGTAGGTAAAATGAATATCTCCTAAACCTGTAAAGTCAGCAGGGCATGCGCTGTGATGGCCCGGCTGAAGGTCCGGCAGACGCTGGGAACAAGACTCCCACGCTCATGTGCAGGAGTGACGTAATCGCGGTTTTGGCCACTCACGGAGCAGGAGCCGCAATAACGAGAAGAAGCGCCAAGGGAACATGTCGGCTCCCTTGGCGTGGACCATGGTCAGATGTCGAGGCCTCATTCTAAGGTCAGTATTTCATAATTAGCTAGTATGCACTGCATATTGGTTAGCTCATTATGCCTCTGCCTTGCAGGTTTTTTTGTTTAAAAAGGAAAACAAAGTGCGGTTATACAACTGCTTTAAAATTCTAAGACTGGCAAGAGGCTTGTTCTGCAGTCCGCAGGCACCTTAACCACTTGACCTCTGGAAGATTTACCCCCCCTCTTTTCATGAAGGGGGGTAAATCTTCCAGAGGTCAAGTGGTTAAGGTGCCTGTATACTGCAGAACAAGCCTCTTGCCAGTCTTAGAAGTTAACTATAACAATCAACTCCATACTTGTCTTTTTAATCTCCCCCTTCACCTTAGAGCTAGGAGTGTCCACGTGCAGCCATAGACATAACATTGCCCCCCTGATCACACCATAACGGGCCACAATGTCTCTGCTAGCTTTATGTATACTTCCACTCTCAAACACCAGAAGATTTATTTCTTCTTTGTCCTCTTTCTGCCTCTGCAGTCAATTCAGGAACCTTCTATTTTTTTTTTCTTAACCGTTGCATCAGCCGGAATCAAAGGCTATAATTAAAATGGTGCAGGCATTCCATTCTTTCCCGTTATTGTCGGTTGTATCATGGTCAATTTGAATCCAATGGCTGCCTATGAAGTAAATGCGAGCAGGCAGTGTAATTGGAGGCCCATTCTCATTCATTGTTCCTGTACCAGTTAATGAAAGAGAGTGGAGTCATGTTGTAATGCAGTATACCCACGAGCCCGCCGCCTTGCTGATCTCTCTGAAATTGAATCGGCACATACAGAGCGCCCACGGGCACAGAGGTAGTAAATAGTTCACATGACAAATGCAACCTCATCGCTGTATGACTGCCAGCCAAACAGATTGCCTGTGTGTTTTTATAAGTTATCATGGTTTGGGGTCAATTTCATTTGTACGTTATTTTTTTTACACACCTTTTTTTTTATCTTATTTTTTTTCTATTTTTTTTTTTGTTCATCTAAACTTCAATATCAACTCTGGAATAAGCAAGCATTGTCTAAGTAAATTCGTCATGTGTATTTATTTCTTGTATCTTGGAGTTCTTTTTGTATTTCTTACAGATCTGTGCTGTAATCCAGTGTGAGACTTTCCCTCTGAAGGAGCTTCCTGTAATAAAGACCACTCACTGCTGCTCTCTCTGCTTGTGCAGGGTGACTGGTCTTGTCTCCGCCCCTTCCTGTACTTTTCTGCAGGCAGCCTGTAGTGGGTGGAGCCTGCTGGGTCCCTCCCACAGCTCTGCTCAGGCTATGTACAGCACAGTGATTCCACTGCTACTTTTACAAAGTAATATCTGGGTTTGCTAAGAGATTTGGTGTATACAAAATGATTCTATATCCTTGGTAGCTATTCGGGATTTTATTTACCCGCTTGCCAACCAAGATCTCTCTCTCTCTCTTTCTCTCTCTCTCTCTTTCTCTCTCTCTCTCTTTCTCTCTCTCTCTCTCTCTCTCTCTCTCTCTCTCTCTCCATCTTAATGCATCCATCTATGCATTAAGATAAAAATAATTCTGCGTGTAGTAGCTGCCCCAGCACCCCCTAATACATGAGCCCCTTCCCTGTCCAGCGATGTCCATAAACCCAACGGCCGTCAGTCCCTCCTCATTGGCTGAGACACAGCGGTGGTGCCATTGGCTCCTGTAGCTTTCACTTAAAGTCAGTTAGCCAATTGGTGGGAGGGAGGGGCGGGGCCAAACAGGAGCTCCATGAATGGACACATGGAGCTGCAGCTCGGCTTGGGTGCCCTATAGTAAGCTTCTTTCTCTGGGGGCACTCGATAGGAAGGAGGGGTCAGGAGCAGCAAAGAGGGACCCGAGAAGAGGAGGATCCAGGCTGTTTTGTTTAAAAAAAATAAAAAAAATATGAGACTTTACAATCACTTTAAGACAAATTAAGACAAAGCCCTGGAGAGTACTGAACTGGCCAGCAATGAGTCCAGATCTAAATCCCATAGAGCACCTGTGGAGAGACCTCAAAACAGCAGTTGGGGGGAAATCTGAGAGACCTGGAGCAGTTAACAAAAGAAAAGTGGTCCCAAAATTCCAGTAGAGAGATGTAAGAAACCCACTGATGGTTACAGGAAGTATTTGATTTCAGTTATTTTTTTTCCAAGAGGCGTGCGACCGAATATTAAATTGAGGGTGCCAATAATTTTGTCCAGTCCATTTTTGGAGTTTTGCGTGGAATGTGTCAGATTTGGCTTTTTGTTTATTTTTTGTGTCCTACCAATACAACCAAAATAAATAAACATGAGAATGCCTAAAAATATATGCACAGTAATTGCAACAGTTTTCTGGGCGAAGTGGTGCTTTATCAGACAGAAATGCAGGGGTGCCAATATTTTTGGCCATGACTGTATTACATTTTTGGTTTTGGATTTAATTCAGCTTTAATTTTATTCCACTTTATTTTATTATATTTTGCAGAGTGAGTGATCATTGACTTGTACTTATCTATGCCAATACTTTTCCTCTTTCAGGAGAGTGAAGATGCAGTTAAAGTATTAGCAAAGGAAAAAGATCTTTTAGAACGGGAGAAGTGGGAGCTTCGTCGCCAGGCCAAGGAGGCAACAGACCACGCCAGCGCCTTGCGATCGCAGTTGGATTTAAAGGAGAATCGAATCAAAGAACTTGAAGCTGAACTTGCAATGGTGAGATATAGATCAAACTTATTTTCCTATCAGTGCTTACTTCAAATAGTTTTAAAGCCATTTTTTACCAAACTAATCGTGCCCATAGAATATATACCTGTAATGAAGAAAGTGAATACCTACCCCCCGCCTCGCCTTAGAACACCAGGCTAATTCAGAGAACTAATTCTGCATAGGTCTTCAAAAACTGACACGTCCTGGAGTGTCAATTTCTTGGTCTCCCACAAGGTTCAAGGGTTCCTTCACCAACCTCCACATCTATATCACATACTAGTATTGTGGAGGAGTCACTCGAAGCTGTGTGGACCAGGAGATCAACACTCATGGAAGTTTTGCTTATGAAGATTCCACCAGTGATTTTTCTGGATTGGAACAACATTTGGCATCATGGTCATCGGGAGGGCTTAAGTATTCACTTTTCTTCTTTACATGTCCTTCATACTATATGGGTCGTCTTCATTTGGTGTTTGTAGCTTTAAAGTGCACCTGTAGTGTCGAGATATAGTACAGTATATAGTGCAGAGAAGGAGAGAAAAGAAAGTGGAATTTTTTTTAGAAGGTTGTAGTGTATTTTGGATGAGAAGAGGCAGTTTCTGTCGATTTTACTAAGGGATTTTAGTAACAAAAAAAATTCAGTTATTCTGCCCACAGACAACTGACACTTACATAATGCAACTGGATAAGGTTAGGTTGGGTGAGCATTGGCCATACACATAATGTCTACCTCCCCTAGATGTCTCTTCAGCATTATGTCTACTGCTAAATTACAAGGTGTGAACGCTGTAAAGCTGTAGTTGTCATCTCACTAGCTTCACTAACCTAGAACACATCTATACAGATCAGGGCTCCTTTATTTTTCCCCAGCCATCCCGATCTGTATACTTGGCCAACATAACAGCCAAGCAACTGGCAATTTCATTAGGAGATCGGCAATGGCCAGCCGCTTTACCTTCTCTCTTGATAGGGTTACTTAAATGTCATCTCTGTTACGTGAAATGAGGAACACTTTGTAGAGGGGAAGATAAACCAACAGCCTAGGAATCCCTTGGCCCGCAGGCAGTAAAAATGAGCGCAGTGAGTGACTAGGAGAGAGGGCGGAGGTGAAGGGGGAACGCAAACACAAATCTGGCGGGTAAGTTTGGCAGCGCACAGTGTGACAATCTACAAACGGTATATTTTCATTGGCTTACAAGGTTAAATTTTGAAGAGCAATGCATGTAGGTGGTCATATAAAATGACGGCCTGTATAGCTTGGTGGCAAAAGCAGAAATGATGTAACTCCTGGTAACCAATCAGATTAAACTCCTAGCAGTGTACCTGTTACATATAATGAAGATAAATGCAATGCTGCTACTGGTAGCCAGTATTATGTTCTCTTTACAGTGGAGAAAATAATTATTTGATCCCCTGCAGATTTTGTAAGTTTGCTCACTTACGAAGAAATGAAGGGTCTATCATTTTTATCATGGGTATATTTTAAATGATATACAGAATATCAACCAAAAACACATGATACAAATGTTATAAATTGAGTTGCAGTTCAGTGAGTAAAATAAGTATTTGATCCCCAAGCAAACATGACTTAGTACTTGGTGGAGAAACCCTTGTTGGCAAACCCAGAGGTAAGGCGTTTCTTGTAGATGTGCACACATATCAGGAGTGATTTTGGTCCACTCTACAGATCTTCTTCAAATCCTTAAAATTTCTTGGCTGTAGCTTCGAAACTCGAAATTTCAGCTCCCCCCATACATTTTCTATAGCAGGGCTCAAAATTTCAAGTCCTGAGCTACTAGCCAGGCCTCAAGGGTTACTCGCTACCAGTTGCCCTGCCCAACCCCTACCCTGCCCCACCCCTAAACACACCCTCATAAATTATCTCATGAAATTAGACTTTAATGTTTTATGCAATTAAGTTATAAAAATATTAACGTTATCCATGCCCATCAATGGAGCTAGCCTGTGCCCCCAGGGTGCAGCCTGCCTGTGCAAGGGAAGAGAGGCGAGCTGCCACTGGATGATCAGAGCCATGTGCCATCACATAAGCCCCTCCCCTTGTCCGGGGAACTTTGATACATGTTGCCCGTCCTAGGATTGGACGGGTGATCTGTCTATCAAAGTCCCGGAGAAAGAGAAGGGGCTTATGTGACGGCACATGGCGGAGGGAACCCACAGCTATTGAAACGAAAGCTGTGATGTTCCCTGCTCTGATCATCCAGTGGCGGCTCGCCTCTCTTCCCCTCTTCTGATTGGCTGTGATTGCCCCCCGACTCCCAGGCAGCCCTTCTTGCCAGCTCTCAAAATCCTTTTGCAAAATGCGAGCGTGCGAGTGGAATTTTTGAGGGCTGTTCTATAGGATTAAGGTCTGGCGACCTGGCTAGGCCAATCCATGACCATAATGTGCTTCTTCTTGTGCCACTTCTCTGTTGCCTTGGTAGTATTTTTTTAGGGTCATTGTTATGCTAGAAGACCCATCTTCAGTGTTCTGACTGAGGGAAGAAGGTCCTCGTCCAAGATTTTACAATACATGGCCCCGTCCATTGGCCCCTCAATGTGATAAAGTCAGCCTGTACCTTTTAGCAGAGAAACAGCCCCAAAGCATAATGCTTCTACCTCTGTGCTTGACTGTAGGAATGGTGTTCTTGGGCTCATAGCATTTCTTTCCTCCAAACATGGCTAGTCAAGTTAATGCCAATCCCCTGTCCACAGCACTTTCTCTCAATCCTTCTCTGAATCATTTAGATGTTCATTGGCAAACGTCAGATGGGCCTGTACATGTGCCATCTTGAGGAGGGGGACCTTGCGGGCGCTGCAGGATTTCAATCCATGGCGGCATATTGTGTTACCAATGGTTTGTTTGGTGACTGTGGTCCCAACTGTCTTGAGATCATTCCCAAGCTCCTCCCGTGTAGTTCTGAGCTGATCCCTCACTTTTTGTATGGTCATCCTTACCCCATGAAGCAAAATCTTGCATGGAGCTCCAGACCGAGGGCGATTGATGGTTAAGTCTGTATTTCTTCCATTTGCAAATAATCGATCCAACAGTTGTCTCCTTCTCACCAGCTTTTTCCTGATGATCTTGTAGATCTTGTGCAGGTCTAAAAGCTTATCCCTGCCTGACGTCCTTTTGATAGCTCTTTGGTCTTACCCATGATGTTGAGGTTTGAATGTAAGAAAGAGATTCTGTGGACAGGTGTCTTTTATACACATAATGAGTTGTCATTAGGAGCACCACCTCAAACTGACAGGACTAATCTGTGTACCACATGAGTACATACTGTAGCCAGTCTGTGGGAGCCCGAATTATTGTTGGTTGGTAGGAGATCAAATACTTATTTTACTCACTGAACTGCAACTCAATTTATAACATTTGTATTGTGTTTTTTTCTGGATTTGTGGTTGATATTCTGTTATCATTTAAAATACACCTGGAAAAAAAAAAAAAAAATATATATATATATATATATATATATATATATATATATATATATATATATATATATATATATATATACACCCTTCATTTCTTTGTAAGTGGGCAAACCTACAAAATCTGAAGGGGATCAAATCATTAATTTTCCCCACTGTATATATCCAACTTGTTTCACAAGTCTCTTGTAGAGTCTTTAAAATTACCCCACTTAAAAAAAAAAAAAATTAAATAAATCAGTTTTTATTATGATTTGCACATATGGATTTCGGCTTATATAAGAACAGCGAGTACAACAAGCATTCACAAAGATTTCACTAAGCACCAAGCAGCTTCATTGAGGCCTTTTCACTTTAGTTTCAGGAGGTTAAACACATCTTAACAGGATTGGTAACTCACTTTAAACAAGCTGCTAGCATTCTTAAATAGGTTTCAATAAGCTTCAGCACTACTCAAAGCTTGATAAAAGCCTTCTAAAGTCAGGTAACAGCATGTCGATGGGCTTTTGTTGAAGTCAGAATTTCTTCACTCCCCATGCACGGCCAAAGGAGGTCAACTACAGGACAGGTTTACCAGTCAGTTTGATTTTTGAATGATCTCAGAGGCGTCGCACGCAAACTTATTGATACAGCCTAAAGACCGTCAACACTCCCATTAAGATCTACTAATCTGGAGCTGAAGTTTGCTCTAATGGCCTAAAAAAATAAAAATAAAAAAAAGCTACTTAAACTCTAGAACGATGTATGAGCCAGCATCAAGGACCACATCTGTTAAATACTTTCAGCATTTTGGGAGCGGTAATGCAGTGGCTTTTCAATGTTGACTGCCGTAAAGCCAAGTATTCTTCTTTTACTACACCTTTTAGAGGTGGCCTATTTGGTAAAAGTAACCCAATGGTGACGGGGACACTTAAGTGGGTCTCCTTTTAACTATGTAACCCCTAGGCCAATTCTGACATTTGTCATAAATTAAAAAATTTAATTTTTTTTTTGCTAGAAAATTACTTGGAACCCCCAAATGTTCAACTTTTTTTTTTTTAAACCAGAGACCCTGGAGAATAAAATGGTGGGCGTTGCAAATTCTTTTTTTTGGCACACGATATTTTCTCAGATGTTTTTCAAAAGCAAATAAAAAAAAAACACACATGAATGAATTTTAGAAAACACAATATAATGCCCATTTTTTTGTAAAAGTATAAAAGATTGTTATGCCGAGTAAATAGATACCAAACATGTCTCACTTTAAAATTGCACACGCCCGTGGAACGGTGGCAAACTACGGTATATTAAATTATCCGTAACCAATATTTTAAAAGCTATTACTGGTTATCAGTTTAGTATTATACAGGAGGTCTGGTTCTTGAATTATTTCTCTCTCTTTGGCGGTCATGGTCATACCTCTTGTGTGGTGCGAACTCTGTTTACATATGCGTACGGGACCGACGTGTACGTTCACCTTTGCGCATGAGTATGGGGGGACGGGAATTTTAAAATGTATAAAAATGCCTTTTTTTTATGTATTTATTTTTATACAGTACCTTTTTTTTTTTAATAAACTTTATTGCTATCACAAGGGATAAACAACGAAGTGAGTTACTTTCTCTCTAAGTGGTCCTGGGCTCCCCAGTGGGATGGGAGTTACTTGGGGGGTGTCTGATATAAAAAAAAAAGATACCAGGATTATGGTTGTAGCCTCAACCATGATCCTAGTGTAACCACCCCAATATGAGGTTTTGTGTGTGTGTGTATATATACATACGGCGATACTGAGTCAACATGAGATTGATTTTAAATGGGTGATTGACTGTCCCTACTGGCCAGCTTTAAAACTTCAGGCCGGAGACTAACTTTGCCTGCAGTGTAGCCCCATAGGAGCTATTTTTCTGAGAACGTAATCAGAATGTCTATTGGTGATCCATATTAACTCCGAGATAATTGGAGCTCAGTTGGTTTGTAATAAACCAGCATTGCGTGCAATTATCCTTGTAATTAGTTTGGCTCCTGATTATTTTCTACATGGCTAAAATTGTGCTTTTTTATGGCATTCTGTCAAGTGTTCCTACCATTTTTTTAAAAAAAATGTTTAAATTACAACCTTGATTTTATCTTGGCAAATGAGCTGTAGCCTGCCGGTAAGTTGCCCATAGATTTTTAGATGGCAGTCGGGGCATTTTGCATACATATTTTTTCTTTTTTTTTGCATATGCCATATAAACATACTTGCAGCTCCTTCTTAGGGGGACAGTGGGTCATCTACCTAATTTTTCCAACCTGGCTGAAAATCTTCCCATATAGGAAGCCCATTAGGCTACACGTGTCCTATCGGTGCATCGTGGACTACATTCGCCCCTTGACTAATTTACAGATTTGTCCGGGATGTGGCCATAAAACATTTTATAACTCGTTTAGAATAACTGTACAAATAAAATATAATCATAATTGAGCATCAACCATTTCTTTTCTTTCTTGAAAACTGTAAATAATTACCTTGGCAGTCCAGCAAACATGCCATTGCATTGTGCGGCTGGGCTGCTTCCCTGTATTCCATCAGATTAGGTCGCCTGCACCTTTGTTTTCTATAGTCAGAGTTATCGATGGGTGCAAGGTGCTGGCAAATGATTGACAGCCTAACGCAGGCCCTACCCACATGTCTGCAGGTTTCAGGCCCAATCAGAAACTGGTTGTGGGAGAATGGGCAGAGCAGGCTATTACTGCACACTTGCCACACAGGGCAACGTGTATTGTGTGTTTGGAAGCCCTGGTAGATCTAATGTAGCCCTTGAATTAAAGTGGTTGTAAAGGTTTTTAAAAATTTTTTTTAAATAACAAACCTGTTATACTTGACTCCTCTGTGTAATGGTTTTGCACAGAGCAGCCCCTGTCCTCCTTTTCTGGGGTCCCCTGCCGGTGCTCTTGGTGCCCTCGATTGCTGTAGAGGGCCCTTGTGCAGGCTCGCTCCCAAACTGGACTGTGAGAGTCCATAGAAACACTGTGTGGCTCAGTCCCACCCCCCCCACTCCCTCCTCCCCTGATTTGATTGATAGGAGCAAGAGCCTTAATGCAGAGAACCTTTTGCCTTTACAGCCACCCGCTTAAGGACATCTGCAATTCCTGCTCATTGCTCCAGGGGATTGGATCATTTCCCCCTTTACCGACGTCTCCGGTAAGTGGTGAAATGACTGTGAAGCGGAGGGGGGAATGGGTGCACCTCTTCTACCGCCTATAAAAGTGATCCTGTTGGGCCACTTTTATTGGCTGCCGAATCAACCACTGTATAAACAAATACCGGGGTTATAGCAGCTAGCTGCTGCCATAACAATGGTATAGAACGTCAAAGTAATGATGTATGTATATGGTGGGCGGCTCCGTAAGAGGTTACCAAAATCTCATATAAGGAATAACATTTTAATGTAATCTCAAAGGTTAAAGTGCCAATTTCAACCCAGATTGCGCAGGCATGTTCTACTGTAACCCTTTAGTAAATAAAACCTCATTCAGAGATTAATATCTGCTTTGTTAGACTTAAAGGGGTTGTAAACCCTCGTGTTTTTCAACTTAATGCATCCTATGAATTAACCACTTCAGCCCCGGAAGGATTTACCCCCTTCCTGACCAATGCACTTTTTGCGATTCAGCACTGCGTCACTTTAACTGATAATTGCGCGGTCGTGCGACGTGGCTCCCAAACAAAATTGGTGTCCTTTTTTCCCACAAATAGAGCTTTCTTTTGGTGGTATTTGATCACCTCTGCGGTTTTTATTTTTTGCACTATAAAAAAAAAATTGCAAGAATTTTGAGAAAAACGCATTATTTTTTACTCCCAAAAATATAAAAAAAAAAAAAAAAGTTTTTTCCTCAGTTTAGGCCGATACGTATTCTTTTACATATTTTTGGATAGTTTTATGGCATTTTTATTAATAATTCTTTTTTTTTATACTAGTAATGGCGGCGATCAGCGATTTTTATCATGACTGCGACATTATGGCGGACACATCGGACAATTTTGACACATTTTTGCGACCATTGGCATTAATACAGCGATCAATGCTTTAAAATTGCATTGGTTACTGTAAAAATGTCACTGCTAGTGAAGGGGTTAAGCACAAGGGGGTGGGGAGGGGTTAAGTGTGTCCTAGGGGAGTGTTTCTAACTGACTGGGGGATCGGCTTGTGTGACACAGACACTGATCGCTGCTCCCGATGACAGGGAGCAGACGATCAGTGTCCTGTCATGCTGTTTACATCGGCATCTCCCCGTTCTTAAGCTACGTGGCACGATCGCGGGTATCCCAGCGACGATCGAGTCTGCGGGCACAGTCACGGAGCTCGCGACAGGCACGCACGGTGGGAAATTCAAAGTAACGTATGGGTACGTTACTTTGCCCAGCCGACGTACATATGCTGACAGCGGTTGGCAAGTGGTTAAGGTGAAAAAACACCTTGCAGTCACCAGCCCCCCCAAGCCCCTGTTTTACTTACCTGAGACCCGAATCTCCTTGGGCGCTATCCCGCATTGCTTTCCCCGAGCTCTAGTCGGCTCTTCATTGGATGATTGATAGCAGAGCAGCCATTGGCACCTGCTGATGTCCATCAAATCAGTGATGTGGCACACCGAGGGAGCGGGGCCAAATCCATACACTTGGCGGCTATGGCTATGGCTGCCAAGTGTATCACACGGGAGCAAGGTAACCCCCTCAGGAGAGAGCTCCCCTGAGGCGGTTAGCTCTTGCGAGGTGGAGCCGCCGTGGCACCCCAGAAGACGACGATCGGAGCCACTCTGTGCAAAACAAACTGCACAGTGGAGGGAAGTATGACATTTTTGTTTAAAAAAAAAAAAAAAAAAGAATAAACCTTTAGTATCCCTTTAGGCCCCTTTCACACATGCGGACATTATGTCCGTATTGCATCCATCTGTTTGCGGATGAAATACGGACATACATGCATTCCTATGGGATAGCAATTGCCCGATTCTGCAGACGGAGGAAAATCCTATTTTTCTATCCGTCTGCAGAGCGGATCGGATGAACACGGACAGATGGTCCGTGTTCATCCGATCCCCCATAGAGGAGAATGGAGAGCTGACAGGGCAGTCCCTGCACAGTGTGCCGGGACCGCCCTGTTATCTGCCGGCTCAGCGGGGACAACGGAGCGATCCCCGCTGATCAAGCGGATCATCACGGGGCGGATCATTACTGATCCGTCACGTGTGAAAGGGGCCTTAAGCTGGGTATACACATATCAAAAGTCGGCTGGTTTAGCAGGTACTGTACTGGCTTCTGTTGAACAGTCATCCTGGAAAACCAGCATTTGATCGGGGCTTGCAGCCAATGGCTGCATGCGCTGATCTGTGTATTCTAACAGGGGGAGGAGCGCCCCCTATCAGAATACAAAAACACAGCAGGAGAGGTCCCTGCAACAACATTGTTTGTGTTAATGTGGGGGTCTGTGATGTTTTTATTATTATTATTTTTTTCCAAAGTGCTGGTTGAACGAAAAAAAAAACTTGGTGTGTATACCTGGCTTCAGTCAAGGCGTGAGAAGATACTGCTGGGCTTACTTTGTATAAAGCCCAGAATTCTCTGCAAAATCTGCTTAGGGGTTACCCAGTAAAATAATAGAAATATACAACTAATTTATATATGTTCTAAATTTTCTGAAACATCAGTTTATTTAAAAAAAAAAAAAAAAAGATAAAATTGACCAATTCCTCTTCTCACCAACAACATAGTGGTCTGTGTTGACGGGTCTTATAACGTAGAGCAAGGCATGTCAAATCCCATGCAGAATAGACAACTGCTAGAAGACCTGTGCAGAAGCCATATTTGCTGCTCACTGCCCATCCGACGCCATATTCATGCCAATGGTTTTGGAATGGCAATTCCAATAAGCTCATATAGGTGTGATTGTGAGGCTCCCACAAACTTTTAGCCATGTAGTGCATTTAAAAAACAGTGTTATACATATGAAGTTCCAAGATTTTAGTTTGGTAAAATGTTTGACTGTTCATAAATGAATCTGATACCGGGCTGGTTGCTATGGGCCAATAGCTAATTTCTCTGGTCAAATTAGCCCCAACTGCTGAGAGCAGGCATCTGCTGGTTGCTGTGAGTTACGTACCATTTCTGTCATTTGCCGCTATTTTATATTGGGTGCCGCTTTCTACTTGCATAATTTAACATGCATAATAAAAAGCAGTCATTAAAAATAATCAAATTCCTATTGCTTACAGCATGGCTAAATGCCATTTTCATTTGCTTCATTGCTCGTGCTTTAGACATATCCATTTCCACTTGAGTGTTTCAGCTGATAACTCTCTCTTGCCTCTAGATATTAACAACTGCATTTCTTTACACTCCTCCGCACACATCTGTGTTTTTTAATAGGAAATAAATAAAAGTAAAACCATGTGTTTTTTTTTAAATGTTATTTGGGCATTCATTTTCTAAAAATATATACAGCAGATAAATGTTCAGTTTTAAATGGAGAATCCTTTTGGACTCATTCACAATAAAGGTTAAGAAGTTCTTGCTTCCTGCAAGCCCGTACATCAACAATAGGGTGACCACCCCCACTGCTCTGCACTATTCTTGGGGAGTTCTCATGAGCATGCTCATTGCAGTCTAATTGTACAACCTTGGGTAAGCTGGGCGTACATGGGTCAGCTGGCTGATTGAAAAAAACAAAACAAAAACTGAATGGATTCCCCCATCCACATAAGTAAGGTGGATAGAGGAATCCTCCCAGCTGTATTCTGACAATGGAAACTCCCCTGCTTTCAGAATACCCTGACCAGCGCTGCAGCCAATTGGAAAGCCCATTTGGGAAAAATCAATAGACTACACAGAAATGGGAACGGCCATAGGTGGATCAAAATTTGGCAGAACAAGCCAAATATCAATCCATCTATGGCCAGCTTGAAGTCGACCAGCAACTAAGTATAGTATACAGCAGCCCCACATGATTGGTTTGAGTGGGCCTTTACTTTATAGCTGTGGTACAGCTGAACTTCATCCAGGCAGCTCAATACACCATAGTAAAACACGGGTGTTTTAGGGCACGTTCATGCAGGTGTACTACAGATGCACTACAGCATACCCCTGTTTAATGGTTGCATTTGCCCGTATGGGAATGCACAGGTGTAATGTGCATCTCTGTCCAGGTAGTCCCATTTATGTCAATTGGAACGCAGCAGTTGCATGGACACAACTGCTATTCCCAATTTGATTGCTGCGCAGGTGCGTGGCCCCGAATGCAGACCATGTGCGTTCAGGGCCGTGCACAGCCTGGATCAGCACTCAGAAGGTAAGTATTACACCCTATTCCTCTACAGAAAGGCCTAAGCATTTAAAGATGCATTCCAGAAATAAATATTTTACGCACTGGTCCAGACTGGACCAATATAACCATGTATATACCATACATGGCTGATGCTCCTGGAAGCTGGAAAACACTGAAATACACACCGCTACAACGGTAATATCCACTTTGGGGGCCCCATGCTAACTGGCCTGTCTGCTACATTCAGATGAGGTCGGCCACTCAGCATGGGCTCCAGTCCGGAAATTTTCTGAATTAATGCAAAGCGCTCGGTAAGTGAATAGGGTGATGAGTGTGACGTCACCATCCAGCAAAGCCCCCCTCCTCATCTTAATTATTATTTAAAACTCTTTCCCAGTGTAGCTGGATAATTGGACAATGCCACCAAATGTGGGTATGTGTTCCCTCGCCCCCACATTCTCTCCAATATTCCGATGATGGCCCTGAATTAATCCTATGTAATTTTGATGGAACATAATACCACCTAGTCAACAGTTTATAATAAAAAAAAAATGTAACCTCTTATCTATTGAGGTAGCGTATACATAGTCCATGACTTTACGCTTTAGAACTTCTGCGGTAGGTTGCTTTAGTTCGTGCTCCCATCCATTCAAAAAGTATGAAACCCCGAGATCCGGGGATGACGCCCGCATCCTGTAGATATTGGAAATAGTATGACTAGTTGTCCCCCACTGATCCATGAGTCTCTCCATTGGATTGAACTCACAGATTGAATGGAGGGGTCTTGGCAAATAATCCAGAAAATTCTGAAGTTGGGTAAATTGCTAGACAACCCATAATGAAGAGCCATATCTGGTTCTTATATCTGATAATGAACATAGGGAATTCCCATTCAAAACATCCTTTAACATCCTCAGACAATCTGAAGTTGACCAATTTAAATAGTCCTTAATCTATTAATTGTTATTAGTTTGTACCCGAAAGTGGCATTAAGGGAACTGTTTTACTTCTATTTCATACTTTTATGGAGATTATCCCAAACTCCTAAAGTTTCTACTGTAAGAGAGGCTGAGTCTTTAGTCGAATCTCTATGCTGACTTGACAACCATATAATCTGGCCTAGAGGTGTTTAACTTATTATTTCTTCCAATTGTACCCAATTTTTCAAGGGGGCACTATGCGACCAGTAAACGATTCTCACAAGACCTGTTTCCTTATGATAGGTCTCAAAATCTGGTAGGGATAGTCTCCCATTTGACTTGGGTCTAACAAGAACTTTATATGCAACACAGGGACCTTCGATGTTTCCAAATACACTCACCGGCTACTTTATTGGGTACACCTGTTCAATTAATTGCTTGGTAACACAAATTGATAATCAGCCAATCACATGGCAGCAACTCGATGCATTTAGGCATTTATACATGGTGAAGATTGCTGAAGTTCAAACCGAGCATCAGAATGAGGAAAAAAGGGGATTTAAGTGCCTGTTTCCAACACCTTGTTGAATCTATGCCATGAAGAATTAAGTAGGTTCTGAAGGCAAATGGGGGTGTCCAACCCGGTGCTAGCAAGGTGTACCTAATAAAGTGGCCGGTGAGTTTAAATCTCCTTAACAATAACCTAAGAGTTTTAAAATTAGCCCCTGGTATATGGTATATTTATTGGAAGAGCCTGAAATACATAGAGAGCCATCAGAAGAATCACCATTTTAATCACGTTTATCCCACCCAACCAGGATAACCTGCCGATAGGGTAACCGTTCAAATCCTGTTTAATTCTGTTAAGAAGAGGTATATAATTATCTTGATACAAATCCTTCACTAAGGGAGATAGATTTATGCCCAGGGCGCCATTCAGGGAATTTTCTGAATGAATGCAAAGCGCTTGCTAAGTGAATAAGATGATGATAAGGTGACGTCACCACCCCAGAAAGCCTTCTCTGTGTTCAGAATGCAGCGCGGCAGATGTTCAACGTGGGACCTGAAAGCAAAGTATTGATCGCTGTAGTAGCCGTGTATGCTTCAGTGATTTCCAGCTTGAAGGGACATCGGCGAGGTATGGTACAATACTGTACATGGTTACATTGATCCAAGCTGGACCGGTGTAACTATGTGTAAAATATCCACACCTGGACTTCTTCTTGAACCCTTGCAGTGGGGGGGGGGGGGGTGGTGTAATTCCTGGAGTTTAGCTTTAGTAGCAGGTGGTGCACGTAGATTAAAACCATGATTGCAACCTCTGAGAGTGATTTTGGAGGAAGAGCAGATCATTAAAATGCTTTAGACCGCATACAGCATTCACATTGAGCCGTTGTACAGCAGTGGTGTAAACCAGCACATGTGGTCATCCTATGATTGATTTTTATTTATTTTTTAACTTCTTTTACTGAGCATCTATTTTTAAAAAATGGCTGCACAAAAAAATTGTTGTTGGAATATTTTGAGAAAGGAAAGTTTTTTTTTTTTTTTTTTATAACCTCATTCAACCAATTCTACTTGAACATGCCTTCCTGGTAATTTTACTGAATGCATCCTGTGCTATTTCTGAAGACCATTTTATCAGAAGGGTGGAGGTAGGTCACACTGGAGACACTTAGCATGGGGACACAGTCACCTGCCTAGGCCTTGTGTTATTTCATCCACCACAGTTTGAGTCCACTGTCCTGCCTTGCTCTGTGAAGTCCTCTCATCATTGGTAACCTTATTCTGAGAACACCTTATTCCATCCCTTTTTTTTGCTGGCCAGGAATCTCCAGACCAATCTGACATTATGCAGATATTACTCAAACATGCCCACACTCAAAATTATGCCCATCCCCAATCATCTGAGACTCCAGGAGGGGCTGTGATGTTATATGGCCTGGGACCATCACACTCAAATTATCTGTGGCCCCAATATATAAATAAAAATTACTTCATTGACCTTCCCTATTGCAGCATTCTGGAGCATGAAAGTTGCATCATACCAAATTAGCAAGAGGCTGCAGAGAAGCACTGTGCAAGCCCTGCTCAGTCTGGCTTCAAGTGTTCGAATGATAATTCTGCAGCATGTCTTCAATTTTTTTTTTTTAAGTTGACCTTCGAGGCACTCAAAAAAAAATCTGAATTGTTCACACTGCAATCTATTCTAATGCACTCATGCAAGAAACTTCAGTCCTCATGTACCCCAACAGGCCATGTTATGGGAACTTCCCTTAGATAAAATGTCTGCCATAAATAGAAGACATCTACATAGTTTTAAAGCAGGGCTCTCCAATCCTTTCAGTATGAGGACTACGTTTTATATTTTAAAAATAATCACCAGCCAGTCGTTGGGAGTCCCTCCCCTTTGTCGTCGGGAGTCGCATTAGATGTCACCATTCCGACCCCTCTTCCTTTACATTAGATGTCGTCGTCCCCCCTCTTCCTTTACATTAGATGTCGTCGCCCCCCCCCCTCTTCCTTTACATTAGATGTTGTCGTCCCCCCTCTTCCTTTACATCAGATGTCGTCGTCCCCCCTCTTCCTTTACATCAGATGTGGTCGCCCCCCCCTCTTCCTTTACATCAGATGTCGTCGTCCCCCCTCTTCCTTTACATCAGATGTCGTCGCCCCCCCCTCTTCCTTTACATCAGATGTCGTCGCCCCCCCCTCTTCCTTTACATCAGATGTCGTCGTCCCCCCTCTTCCTTTACATTAGATGTTGTCGTCCCCCCTCTTCCTTTACATCAGATGTCGTCGTCCCCCCTCTTCCTTTACATCAGATGTGGTCGCCCCCCCCTCTTCCTTTACATCAGATGTCGTCGTCCCCCCTCTTCCTTTACATCAGATGTCGTCGCCCCCCCCTCTTCCTTTACATCAGATGTCGTCGCCCCCCCCTCTTCCTTTACATCAGATGTCGTCGTCCCCCCTCTTCCTTTACATCAGATGTCGTCGTCCCCCCTCTTCCTTTACATCAGATGTCGTCGCCCCCCTCTTCCTTTACATCAGATGTCATCGCCCCCCCCTCTTCCTTTACATCAGATGTCATCGCCCCCCCCTCTTCCTTTACATCAGATGTCGTCCCCCCCCTCTTCCTTTACATCAGATGTCGTCGTCCCCCCCTCTTCCTTTACATCAGATGTCGTTGTCCCCCCCTCTTCCTTTACATCAGATGTCGTCGTCCCCCCTCTTCCTTTACATCAGATGTCGTCGTCCCCCCTCTTCCTTTACATCAGATGTCGTCGTCCCCCCCTCTTCCTTAACATCAGATGTTGTCCCCCCCCTCTTCCTTTACATCAGATGTGGTCGTCCCCCCCCTCTTCCTTTACATCAGATGTCGTCGCCCCCCTCTTCCTTTACATCAGATGTCGTCGTCCCCCCCCCTCTTCCTTTACATCAGATGTCGTCGTCCCCCCCCTCTTCCTTTACATCAGATGTCGTCGTCCCCCCCTCTTCCTTTACATCAGATGTCGTCGCCCCCCCCCCTTCCTTTACATCAGATGTCGTCTCCCCCTCTTCCTTTACATCAGATGTCGTCGTCGTCCCCCCTCTTCCTTTACATCAGATGTCGTCGTCCCCCCTCTTCCTTTACATCAGATGTCGTCGTCCCCCCTCTTCCTTTACATCAGATGTCGTCGTCCCCCCTCTTCCTTTACATCAGATGTCGTCGTCCCACCTCTTCCTTTACATCAGATGTCGTCGTCCCCCCTCTTCCTTTACATCAGATGTCGTCCCCCCCCCCCTCTTCCTTTACATCAGATGTCGTCGCCCCCCCCCCCCCCCTCTTCCTTTACATCAGATGTCGTCGTCCCCCCTCTTCCTTTACATCAGATGTCGTCGTCCCCCCTCTTCCTTTACATCAGATGTCGTCGTCCCCCCTCTTCCTTTACATCAGATGTCGTCGTCCCCCCTCTTCCTTTACATCAGATGTCGTCGTCCCCCCTCTTCCTTTACATCAGATGTCGTCGTCCCCCCCCCTCTTCCTTTACATCAGATGTCGTCGCCCCCCCCCCTCTTCCTTTACATCAGATGTCGTCGTCCCCCCTCTTCCTTTACATCAGATGTCGTCGTCCCCCCTCTTCCTTTACATCAGATGTCGTCGTCCCCCCTCTTCCTTTACATCAGATGTCGTCGCCCCCCTCTTCCTTTACATCAGATGTCATCGCCCCCCCTCTTCCTTTACATCAGATGTCGTCCCCCCCCTCTTCCTTTACATCAGATGTCGTCGTCCCCCCCTCTTCCTTTACATCAGATGTCGTCGTCCCCCCCTCTTCCTTTACATCAGATGTCGTTGTCCCCCCCTCTTCCTTTACATCAGATGTCGTCGTCCCCCCTCTTCCTTTACATCAGATGTCGTCGTCCCCCCCTCTTCCTTTACATCAGATGTCGTCCCCCCCCTCTTCCTTTACATCAGATGTGGTCGTCCCCCCCCTCTTCCTTTACATCAGATGTCGTCGCCCCCCCTCTTCCTTTACATCAGATGTCGTCGTCCCCCCCCCTTTTCCTTTACATCAGATGTCGTCGTCCCCCCCCTCTTCCTTTACATCAGATGTCGTCTCCCCCTCTTCCTTTACATCAGATGTCGTCGTCCCCCCTCTTCCTTTACATCAGATGTCGTCGTCCCCCCTCTTCCTTTACATCAGATGTCGTCGTCCCCCCTCTTCCTTTACATCAGATGTCGTCCCCCCCCTCTTCCTTTACATCAGATGTCGTCGCCCCCCCTCTTCCTTTACATCAGATGTCGTCGTCCCCCCCCCCCTCTTCCTTTACATCAGATGTCGTCGTCCCCCCCCTCTTCCTTTACATCAGATGTCGTCGCCCCCCCCCTTCCTTTACATCAGATGTCGTCGCCCCCCCCCTTCCTTTACATCAGATGTCGTCTCCCCCTCTTCCTTTACATCAGATGTCGTCGTCCCCCCTCTTCCTTTACATCAGATGTCGTCGTCCCCCCTCTTCCTTTACATCAGATGTCGTCGTCCCCCCTCTTCCTTTACATCAGATGTCGTCGTCCCCCCCTCTTCCTTTACATCAGATGTCGTCCCCCCCCTCTTCCTTTACATCAGATGTCGTCCCCCCCCCTCTTCCTTTACATCAGATGTCGTTGTCCCCCCCTCTTCCTTTACATCAGATGTCGTCGTCCCCCCTCTTCCTTTACATCAGATGTCGTCGTCCCCCCCTCTTCCTTTACATCAGATGTCGTCCCCCCCCCTCTTCCTTTACATCAGATGTGGTCGTCCCCCCCCTCTTCCTTTACATCAGATGTCGTCGCCCCCCCTCTTCCTTTACATCAGATGTCGTCGTCCCCCCCCTCTTCCTTTACATCAGATGTCGTCGTCCCCCCCCTCTTCCTTTACATCAGATGTCGTCGCCCCCCCCCCCTTCCTTTACATCAGATGTCGTCTCCCCCTCTTCCTTTACATCAGATGTTGTCGTCGTCCCCCCTCTTCCTTTACATCAGATGTCGTCGTCCCCCCTCTTCCTTTACATCAGATGTCATCGTCCCCCCTCTTCCTTTACATCAGATGTCGTCGTCCCCCCTCTTCCTTTACATCAGATGTCGTCGTCCCCCCTCTTCCTTTACATCAGATGTCGTCGTCCCCCCCCTCTTCCTTTACATCAGATGTCGTCGTCCCCCCCCCCTCTTCCTTTACATCAGATGTCGTCGTCCCCCCCCTCTTCCTTTACATCAGATGTCGTCGTCCCCCCCCTCTTCCTTTACATCAGATGTCGTCGTCCCCCCTCTTCCTTTACATCAGATGTCGTCGTCCCCCCTCTTCCTTTACATCAGATGTCGTCGTCCCCCCTCTTCCTTTACATCAGATGTCGTCGTCCCCCCCTCTTCCTTTACATCAGATGTCGTCGTCCCCCCCCTCTTCCTTTACATCAGATGTCGTCGTCCCCCCCCCCTTCCTTTACATCAGATGTCGTCCCCCCCCTCTTCCTTTACATCAGATGTCGTCGTCGTCCCCCCCCTCTTCCTTTACATCAGATGTCGTCGCCCCCCCCTCTTCCTTTACATCAGATGTCGTCGCCCCCCCTCTTCCTTTACATTAGGTGTAACTTCCTTTATATTAGATCTTGTTGTGCCCCCTCTTTCCTTTACATTAGATCTTGTTGTGCCCCCTCTTCCTTTACATTAGATCTCGTTTTCGCCCCCCCCTCCTTTACATTAGGTGTCGTCGTCGCCCCCCCTCCTTTACATTAGGTGTCGTCATCGCCCCCCCCTTTTACATTAGGTGTCGTCATCGCCCCCCCCCCCCCCCCTTTACATTAGGTGTCCCCCCTCTTCCTTTACATTAGATGTCCCCTCTTTACATCCTAAGCCCCCCACCACATCAGATTCGCAGTGGGCAGGGTTAAATCTTGAAGTGGGCTGGATGCAGCCTTCAGGCCATAGTCTGGAGACCCATGTTTGAAAGGGAATGAAAAGATGAACTAACTCCAAATTTCCTGACCACCTCAGGGGCCGTGATGCCCCTCCCTGTCGGTATAGTGGTCTGTACACCGCAATACACAGCCCCAGAGTGAGTATCCTTCATAATTTACACAATGGCAAGCATTCCTTGGTCAGCATGACCAGCCTGATCAATGAGAAGCATTTCAGGGGCTACATATGGTGTATGGGCCACTACACCAGCAGCATGGGGCATCACCACTGCTATGTGCAGTGAGGTCTGGAGGGGTGGCCAGTATATCTGGAGTTAGCTCATCTTTTCATTTGTCATAAAATTTTAAGTTACTCTTTAAAGTACCAGTGCAAGGTGAAGGACATGCTGAAAATATGACCTGCTGAGGGTACTTGTGGGCTGAGATGGGAACAACTGGTATACAGCATTGGAAATGATCAACAAAATCGCACTCAAGCATTAGGGTGATTTTCTATGATCCTCTACTGTTCTAGACCTTCATATATGAAGAGAGGTCATTTTTATCAATGAATCATCAAATACTTTCAAAATGGATACCTTTTTAAATGAATAAATCTGGCAGATGATGTACATATGCGGCAGTAATGGACAGTGGGAATGAACATGTTCAGATACAATTTCAGGGAGGCACGTCAAAGTCAAGGACACTGATTCACCAAGCTGGTATAGAACAAAGGCACGCTAAAGTGACACGCATTGATAGGCCACTTTAGCATGCCCTAGGTGCTCTTGGTAGCTTGATGAATTAAGTCCCATATATGAGAAGGTTGGCATCACCTCATTGTATGAAGTATTTCTTACTCGTCATTTTCCTGGCACTGCTTTTTCCATGTCTCTCTCCTCTCCCGTCCCTTTTTGTGGCTCACTATAAAAGGATATTCCAGTTAGTCTGTCATGCTTGTGACCTGTTTCTTCAGATTACAAAGTGTGTTGCTCAGAGAAGGGAATACCGCGTTTTTGATCACTACATTGAAAAGGAGCCCTCCACAAGAGGATAGCGGTAAGACCCAAGTTCTTAGGGGGCAAAAACACCTCTTCTGTTTTGTTTTTATCCCTATTTTCAGTACCATCTTTTCATTTTTCCTCCTTATTTTGATGACTTTTTATCATTTGATCAGTCTGCACTACTATTATGGCTAACCAGCACACCTTATTTTCTGAAAGACACGATTTTTAACGCACTGGTGATAATCGGAGGCTCTGCAATGAGGGTTGTACCGTTTGGGATGTGTCTATAGATGCCAGAACTGAAGTCCCAGCAATGCAAGTCTCTCATTTATACATCTCTGTATAAATGTAGGAAGAAAAGAGCCCAAATTGAAAATGCATTCTTCATAAAATGTTTGTTTGGGAGCTTCTTAAGGACCCCTTTTATTGGGGTTGCCGCATGCACATTTAAACTGAAATGTTATTTTCTCTGCAGGTTGAATGTTTCTCATTAATACAGAATGGAGTGAATCAAGAAAATAAATCGGCATGGCCACTAGATGGCGCAAATGATCATAGAAAATCAATATTTTTTTAACTAGGATCATCAACTCCATCTAATGGCCATAATGTAGTATTTTACAATTTCAGAACATTCGACCTGAAGAGAAAATAGTTTAAGAATGCATTCGACCTTGGCAAAATTGAGGTTAAATCTTGTCACTGAAATCTGTGGGAGAAGCCACAATTCAATTCAATCTGCCAGCAATAAGGGAAAACTAAAAGTAAGTAATTGGCTGTATATAAAAAAAAAAGTCAGCTGGCATCTGTATAAGCACACCCTTACAACCTTGAAATTTGGGTTTATTTTATTAAGCAATATGTTACTGTTTATGTCTAATGTAATCTTTACCTTGATAGTATGATTTATAGTTATGTTGCATTCTCATTAATGTTGGCTTATGATATAAAATTGGCTCCTCTAATACTGTGTATGAATTCAATTTTATTTTTTGTTATTTTTGACGTGATAATTTACTATGTTTCTCCTTGTATAAACATGGAACAAGTTAAAGTTACTGTTGTACAGGGAGGGTGATCGGTGTGACAGTGGGGGGTAATTAATGCAACCGATCCTTTTGTATGGCTCTCTGCAGCAGCTGAAAGCTGACTTCTTCTCCTCTCCATTCCATTGGCTTTCAGCTGCTGCAGAGAAAACCATACTGGGGATTGGTTCCAGTAATTGCCTCCTACCACCGCACCGATCACCCTCCCTGTGCACCATACATTTCACACTGCTGCCCAGGCCCTCCCCTACCCCCACACTGCTGCCAGACTTCCTTCCTCCCTCCCCTACCCGGCAGCAGCTGCAAGCACACAATAGGATCCTTCAACACAGAGGGGGGGGGAGTGTGGTAAGTTACATATTTACCAGCCCCTTTCTTTCCTTATTAATCACAATGCGTGATCAGTACCAATCACTCACTGTGTTAGGGCCTCTGTAAGAAACCAAGGGGTCCCAATACAACGAATGCTTCAGTTATAAACTAACTACAGGACATGTTTCCATCTCTATACCTTAGGGGATGTGTTCTGTAATACACAGTGGTGTACCAGGCAGGGCTGATAACAAATCTATCACTGCAGAGTATCACAGGACAGCACTGGATTTCTGGCAGGATCAACGGGCATTTGTGCTCATCGGACTCAAAAAGCAAAATGCTATGGTTTCTATGTTATATTTAACAGAGCAAATTTAAGGGGAGATCATTAGGCATCATTTAGACAGGTGATTGGGGGCTTAACCATGCGTTTTTGTGGCCCCCAAAAGCTGCAATAGGCAGTGAACGGGGATGTTTACATGACCCGAGCAATCAGGAATGTCACCAGCACACGATGGGTCTCCAAAACATGGGTCAAAAGCTTTATTCAGTGATCACATTGTTACAGCATTGATTTGGAGCCTTGCAGAATCCCTTCATCGGACACGTCACATGCCTGAGGAAGGGGTCCTGCGAGGCCCTGAAATGTTGTTGGTTGTTGTAATGATGTGATTATTAAGTAAAGTTTTGGACCCATTTTTTGGAGACCCATGGTGTGCTGGTGACATTGAACCCATTTTGTTTGGAGACCCATGGTGTGCTGGTGACATTGAACCCATTTTGTTTGGAGACCCATGGTGTGCTGGTGACACTGGACCCATTTTTTGGGCATTGGATCAATTTTTTGGAGACCCATGGTGTGCTGGTGACATTGGACCCATTTTTTGGAGACCCATGGTGTGCTGGTGACATTGGACCCATTTTTTGGAGACCCATGGTGTGCTGGTGACATTGAACCCATTTTGTTTGGAGACCCATGGTGTGCTGGTGACACTGGACCCATTTGTTGGGCATTGGATCAATTTTTTGGAGACCCATGGTGTGCTGGTGACATTGGACCCATTTTTTGGAGACCCATGGTGTGCTGGTGACATTGAACCCATTTTGTTTGGAGACCCATGGTGTGCTGGTGACATTGAACCCATTTTGTTTGGAGACCCATGGTGTGCTGGTGACATTGAACCCATTTTGTTTGGAGACCCATGGTGTGCTGGTGACACTGGACCCATTTTTTGGGCATTGGATCAATTTTTTGGAGACCCATGGTGTGCTGGTGACATTGGACCCATTTTTTGGAGACCCATGGTGTGCTGGTGACATTGAACCCATTTTGTTTGGAGACCCATGGTGTGTTGGTGACATTGAAACCATTTTTTGGACATTGGATCAATTTTTTGGAGACCCATGGTGTGCTGGTGACATTGGACCCATTTTTTGGAGACCCATGGTGTGCTGGTGACATTGGACCCATTTGTTTGGAGACCCTTGGTGTGCCAGTGAAATTCCTCGATCTGATTGCCCACGGTTCCAGCCAGTGATTGCTTCAGCAGCCACTTTTACATTCACCTGCCGTGGGCTGGCACCTGCGGCAAACTTTACCAGACATGTAGCAACACTACACGGGGGAAGCGCCACAAACTCCTTACAACCGTGTGCTTTGCATACAGTTGTGGTGTGTTTGTCATCAAAAATGGGTTCAGAGGAGGCGGCGTACTGCTTCCTCACCACCGGTCAGTAGCCCATAAAGTGAGATCTGAACGCGGATCGGGCTTCAGAGGAAAGGGAGATTTAGAGAAATGTCTAAATCTACCCTTAGGATTTACATACGTTTTAACGCATAATAGCTGTTAAGTTTTTCCCTGGAAAAGAACGGAAGGGGGATTGAGAACCAAGAAGTGGTCAAGACCACTCCACAAGAGGAAAACAATAAATGCAGGATTGTTCAGAGACTGACCAGTGGTAGCATGGGGCCACCAGTCTGGCCTAAGCATTCATATATGGCAGGCGTCATCCTAGGTAAGTGGACGGTTGCAGACCCCCGTGGTAGACCTGCCGACTGGCAGCTCTCATTTATGATGGATGTATTATCTTTAAGAGGAATGCTCCCTCTTGTGGCCAGAATCGATCTCTAGCAGATTGCCATTATCCTTCAAGGATTTACAAGATAAGTCCGCTAAAGTCTTCAACATCAGAAAGAACTCGCCTTGCACACTCTCTGTTCCAATGACTCCAGAGAGACTGTGGGCAAGATTAGCCGCTTCTATTACATTGACCTATTTTATAAGTCCATCTCGGGCCGGCTGGGTTTCACTGGGATAACGTCTGATTGACATTCTACATTGTCTTGAAAATCTCACACCGGCAATATACTGCCTGATGGACTTGACAGGTAAAGTGTTGCTTTTGAAGCTGCTACATCGATATGTACTACTTGGATTCTGGAAATCCTCGGATCGCAGTTAGGTACAAGCGTACAAAGCGTAGTTCCGTGTTGTATGGATTAAAAATGTATTTCATGCCAGAAACTTTACGTTAAAGAATTTAAGGCTAATCAAAGAAGCCGATCGATACAAGCTGTGAAGTCGTTGCATTTTCTTTTCTTTTTTTTTTTTTTGCGGCTTTTGTTAGGGTAGCATATGATATGCAAACTAGAGGTTTTCAGGATCCTGAAATCTAGCCAAGCTAAACTGCCATTTGACAGAGTTGGAGCGGTGCCCCTTAGCAAACAGTTATTAATTTCCATGAAGAAATGCCAAAATCCGATTGGTTGCCACGAGTGATCTTCCCAAGTCTATTGAATCGTAACAATGTAGGCTGTTTCAGTGTTTTGTATGAACAAGCGTCATTTTCTAACACAAGTTAAAAAGAAAAAAAAAAAGCAATATTAACCCAAAAGCAAATATATATTATACTGGAGCTTACCAATTCTTGTTTGTGGTGGCTGCATTCGTTAAAAAGAAGTCTAATTTTTGATCAGAACAAGCTGCCCTGCAGATGTAGCAGTTATAGGGTTTCGACAAACCCTTTACTGACTGACAGGGGTGCTTAGAGTGATCAGCGTTTATGTAAAACCTTTATCTAAAAAGAAACAAAACTCTTGCTGTAAACTGCTTTATAAAGTGTTTAGCAGGAGTTTGGCTTCCATTTTAGTGTAATTAAATCTCCTAGTGCATCTAATGCCACGTACACACGACCGGACTTTTCAACGGACTAGGTCTGTCGGTTTTCCCGACAGACTTTCGGCGGAGGTCCGACGGACTTTCTGAACGAGCAGACTTGGCCACACATGACTGGACTAAGTCAGTTCGAAAGTCTGTTCGTTTTGAACGCGCTGACATAAACGGGACTAAACAAGGAAGTTCAATAGCCAGTAGCCAATAGCTTCCCTTGAGTCATATTTGGTCCGTCGAACCAGCACACAGACGAACGGTTTTCCCGATTTTTAGTCCGTCGGACAGGTTTGAAACACGTTTTATTTCTAGGTCCATTGAACTTTTGGGGAAACAAAGTCCGCTGGAGCCCATACACGATTGAATTGTCCGACAGATTCTGGTCCGCCGGACCAAGTCTGTTGGAAAAGTCCAATCACGTGTACGCGACATAACACTCCCCTTCCCACAGACTGACAACAGTGCTGTCCAAATGTGCCCCCTGTGCACATTCATCCAGAGTGGGGACACTCTCTAATACAGGTGGTGTGTTACTGGCCAGACCACCAGGGGAAAACCAAGGGAAAAGCCACCACATCTAATGATTGGTAATATATTACATTTTTGGCTTTGGGTTTAATAGGAACACATTCCTCCTGTTACTATTATACCCAGGTCACTTGCTGGCATTTCAACCCGCAAAAGCGTCTGCACACAGCCCAGTCTGTATGAGAAAATATTCACCCGCAAGCCATAAAGGAAGACGACTGCAAGTGAATTTTCATTATGTTCTTCATGCCTGAATGTTGATCAAGGTTTTTTTTTTTGGGGGGGTTTCTATGCAGTCATTTACCCGTTTTGGGTTAGTGAATCAGCCTGAGTATCTTGGTGTGGACCACAATGTGGGGGGGGGGGGGCGCGGGGGGAGTTCAAGAATAACTCTCCGGATTACCCCTGCAGGGGTATTCAGCATCAAAACATAGTTTCCGACCCCCATTACTTTCCAGTCTTCGTAGTCCCAGAGCTTATCTCTGCACAGACTCGCCACTTTGTCCCTGTCAGTTTTGCGAGACGTGAAATGCCCACCTGGGCTGCACAGTCTACCACCTAATAACACACCAGGCAGCCATCAGAAATTTGGGGTCCCTTACATAGTTGTAGGCCTGCCCCCCGCCTCCTTTCTACCGGGCCTGACCAGAAACATATATTTAGCACAGAGACACCCCAATATATATTCAGCACAGAGACACCCCCATATATATTCAGCACAGAGACACCCCCATATATATTCAGCACAGAGACACCCCCATATATATTCAGCACAGAGACACCCCCATATATATTCAGCACAGAGACACCCCCATATATATTCAGCACAGAGACACCCCCATATATGTTCAGCACAGAGACACCCCCATATATGTTCAGCACAGAGACACCCCCATATATGTTCAGCACAGAGACACCCCCATATATGTTCAGCACAGAGACACCCCCATATATGTTCAGCACAGAGACACCCCCATATATGTTCAGCACAGAGACACCCCCATATATGTTCAGCACAGAGACACCCCCATATATGTTCAGCACAGAGACACCCCCATATATGTTCAGCACAGAGACACCCCCATATATGTTCAGCACAGAGACACCCCCATATATGTTCAGCACAGAGACACCCCCATATATGTTCAGCACAGAGACACCCCCCCATATGTGTCCAGCCACAGAGACACCCCCCCATATGTGTCCAGCCACAGAGACACCCCCCCATATGTGTCCAGCCACAGAGACACCCCCCCATATGTGTCCAGCCACAGAGACACCCCCCCATATGTGTCCAGCCACAGAGACACCCCCCCATATGTGTCCAGCCACAGAGACACCCCCCCATATGTGTCCAGCCACAGAGACACCCCCCCATATGTGTCCAGCCACAGAGACACCCCCCCATATGTGTCCAGCCACAGAGACACCCCCCCATATGTGTCCAGCCACAGAGACACCCCCCCATATGTGTCCAGCCACAGAGACACCCCCCCATATGTGTCCAGCCACAGAGACACCCCCCCATATGTGTCCAGCCACAGAGACACCCCCCCATATGTGTCCAGCCACAGAGACACCCCCCCATATGTGTCCAGCCACAGAGACACCCCCCCATATGTGTCCAGCCACAGAGACACCCCCCCATATGTGTCCAGCCACAGAGACACCCCCCCATACGTGTCCAGCCACAGAGACACCCCCCCATACGTGTCCAGCCACAGAGACACCCCCCCATACGTGTCCAGCCACAGAGACACCCCCCCATATGTGTCCAGCCACAGAGACACCCCCCCATATGTGTCCAGCCACAGAGACACCCCCCCATATGTGTCCAGCCACAGAGACACCCCCCCATATGTGTCCAGCCACAGAGACACCCCCCCATATGTGTCCAGCCACAGAGACACCCCCCCATATGTGTCCAGCCACAGAGACACCCCCCCATATGTGTCCAGCCACAGAGACACCCCCCCATATGTGTCCAGCCACAGAGACACCCCCCCATATGTGTCCAGCCACAGAGACACCCCCCCATATGTGTCCAGCCACAGAGACACCCCCCCATATGTGTCCAGCCACAGAGACACCCCCCCATATGTGTCCAGCCACAGAGACACCCCCCCATATGTGTCCAGCCACAGAGACACCCCCCCATATGTGTCCAGCCACAGAGACACCCCCCCATATGTGTCCAGCCACAGAGACACCCCCCCATATGTGTCCAGCCACAGAGACACCCCCCATATGTGTCCAGCCACAGAGACACCCCCCCCATATGTGTTCAGCCACAGAGACACCCCCCCCATATGTGTTCAGCCACAGAGACACCCCCCCCATATGTGTTCAGCCACAGAGACACCCCCCCCCCATATGTGTTCAGCCACAGAGACACACCCCCCCCCATATGTGTTCAGCCACAGAGACACCCCCCCCCCCCATATGTGTTCAGCCACAGAGACACCCCCCCCCCATATGTGTTCAGCCACAGAGACACCCCCCCCCCCATATGTGTTCAGCCACAGAGAAACCCCCCCCCCCCATATGTGTTCAGCCACAGAGACACCCCCCCCCCCCATATGTGTTCAGCCACAGAGACACCCCCCCCCCCATATGTGTTCAGCCACAGAGACACCCCCCCCCCCCATATGTGTTCAGCCACAGAGACACCCCCCCCCCCCCATATGTGTTCAGCCACAGAGACACCCCCCCCATATGTGTTCAGCCGCCCCCCCCCCCATTGGTGGCTCTGATAACACACCGGGGTTGATTTAGTAAAGGCAATTAGCTTGTGCACTTTGTAGTTGCAGTTGCACTCTGCAAGGGCATTTGCTCCAGAGTTTAGTAATTGAGGCGAGGCTTCACTTTGAAAATAATACCCAATCCACATGCAAGGAAAATAAAAAAAAAACTGCTTTTTTTTTCTTGCACATGATTGGATGATTGAAATCATCAGAGCTATGCTCATTTACAAATCTCTGGAATAAATGCCCCTGCAGAGTGCACATTATATTTGCCTTTCGTAACGGCAACTGCCTGATCAGATCTGGCCACCTTACCTTAAAGTGGTTGTAAACATGAAGAAAAAAAAGACAAAGGCATAATGAGCCGGTATGCTTTGCATACCAGCTGATTATGAAATACTTCCCTTAGATTGACGCTGTTGAAACGGTCCCCGTACACAGCTGTGACCAGCGTCATGTCTCCCGGAGTTTTTACCTGGTTTGCAGGCTCCGGCGATGTGATTGGCTGGAGCCGCAATGATGTCACTCTTGCAGATGCATGCGGGAGCTGCCGGTCACAGCACGGCTGCTGAACAAACGGCACAAGTGAGCCGTTACTTCAGATGACGTCGCCGCAAGCGTATATGGTAAATACTTCCTAAACAATTCAGGCTTGGGAGATATTTTCAGTACCTACAGGTAAGCCTTATTATAGGCTTACCTGTAGGTACAAGTGGTATAGGCTTACCTGTAGGTACAAGTGGTGTATCGAATCTCAGACAGCCCCTTGATTAAAAGGGCTTTGCACCTGCACCATCTCACTGCTGGTCTACAATAACATGTGGACCCAGGGTTAGAGGCTTCATCCTTCCCAAGAGTCTTTAAAGTCTCTGGACTCCAGAATCCAATCCTGGAGAAAACTGCAAACCCAGATATGCTGGAGCCCCTCAACCTTCATTAATGAGAACCACCTTGTGCAACATATGCTCCTTTTTCAACCATGGCAGGGCACAGCACTATCCCATTATTAGCTGTGTATTAATGCAATTGTCACTAGACCTTGTGCATACTGATTTAGTTCCCCCTGCTGTTCATTGCTCATGGATATCATAACCAGAATAGATTGGGGCAGATGGGCGCTCTGTGTGATTTTGAAAATTACCGTGGTCCACAGGGTCAGCCAGCGATGACAATGTAGTCGTCATTGCTGCAGTGTCTTGGCGTGTCGCCCCCCCCACCTAGAATTCTGCTGAAGTGTACTCAAATAACTGGTCTTTTCTTTTTTTTCTTTTTTTATAAGCGCTGTCTGTACAGTAGTAGCTGGCACTGATATATACAGACCTGTGTGCAGACTGGCCAGCTCTGTAAACAGTGTCTGTTTAATGTGTAAAGTGAGTCACTCGGAATGGAAGGGTCAAGAGTCATCCCAGTTCACCCATTAGGTACCAGAGATGTGCATTTTAAAGTATAATTACTTCTGATGGAAACAAAATACCAGCCCTTATATTGCCCGTGGTCTGCTTGTGTACAGGCCAAAACTATCCCACTGAATCTAAATTTGTTCAGACGTTCAATATGCAAGATTGTAAAATAATGGTCATATAATATCAGTCCTGTTCATCCCAGCACAATCTGGCAGCTGCAGCTAAGGTACCATAGACACACGAAGACGGTTTCCCAGTCTAGGACAGATCTCATATGTGGGTGTCAGCAATTAAAGGGTTAGTTCACTTTTTTTTAATCAAACACTACCTATGCAGGTAAGGGGCAATTATAGGAAAAATGATCCACACTCCTGTTATTGCTCTTAAAATTTCTTCATTTTTGTTGAATAGCCACAGTGAACAAACGCAAATTAAGTCAGTTGACGCATTTCAGCCTATAAGGCCTTAGTCATAACCCAGGGGCAATTGTAGATTTAAAAAAAACTCTGCAGCTTTGGCTAATTTATTTATTTCAGCTACTTGTATCATCAATTTACGCAGTGCTTTAAATATACATTGTACATTCACACCCGTCCCTGCCCTCAAAGAGTTTACTATCTAAGGTCCCTAACTCACATTCATACATACACATACTAGGGACAATTTAGACAGGAGACAATTAACCTACCAGCATGTCTTTGAAGTCTGAGAGGAAACCAGAAAACCCAGAGGAAACCCATGCAGGCACAGGGAGAACATGCAAACTCCAGGCAGGTATGTTGAATTGCCCTTGCCATAGGTGTAGGCCATTTGCGTATCCTTCTGAAGCCTGGTTGGGTAAGATGGCATCCCTCTGTCCTTCCGTGCTGCTAGGACATTGCTAAGAAGCTTGCAGCCATTAATGTTCACGCTCACCATCACAGGAGCTCTGTCAAACCTTTCCAAATGTGTGCTTTCTTCTCTCCTGACTGATAATAGCAAATTGCATATGAGCTGGGATCTGAAGAAAATAGGGCACCTGTGATGGCGAGGGTGAGCAGTAACGAGGATGTGAGCTTCCTAGCAACAAGAGTGGATGGAGGGACGTCTCTGAGAGGAACTCCCACCGTCCCTTAGATTGACATTGATGGGGATAGCAATATTTACAGAAAATCCTTGCTATTTGCATTGTCAGTACTGTCATAGCCTTTCCCAAACAGCCACAAACTTTCACAAGTAAATCCTTCTCTGTCAAGTTATAGGCAGGTACACCTCTTTGACCAATATCTCTATTCCCCTGGTTTATTGCAGAAGCATGAATGTTAACCTTAGCCCTAGGCTCCTGCCTAGTTTGCCTTATGGGTTCACATAAGTGTTACTGGTTGTAAATCAAAGGTGGGAAGAGGTATTGGAAAAGTTAGAAAACTTGCCCTGATCTTCGTTATTGATTCTTGTATTAATGCTCTTTTTCCAGGTCTCCTTCATACCTATAAACTTGTATACTCAGCAGAGTCAAGCATACAGGTTTATGGAGTGTTCTTAAAACACCTGCATGTCCAACCCACCTCTAAGCCCCAGTTCTCAGGCGTAACTACACAGGTCGTAATTGTGACCCGGATCCATGCTCCAGGGCACCTGTGTGGCTCCCCTGTACACCTACATAGGAGGGGCGGCATATAGGGGAACCGATCGCTTCCATTTTCTGCCTGCATCTGCTGAAACACAGATTCTCCTCCGCTCCCTCCCTCAGGCATTCAGCTGCTGCAGGAGGAAAATGGAGGAAATCGGTCTCTCTATATGCCCCCCCCCCATCTAGTTTCCTCTTCTTTCTGCTGGCCCCCTTGTTCCCTGTGCAGCTTGGTCAGCTTCCCCATCCCTCCTTTCACTGGCTGCTTTGGGGGAAGTGTCAGGATGGAGGGTATGAAAGGGGCCGGTAAATAAATCATTTGCCGGCCCCTTCCTTTTCTGAATGAACAGAGTCAATGTTTGGTACTGATCATGGACTCTGTCCATTCATAACTGAAGCATTATTAGCTGTTTACTATGCTTCCGTTTGTGAGTGAATGGGAAGCTCAGTACAGAGCTTTTCCTGTCCAATCATTCTGCACAGATCGAAAATATGGGCTGTGTCCTCAATCTCCTTTCTCTGTCTCAAAAATTAAACATCAGAGGTCTAGTTAGACCCCTGATATTTCACCAAAGCCCCTCAACGGGCTCCTAAAAAAAAAAAATTCTAGAAAATTAATAATACAATTGTAAGAAAAAAAATTAAACGGTAAAAAAATAAAATAACAAGTATAAAAATCTTCTGACACCAGTGGCGGAACCAGGCCACAGTTGCGACAAGGCCCTTGCATTCCACCACCAGGAGGAGCCCTGGCTGGAGTTCAGAGGGGGGGCCTTCAGGATTTCTTGCGACGAGGCCCCAAAGGTTCTAGTTATGCCTCTTGCTCAGTTCACACCTAAACAATTTGAAGCACTTTTCTAGACGCACTTCAACACTCAACATGTGGATTCTTATTGCATCCTATGGTGAGCATTGCGTCAATCAAAGCTGAAAAAGGAACTGAGCTTCATTGGGGCGCACATACAAAAAAATTTGCATAACATGCTTTACGCACATTTTTATGCCTTTCCTTTTCTTAGTATCCAAAGGCCTGAAGGACAATAAACTTGCCCTGTGCTTGGAGAAGTTTGGAGAACTTTGGCTTAAAGCAAAAACACTCAAGCCTAAAGAAGCCCAAGTGTGCACCTAGCCTAAAGTCTGTGGCCAGCTTTAGAAGGCAGGTATTGGGATCCCTAGAATTATCCATGCGTCTGGTAGTCAGATGTTTTAAAGAAGGCTTATCCAGTCTGGACACAGAATCAGTGTGGAGCACCCGATGTTGCCTAAATCGGGACTCAAACGTATAAGCGTCTCCTAAAAAAAAAAAAAAAAAGGTTTCCCCATGGTGTCCATCAGATTCAGGTATATCCTTCCGACATGACCTAAAAAATGCTGGTTGATTGCAACGGGCAGCAAACTTTCCTTTCATAGACTTTTAAATATCTTTGTTGCTGACTGAACATCCATTATGCTACCGATCTCCTGGGCAGCTCAAGTCAATTAATCCTAAATGCAGCATTAAGACTAATCTTGTTATTAGGAGGAAAAAAATAGGATTGAAGAAATCAGTAATCTTCTTAATTTGTGGTGAAACATTAGCAATTCACAATCTGCATTAATTGAGAAGGTTACAGTGGCTTTAATGCAACACCGATTTTTTTATTTTTATTTTTTATTTTTTTCAGCCAGCCTGACAAAGATTCGATTGTTGCTTACACAAATCCCTAACCCTCAAAGACAGAAGAGGTGTTTTAGGGCAACAATCGTCTGGAGACCAGAAATCGCTTGGTGTCCTGTAAATTGTGTTGTGCAAATATTCTTAATATCATTTTAAAATAATTGCAAACAGGCTTTTCTGCAATAAAATACTTAGCTGTCTGTTTGCAAACTCCAGTCTTCGGCCATCTTGATTGGCCAGCACGGGATGACTTAACTCCTGAGCATGCGCTGCTCAGTATACATTTCGGAACACCGCCTGTGCGCTGGGATGCTGTACTCTTGCACAAGTGGTAATAAACCCAAAAGCAAACTTGTATTCTATTACAGCTTACCAATTCTTCGATGTGATGGCTGCATTTGTTTTTCTTTTTTTAGGCTTTCTTTCTTCTATTTTCATCTAGTGATCCAGCCAGTAAGTCTGTTTGTCGCAAGAGCAAGCTCTCTTGCAGATGTATCAGGTACAGAGGTGAGACAAATCATTTAACACTAGCAGGGATGCTAACAATGATCAGCTTTTATGTATGTAAAACCTTTATCCCTAAAATGTTGCTGTAAGTGCTTATAAAGTGTGAACGGGGGTTCAGCTTCAGTTTGTTAGTGTATTTCAATCTGCTAGCCCATCTAAGATTCCTCTCCCCCCAGATTGGTAATGCTGCTATCCAAATGTGCCTCATGTTCTCCTTCGTGCAGACTGAAGGCACTCTAAGGCCCCATTCACACCTGAGCATAGTGTTTTCAGGCAGAAAATTGTGTGATTTTACAGCAATTTTGCAGCGTTTTTTGCAGCGATTTTGTGGTAAAAATTCACCAATGTAAAAAAAGGAAAACGCCCAAATCTGCCTGATTCAAGTGACAAAAAAGGGTCCAGAACTTGTTTGAGCTTCAGGCAACTTGGTGTGGAGATGTGAACCATCTCCATTGAGAATAATTGATTTTTTTCCCCTCCAGCGTTTTGTAGCTTCAGGCTTCAAGCTACAAATGCTCAGGTATGAATGGGGCCTTATACAGGAGGTGTGTTTACTGACCAGATCACCAAGTGAAAAAAAAGCCTAAAAAAAAAAACGAATGCAGCCACCACATCTAATGATTGGTGAGCTGCAATAGATTACACTCTTGGTTTTGGGTTTAAAGGAGAAGTCCAGCCTGAGCTCGTTTGACTGGGCATCTCCTATGGGTCACAGGAGTGCAATTCATTGCACTCCTGTGGCCCGTTTTTAGCAGAGAGCAGTCTGAAGTCCGCTCTCTGGTGATGTCACCAGGATCAATCCAGGCAAGGCATCATCCCGGCTCTGGAGCTCTGGATCCACCAGGTGCTTGGACCAATAGGCTTCTCAGCCTCTAAATGAGCCACTGAGATGGCCGCTCTCCACCCTTCCACAGCTCAGCGCTCCAATGAGCGTGGAGGAGCAGAGCAAGAGAGCTGCTGACTGACAGGCAGCAGCTCTCCGGTCAGAGAGGTGAGAGAACCGAGCCATCGCGGTGTTTGGTGGCTCAGTTCTCAGTGAAGAGGCAGCGAGGGACCGATGCAGCATCCACCTAGTTAAGTATGATTATGGGATATAAAAAATTCCCATACTTCTCTTTTAATACCACTTTAAGTCATCAAACACTGGCCAATCAATATGGCCAAAGACCACTATCCAGGAGAAGATGCCAGCTGCAATGAGGGACCTCACGGGCATCGGACCATTGAAACTAAGGTAAGTATTTTTATTTTTTTTTGCCTTTGTTGTATATGGTGGTACTCATCTACCTGATTCCTGCTGAAATTTTGCTTTGTCATCTACAGTGAGGGAAAAAAGTATTTGATCCCCTGTTGATTTTGTACGATTGCACACTAAAAATTATCAGTCTATAATTTTAATGGTAGGATTATTTTAAGGCCCCTTTCACACTGAGGCGGTTTTCAGGCGCTACAGTGCTAAAAATAGCGCCTGTGTAACGCCTGCAAAAAAAGGCCCCTTTCAATCCAGTGTGAAAGCCTGAGGGCTTTCACACTGGAGCGGTGCGCTGGCAGGACAGCGAAAAAAGTCTTTCTAGCCGCATCTTTGGAGCGGTGAATGAGCGGTGTATTCGCCGCTCCTACCCATTGAAATCAATGGGGCAGCACGGCTATACTGCTGGCAAAGCTGCACTTTGCAGGCAGTTTTAACCCTTTTTTCGGCCGCTAGCGGGGGTTAAAACGCCCCACTAGTGGGCGAATACCGCCGCTAAAACGACAGTAAAGCGGCACTAAAAATAGCGCCGCTTTACCACCGGCGCCCGCACCGCCCCAGTGTGAAAGGGGCCTTACAGTGAGAGACAGAATAACAACAAAAAATTCCAGAAAAACACATTTCAAAAGAGTATCTGATCCCCTATCAATAGGGGAATATAAAATATTCCAAAACAGGCCACATTAAAAGATTCTCTGACTGCTGTAATATAAATAAATATATATATATATATATATATATATATATATATATATATATATATAGTGTGTAATTATTTTTTTATTTTTTGCATTGTACATGCTGCCATTAAAAGATCCTATGCCTGCTGTACTATCTATCTATCTATCTATCTATCTATCTATCTATCTATCTATATATATATATATATATATTTTTTTTTTTTTATGCGGTTTTTTGTTTTGTTTTTTTGCATTGTACATGCTGGCATTCTCCCACTTTACATGCCTTTTATTTGCCAGCAGTCTACTTATTAGCTGGAAAAAATGAGCAGCACTGTAGCTTAGTGGTTAGCACCTCTGCATTTCCTCCTGGGCTTGCGTGGTTTTCCTCCCACACTCCAAAGACATGCTGGTAGGCTAATTGGCTTCTGTCAAAATTGGCCCTAATATGTGTGTGTGCACATATTGAATTGTAAGATTCCTTTAAAGCAGAGACTGATGGAAATGTACAGTATATGTAAAGCACTGAATTTTTTTTTGGCAATATATAAAAAATAAATAAAATGAACACAGTTTAAAAGATTGCCTCCCCTTCCCCATAGACTCGGGTTTCCCAATTTCCGAACAAGATTTGCCAAACCCTTAGCAAGTTGAATCTGGAAATATTCGCCCGTCGTTAGCAGGGACCGCTCTCCCCCCCCCCCCCCATCTGCAGTTTAAAACTTAAGCCTGATACACACTTCCAATTCTTTTTTTTTTTGCACAGGAGGAGCCGCTGTACTAACTATCTAATGTTAATATAACTATCTTCCTTGCTGTTCTGTTGTGTTCAGACTGGTGGATGGCCCCCCACCAGGACACTCCAGCCATGACTGGATGCCAATCGGCAGATATTTTTCAGTCATGACCCTTCGATAGAAGCCAGCCCAGCTGCCATACACACAGGCCGAATTTCGGCCGGTTTCTATTCAGCTCGTGTGTACTAGGCTTTATTGGCGGGTACTATAAACTTACTGTACATTTATAGATATTTTATTTTATTCAGCCTGCAACGAGGATGGCAAAATCCCCCTGCTGGGTAAGGATGAGCTCACGTGCAGAGCCCGCCAGGAAGTCGGCACAGCGCTGCGCTAATCACAGGCAGTGAGACATTGTCCTGATCCGCGGCTGCAGAGATCGGGAAATGTCTCACTGCCTGTGATTAGCGCAGTGCCGACTTCCTGGCGGGCTTTGCACATGGGCTGTATGGACACGCCTGGGCTCATCCTTACTGCTGGGTAATTGTATGTAATATCTGAACCCAAATTGCTATTGAATACCCAAAGAGCAGCTGCATCTTTTTGGATGTAGCTGCTGTTTGGCCAACCTTTTTCCTCCCAGCTCCTTTGATTTTTCAATTGAATGGATGTTGGCCAGAAAGGGACCAACATGGCCACCCTTGAAGCAAATTTTGTCTGGTTCATTAAAGTGGAACGTTACCCTAAAGGAAAAGTTTTGCTTTCCTGCCTCCTGCCCCCTTCCTCTGACACCTCGGACAGTTTTTTTTTTTTTTTTGGGGGGGGGGGGGGGGCACAGGTACCCACTCCCATTTCTGATTGGATCACCGCAGCAGTTCTCCTCCCCTTAACCACCCCCCCACCACCTCCTACCCTGCTTGCCACCTGTGGCATGTACCAGAAGGCTGTGGGACCATTGCAAAGCCTAGTGTGGCTCGCTACAACCGGCTGCAAGAAGTCACAGCTGGCTGCCCACAGTTAACATGCCGGTGTTCTGACACAAAGTGTCTGCCTATTGAACAGTGTCCGGGCCATACTGCGCAGGCACAGCGCTTGCGCAGTACAGAGGACAAAGAGGCTCCGAAAGTCTCTGAAGAAGAACGGCGCCTGCGCTCTGAGTCCAGGTTGAAGCCCCACCATCCAAGTGGACATAGGGTTGCTCATAGTAACAAGGCCCCCACGGGCTCGCCACGCTTCGGGCACGGCCTCGTTTCGCTCGGCTATTTTATATTCTAACTCTATGTCCACTTGGATGGTGGGGCTTGAACCGGGACTCACTGCGCAGGCGCCGTTGATCTTCGGAGGTACAGGGCGGACACTATGTGATAAGGGACACTATCTGATCGGACACTAGCGCCAGGAACCCAAAGACCGGTAAAGAGCTGGCTCTGGTGAGGACAATCCTGGATCCATGGACAGGTAAGTGGCCTTAGAAGTCAGCAGCTACAGTATTTGTAGCTGCTGACTTTAAATTATTGGTTCCTAGGGTGAAGAACCTCTTTAAGAACCCACTGAATTTCACACAGTGTATGCCCAGCTTTAGAGTCATCTTGCTATAAAAAATGTATATAAGCACATCGATTTTTTAAATCCAGAGTGAGGTTCCCCTTTAACATCATACCCAATTTGCATCATTCAGAGCCTGGCTGTTAAGGAGAATGTGTCTAGAGCTGTCATGGTTTTGAGGACCTTAGGAATAAGAAAACCCACAAATGACACAAATAATTCACCTCAATGTTCTGGATAATGGGAAAATCAAAGACTTACAGCCCCAGCGGGGGCAATTATGTAGACCTCTGGTGCACCAGGAATTCCTGACTTTAAACAGGCTGTAAATACTATGTCAAGACAAATGAGATAGTGTAAATACCACGTCTAAATAAGATCCCAATAGAAAGCATCTTGATAAATATCCCCTCGGGATAGAGACGTTGCTCCCTTTTTAAACACTTTGCTGGATTGAAATGGTCCCCAGTGGTGCATTCTCATTTGCACTTTGGAAGCGGTGATTGGAGCTATGAAAGGCTGACAGTTTCATTCGGTTACCGCTGCTATAGAAGCAAAATAAAATTTTGACTGAGTAATATATTATATTTGAGTTCTAGGACTGTCGGATGAAAGCCCAGAAAATGAAGGACTCGTACATTGATATCCTGTTGTGTAGTCTTCAACTGCATAGTCAACGAGGGGGGGGGTAACTATAGAACCTAACCAGAAGACCTGACCAGAACCAGAAGAGGTCCAGTGTGGTTAGTTTGCATAATGGTGTTACAGGCAGCAGGGGCATTTGAGTAGTTTGTTGGCGTACACATTTCAGGTAGGGAGGTCTCAGCCAATGCTTTCTGAAAAATGTATTCAAATTAGTCTAGTAGCCAAAAGAGGTATTGAGAGAAAATCACTTCAAACTGAGCAAATATTTGGTTGCCACCAGACAACTCAAGAGTTTATTTCCCTTTCACTCTCAGTGATAACAGTCACCAGGACAAATACAGAGGGTAAATCTCCCAAACAAGGACACACAATAAAAACCCAACAGGTGTTCTAATCCCTCTCCAGTCTATCCAAAACTGTTAAAAAAAATAAAAAAAAATAGTTTTGCCTTTAATTATAAACTGACATTCCCCTGCAAATGAAGATGCAATGTAGTTGCCTTGTGGCCCTTGTCTCTTGCCCTTCCCTCTTTTTACGCCTTTATTAGTCTCTTTGGCATTTGACATGCCCAAGTGTCTTGAATGGCCCATGCCGCATGCCCTGGTTCCTTCCTCTGACCTTTAGATCAAATGCAGGACCTGTAATGACATGGAGTTTGTAGGAAGGAACCAGAGTGTGTGGGATACAAGCACCCTTGAATGCCAGATAGAAGACGATTGGGAAGTGTTGGGAAGGTAGGAAACCTGGTCTGCTGATAATTATACTACCTCTTGTAATACACAGGAGCAGGGTTGGACTGGCTTAACTGGATGGCAGGAAATTTCTCAGTAGGCCCCCTGCCCTGGGGCCGCTTTCAGCAGGGCCAATCTTGGGCGGAAGCACCACGAGCTGAGGCGGGGGGGGGGGGGGGGGCAGGGCTGGCCCTACCATGCGTCCCGCTGGTTCCATTAGGCTGCCTTGGAGGGGAGGGGGGCGAGCGCCGCCAGATTATGCAGAGTGGGAATCTACCACTTACCCACCTGCTGGACTGGCTCCTATGATAGACAGCACACTGATCCAATGCCGGGATGTCTATCATAGGAGCCAGTCCAGCAGGCAGGTCTTCGTATGACAGCGACTGCTGGGGGAAGCGGGAGATCCCTGCTGTGTGTAATCCAGCGGCACTCCTCTCTCTCTCTCATCCCCATGCATTGGTGAGGCTGCGCTGCTTATTGGCGCTGGTGAGGCTGCGCTGCTTATTGGCGCTGGTGAGGCTGCGCTGCTTATTGGCGCTGGTGAGGCTGCGCTGCTTATGGGCACTGGTGAGGCTGCGCTGTTGATGGTACTGTTGAGTATAATACCAATAGTCAACTAAAATATGACTAAAACTAAAACAACTCAGATGACTAAAATACGACTAAGACCCCATACACACTATACAACTTTTGTTGTGCGATTTCCTTTAGATTTACCAAAACCATGTAGTGCAAGGGGCTTCCTGATTGCATACAAACTGAAACTCTTAAGGTTTGACCTCATTTGGTTTTGGTAAATATGATGGAAAAAATATACAGAAAATTGTAGTGTGTATCCAGCTTAAAACTAAAACGGCATTTTAGTCAAAAGACTAAAACTAAATTAAATTTATATTACAACGGCTAAATCTGTGTCTTTAGTGCATGTTCAAACCTTAACACTATAAAAAATAAACATGTTATTCAATTTTTACTCCAGGTGTATATGTTTTGCAGTTCTAAAGAAATAATGCGTTCAAATTTAACTAGACCCATTCGATTTTAGTCGATTAAAATGTACTGGAGATTTTAGTCAACTAAAATAAGACTAAAACAACTCAGATGACTAAAATATGACTAAAATGGCAATATAGTCAAGACTTTACATCGAAATTTGATGTCAAAATTAACACGGATTGATGGGCACTAATGGGGCTTCGCTGATGGGCACTAATGGGGCTGCGCTGATGGGCACTCGTGAGTTTAATACAGTCTTATTGTGCTTTAAAATGCATGGTTTTCCCTTTTATGAACAACAAAATTATGTTATACTGTCGGGCTGGTATAATAATGCTATGGGGCTGGTTTTTATCCCCAGTCCGGCCCTGCACTGGAGTGCTGGTTTGATTTATTTAGAGCAGCCTTTTCAACACAGAGGAACCCTTGAAATAGTTCTCTGGTCTCAGGGAGCCCCTGATAAAAATTAGAAATCTGCAACTCATGATACATTAGTGTGATGGTCAGTGGGAAGAATGGTCCTTACACTTGTGGTCATTGGGAAGAATTACCTCCTTACATATAGTTAAAAATATCAATGGTGGCGGTGGGAACTTATCTGAGAGGCAGAAATTGCCCAATGCTGAAGGAATCCCTAGCAACCTCTGGAGGAACCCTAGGGTTCCACAGAACCCTGGTTGAGAATCACTGATTTAGAGACTTGATAGGGTCTCTTTAAAGATGCCCTTGTCACTTTAGACAGTTTAGACAGTGTAACAGATTTCTCTGACTTCCTCCCACCCCAAACCCACTTATACTTTGCCCTTCTCCCTCAGTGCTCTGTAGGTCCCTTGGAGCCAGGAGTCCAAGCCCTGTATATGTTCGATGTGGAATGGTATCTCAGCTTACACAAGGTTGATGATATCACCTTCCTCCTCAAGTGTATGTGTTCAGGCCTGAGCCCTGTATCATGGGAGGGGGTTATGTGCTCCCCTACAACAGGAAGCATCAAGTATTCCAGAACAGGAGGAGCGCCCAACAATTATAACATGCATATAAGTGGTTCAGGGGTGGGCTCAGAGACCGGATCTTGGTCAAGGGGGGGAAGTGTTAAGCCCCATAAACACCATCAGATTTTCCTTCAGATTTACCAAAACCATGTAGTGCAAGGGCCTGCCTGATTCCATACAAATGGAAACTCCTAAGGTTTGACCTCATATTATAAGGTTTTGGTAAATCTGAAGGAAAAAGTTAGCAGAAAAACTGATAATGTGTATGGGGCTTTAGATCTGGCTGTAGCTTGATATAAGGTAAGTTTTTATAAGGCCTCTTCAACTCCCCTAGACATACCTAGATAATGAATTTTAGGTATGGTTTATTATTATATAGTTATAATGGTCCAGCTTGGGCCAGTGTAACCATGTACATACCATACCTGGCAGATGCTCCTCGAAACTGAAAACTCCAGTGATCTCCACTTGGATGCAGGTCCCAACCAGAGCAGCTGGCCTGATACATTCTGCACACTGTAGGTCGGCCACTCAGCAGGCAAGGCAGTGACGTCACGCTCTCCAACATGATCAATCTGAAAATGCATTGCATTTATTCAGTGGGTACAAACCATTCCCTGAATAGCGCCTGTGTTAACAATGGATCAGGCCAGACACTTGGCATGGGACCCTAAAGCAAGTGGAAATCACTGGAGTAGCTTCCAGGGCCATTGGCCACATATGGAAAATGCATGGTTACATTAGTCCAAGCTACCCAACCGGCTAACGTACATTTACGGCGGCAGGTTGGCTCCCCTGCCAAATCGCCCTACCTGTACATCGGCTCCTTTAAGAGCCATAGCAGGGCGAGCGCCCCACTGCACAGCGGGAGGCCGATCACCCACTATTATGGGCATAAGAGCAAGAAAAGGGGTTTTGTGTGTGTAAACACACAAATCCCCATTCTGACAGGATAGGAGAGACAGAACTGTTGTTCCTAGTAATTAGGAACAGTGCTATGTCTCCATCTCCAGTCAGTACACTCTTCCCACAGTTAGAAACACACACAAGGTAACACATTTAACCCCTTGTTAGTCCCCTAGTGTAAACCCCTTCCCTGCCAATGACATTTACACTCTGAGTGCATTTTTACAGCACTGATTGCTGTATTAATGTCAATGGTCCCACAAAAGTGTCCGTTCTGCCTGTCGTAGTCCCGCTAAAAATCGCAGATCGCCACCATTACTAGTAAAAAATAATAAAAATGCCATAAATCTATCCCCTATTTTGTAGATGCTATGATTTTTGTGCAAATCAATCAATATACACTTATTGTGATTTTTTTTTTTTTTTTTACTTGCCAAAAAATATGTAGAAGAATACATATTGGCCCAAACTGATGAATACATTTGTTTTAAAAAATATTTTGGGGCTATTTAGTATAGCAAAAATTTAATTTTTTTTTTCAAAATTGTTGCTCTTTTTGTGGGAGAAAAAGGACATCAATTTTGTTTGGGTACAGTGTAGCATGACCACGCAATTGTCATTTAAAGCGACGCAGTGCCATATCGCAAATAATAACCTGGTCATTAAGGGGGCAAATCCTTCCGGGGTTAAAGTGGTTAAGACAAAAAAATAAAAAAATCAGACCTAGAATTCATCACAAACTCGTGCAAGATGGCTCCACTGCAAGGGTGGATTTTTTAAATTTTACTTGGAGTTGGGTTTAGTTAGCATCTTTCTGTATTGGGACGAAATAATTATTAGATGGTCATAATGGACCCTTTGAGCAAAGTGCCTGAATTATGTATGCTATTCATGGCAACCAACTGTTTTCATTCATTATCACATGCTGCCCTGTAAACACAAACTGCAAATGTACTGTACAGGACTTCCCTAAGGTTGCTATATCTGAAGGAAGCAAAAACCTGAGCATCTCCACAGTTTGATTAGAAAAATAATATTTTTAAGAACATTAAATAGGGGAATGGTCATTTTGCGCATTCTTGGATCTTTAGGAGTGATCTTGCTTTGCACTAGAGGACAAATACTACCAAATTTTATTGGCCCCAGATTGTATAGAGGGCTTTACTGCCTAATGTCTCCCCTCTGTTATAAACCAATGTTGGCCAGAAATTGAGGAGGATGGGAGATTGCAGACATTGCACATCTTTAAAACTATGAGTTGTATTATAAGCAGGGGTGGACTGACTATTCGGGCACTGCCTGAGGGCCCCATGCTACTAAGGGACCCCATCAGAGTTGCCAGCCTCAATAAAACCAGGGACAGTATGTTAAAATCTTATGTTTTTTTTTTTTTTTAAATCCCAAGATTATAGCTGCCCCACCTCTCCAGTGCCTTTCTGTGTGTGTGTGTGTGTATTGTGTGTCTGCTGTATGTGTGTGTTTGTGTATACTCTGTGGCCCCATAATCTCCTCCTATTGCCTGGGGGCCCCATAATCTCCTCCTATTGCCCGGGGGCCCCATAATCTCCTCCTATTGCCCGGGGGCCCCATAATCTCCTCCTATTGCCCGGGGGCCCCATCTATTGCCCGGGGGCTTTATAATCTCCTCCTATTGCCCGGGGGCCCCATAATCTCCTCCTATTGCCCGGGGGCCCCATAATCTCCTCCTATTGCCCGGGGGCCCCATAATCTCCTCCTATTGCCCGGGGGCCCCATAATCTCCTCCTATTGCCCGGGGGCCCCATAATCTCCTCCTATTGCCCGGGGGCCCCATAATCTCCTCCTATTGCCCGGGGGCCCCATAATCTCCTCCTATTGCCCGGGGGCCCCATAATCTCCTCCTATTGCCCGGGGGTCCCATAATCTCCTCCTATTGCCCGGGTGCCCCATGAGTTGTCAGTCCGCCCCGATTATAAGTTTGACCTTCTTAATGCCGCAACTTAATGTGCAGATGGGAAGGAGGTGCCAGCCCATAATATGGAGGTTTTTTGACATTTTGTTCACTTTACAGTTGATAACTGTAGATTTTATTCTAGTATTATTTCGCACAAGGTCTGCTTTTAGAATTTTTATATTTTTAAAAAAAAATTTTTACCCATAATTGAACATATTTGACTTTGAGTCAAGCTCTGGCAAGTTTCATTGGATTTAAATGGGCAAAATATTGTTCCTTGGCTTTGAAGGAGCTGAAGAAAGAAGCCATATAAAATCTTTCAGTTGGCAGCTGTGACCATAGGAGGCCTCCGGGAATTTTTTGTAGTGTGTGAGGAACAGCTGAAAGTAAACTGGGAATTCCCCAAATTCCTGGAACGTTGAGTGCGCTGTGTCAAGTCTTCATACTTGTGCTATGTAAATCTACTTTCCACGAGTAATAATTACTGCTTCAGTGCAAGCAAACGATGAAGTGTTTAGAGCCTGTTCTCACATTCATAACAATTTCAGGTCATAAACGGGTGACCCAGAACACATCAACAGGCTGGCAGATGGAGTGCGATTTAGAAACTGATGCTGGAAATCTCTAGACAGTGCTATTTTTGATACCGGTACTCCGATAACATCATCTCCTCTCTTCCGGTAGATACAGGATGACCTAACAAAGGGTCTGTACTCTCGTAGTCGGCCAATTGTGTGTGCGTGATAGCTCTGGATGGATAAAAGTGAAAGTTGCTTCAGATGGATCTACTGTAAAGTGATTTTTCCTTAATAGAAGCAGATCCATGGTAGAAATATAATCTAGGAGGACCCTTTTCTGGTCCTAGGCTGCTACCCCTCTGATAGCGATAAAGGAAGCGCTCGCCAGATGGTAATTTCTTGGATGTGTACTGAGGACACTACAAAAGTTCATCTCGCTTGAAGGACTTTTTGAAACATTTTAATGGCTAAGGGCATCAATATAGCCAGCTGACTTAAATGCTGCCAGGAGACGTTAGGCTGGCCATAGACAGAGTGATTTTCTTTCCTGCAACTACGGTTCCCCCATCAACACAGACAGTGTTGCCAGGGGGTATTCCTCCTGAGAAGCCATTGTGTAGTGGCTATAACAGCCGCTAGCAATAATTGCATTTACATTCCCTCAGGCTGGTTGTACCCATGGTTGATCAATCGATCAACTTGGGCATATTCAGCCTGCCCATATACATGGTTCGAATCTCAGCTGGTATCTGTTGAACTGTCTGAGATTCGAGTAGTCTATTACCAGCTTTAGTCTTCATCAAGCCTTTCCACAGCCCCCTTAGTGCTTCTATAAACATCACCCGCTCAAGCCCTGAAGCAGGAGGAGGCGCTTTTTTTTGCCAAAATGTGTTGGGTGTGCTTGATGCTCTTAACTATTAGACCACTTTCACACTGGAGGCATTTTTCAGGCTCTTTAGCACTAAAAATATGCCTCCCCTGCAGTCTATGTGAAAGCCTGAGAGCTTTCACACTGGGGCGGTGCGCTGGCAGGGCTTTAGAAAAGAAGTCCTGCAAGCAGCATCTTTGGGGTACTAGGAGAGGTGTATACATCGTTCCTAAAGTGCCTCTGCCCATTGAAATGGTACTTTGTGGGCACTTTTAACCCTTTATTCGGCCACTAGCAGGTGTTAAAAGTGCCCTACTAGCGGCCAAAAAGCACTTAAACAATGGTACAGCACCGCTAAAAATAGCGGCACTTTACTGCTAACATGGCCATGCTGTCACTGTGAAGGGCTCTTAATGTTTCAAAAAAAGTCCTTCAAGTGAGATGAGCTTTTATACCACTACTCCGTACACATCCAAGAATTTACTGTAGTCAGTCAATGACATTACAGGCTGATGAACAATGACGGCCTTTTGGAGAGTGGCATATAGGATGGCACCCAGGAAAGCACGAAGGAGAACATAATTGCCCAGCCACGGCTACATCATGGCCCTGACCTCATCCCAAACAGGTCCACTTGAACCACGTTGGAGGAAGAGGTCATGTGACTTTTGGATAAAACTTGATATTTCAGGTATTTGGCAGCTTTTTCAGCACAATAAACGTAGGGTTTAAATAATGTGAAGTGTATTATGGGATGGCTTTCTTGTTAATTGCAGAAGCTTTAGGTGTACTCAGGTTAAGTAATGCGACTTGCTACAAAATTACAGCATTGGAAAGGAGACTGAGAAAATGTTTTTTTCTGCCTGTAGCAGACTGAGGACATCTCACACACAGGAAATAAGTTGGCGCTTGCGCCAGACTCAATGTGAACTCACCAACCTAATTGCTCATAGGGGAAGGGTATAGTTAATAATAGTCAAGATGATTTTTTTTAAAACTGACTCATATAAAAGTCCATATAAAACCAACTTGAAGGCAGTCCAGTGGAAGATAAGAGTCTTCTGGGACAGCTGAGAATAAAACACAGGCGCCACTCAAAGTGCAGTATGACAGGTTTATTTTCACAAATGGAAATGGGTACTCATGATAGTAAAATGGTAACGGGCATTTAGACACACATTGCCAGAAATGCCGTAAAGTTAGTGCATCCGTGGGGCGACACTTCCTGGGTCTGGAACACATGCAGAGTAGCGATGTCTCCTGTGCTTAAAAGCCCTTATCCAACATGGCCCCATTAGGCCTGAAGGAGCGCATGCTCTGCAAATGTGTCACCTATTGGTTCTCCTTTACCCAGAAGTGACGGCATCCCTCGGCTCCCTTTGCGTGTGTTCCAGACCAAGGAAGTGTTGGTGATCACCGGCACAGCCCGCTCTGAGTCCCCAGCAAGCAGCCCCACGGATGCACTGACTTCATGGTTGTCTGGCAATGTGTGCCTAAATGCCCGTTACCATTTTACTCTTGTGAGTACCCATTTCCATTTGTGAAATTTAAACCTGCTGCCATACTGCACTTAGAGTGGCACCTGTGTTTTATTCTCTCTGATGACATCTCAGCCTAGGCAAAGTCACTGGACTGAGGCTCATTCTGCTGTATATTATGCCATGTCTGGTATTCATGCAGACTTTTAAAGTTATTCAAATGTTTCACTTTAAGTATTGGGACACAAATTGTGGTTAACTTTGTGGCAGACTTAACACTTTCTCTTCCATACTGACAGGAATCCTTTTTTTTTTTTTTTTTTCTTTATATCTTAATTTATTTAATTTCGCTCCCTTTTTTTTGTTCGAAGAGTTCTAGAGCATGATCACCAGCAACGTTTCCTCCTTTTCAGGCCAAGCAGTCCTTAGCGACCCTAACGAAAGATGTCCCCAAGCGACATTCCCTTGCCATGCCAGGTGAAACCGTCATCAACGGGAACCAAGAATGGGTCATGCACGCAGACCTCCCGCTTACTGCAGCCATCCGACAGAGCCAGCAAACGCTTTACTACGGGCACCCTCAGCATACCGTAGACCGGCAAGGTTGGTTTTCAAGTATTGATTTGTCCTGGTCTTCAAAGGTATCCAGGCTATTAGTCCAGGCTATTAGTCATGACCTAAACTTTCCTGCAAACAGGAGACCTTCTTATTAAGAGTGCTAGATGACTTCAACCTAATTAAGTGCACATGTTGACAGCAGTTACACGGCCAAGTTCCCAGCGGAAGAATCGTGGGAGTAAATCTTTGTTCTCAATTTACTAACGAAACATAATAAAAAAAAAATAGGAATTCTGTTATTTTTTTAAAATTATATATATAATAGATATAGAGACTGCAGATTCATGCTAACCAGGGTAAAATGTCAGCCAACCCTCAGTAGCTATACAGCCAAGTTCCCAGCAGAGTCTTTGTTTTCAGTTGACAAAAAAAAAAAAAAAAAAACCTTAAAAGCTAGTGGAAGGATATATATATATATATATATATATATATATATATATATATATATATCTATCTCAAGGAATTTTTACATTTATATTTTTACACACGCTATATTACCAAAAGTATTGGGACACCTGCAAACAGGCAGAGGCGGGAAGCAGTGTCCTAGCGACCAGGAGAGATCATTTTAAAGAAGAACCATCATGTAATGCAAGTATGGACCCGTCTCTTCTTAGACAAAAATAAAAAAACATGGGGTAATATACCTTTAAACTTCTAAACAGCCCATTCAACGTTAATAAGCTGAAATGCACAGCATCGCATATGGACATAGGGCACACTGCATTTTAGCACAGCACAATGTAATTAAAATGCAGCCAACACATGTAACATGGTGTAGATAACCCTAAATTCTATGCATTAAGGTAAAAAAAAATTGTGCAGTGCTCCCTCCCCCTTATAAAAAATTGTGCAGCGCCCCATCTCAATCCAGTGATGTGCATAAGAGCAGTGGCTGTGCTGGGTCTCTCTGATCATTGGCTCACACAGCAGCGGGAGCCATTGACTCTATCGATCACAGCCAGTGAGCCAATGAGGGGAGAGTGGGGCCAAACCACTATGTGTGTGTGGATGGATGTCCGTTCACAGGAGTGTGGCTCGGGAGTGAGCCTGCTTGAGTGCCGCCATAGCAAGAGGCTTGCTATTAGGTGCTGCACTAAGCATGGTGGGGGGGAGGGGCTAGGACCACCAGTGGGAGACCCAAAAAGAGGAGGATCCAGGCTGCACTGTACAAAAGAGCAGGCAGGTATAATGTGTGCTAAAAAAAATCAGAACCTTTAGAACAACTTTAATTGGGAGGCAGGGGCAGAGGGTCGTCACCCTATAAAGGAAGTGTCTGAACAAATATCTTCATGGCAGGATCGCCAGCTTCTATTCTAATAAAAGCTGCAGATTTAACCACGTCGGCCCCAGAAGAATTTACCCCCTTCCTGACCAAAGCACTTTTTCGGCACTGCGTTGCTTTAACCGACAATTGCGCAGTCATGCGACGTGGCTCCCATACAAAATTGACGTCCTTTTTTCCCCACAAATAGAGCTTTATTTTGGTGGTATTTGATCACCTCTGCGGCTTTTATTTTTTTTTGCGCTATAAACAAAAATATAGCGTCAATTTAGAAAAAAACTCATTATTTTTTACTTTTTGCTATAAAAGCCCCAAAAAATATTTAAAATATTTAAAAAAAAGATTTTATTTTTCCTCGGTTTAGGTCTATACGTATTCTTCTACATATTTTTGTATGTTAAAAAAAAATCGCAATAAGCATTTATTGATTGGTTATTGATTGGTTTGCATAATGGCGGAAATCAGTGTTTTTTTTTTTTTTATCGTGACTGCGACATTATGGCAGACACGCCGGACAATTTTGACACATTTTTGAGACCATTGGCATTAATACAGCGATCGGTGCTATAAAATTGCATTTATTACTGTAAAAATTTCCCTGGCAGTGAATAGGATTAACCACTAGGTGGCACAATAGGGGTTAAGCGTGTCCTAGCTAGTGATTCTAACTGGGGGGGGCGGGCTGTGTGTGACATGTCACTGATCAGCGCTCCTGATTACAGGGAGCTGTGATCAGTGTCACTAGACAGAACGGAAAGATGTTTGTTTACATTAGCATCTCCCTGCTCTTCCTCACCGTGAGACGATCGCGGGTATCCCCGCGGACATCAGTTCCACAGGACCCATGAATTGTTGTCATGGAGCTCCCGGCGGGCGTGCCCGCAAGCCGCCTCTTAAAGGGCAACGTACAGGTACATTAATTTGCCTGTACGTGCCTTTCTGCTGTAATAAATCTGCGTGAAGCAGTCGGGAAGCGGTGAAAATATTTAAAATTACTTGAAATGACTTTAGCACGTTCAGGCATATAAACAAGTATTTAGTGAATGGGTTTACTGTGTAAAGAACAAAACCACACAAGAATATTAATAGATCGTAAGCTCTCAGGAGCAGGGCCCTCTGATTCCTCCTGTATTTAACTGGATTACAACTGTACTGTCTGCCTTTGTTTTGTTAAAGTGGTGTTGCACAGAAAAAAAATAAAAAATCATTAAAATTCCTAAAAATAAAATAAAAAATTAAACATTTGGATTTTTTTTTTTTTAACTCCCCTCTAAATGCCTGTTACTAGGGGGTCCCTCGTAGTCTGCCTCCTTCAGTGCCTGGGCTGGTGAAGTCACTTCCCCTTGGCACAGAAAGGGCTCAGCTCTGTCCCCCTTCTGTCAGTCATCTGGAACACGTGATAGGTCCCAGATGACTGCGCAGTGAATCACGCAGTGCGTGCCCAGCTGTGAAGCCACAGCCGGGTGCCCACATTTGCAATGCCGGCGCCGCCGAGCGGAGGGGGTAACGAGCGGGGCTTCGTTCCCCGGCATCGCTGGACCCAGGAACAGGTAAGTGTCCAATTATTAAAAGTCAGCAATACCTGCACACGTTTGGAATTCTGTTTTTGCGGTCTTATTGTTTTTATTCCATGCTGTTTTATTCTTCATTAGGTGTCAGAGTAAGTCCTTGCCATTCTCGGCAACCCTCAATCATATCCGACGCATCCGCCGCGGATGGTGACAGGTCGTCAACACCTAGTGATATCAACTCGCCAAGGCACCGAACGCATTCCCTCTGCAATGTAAGACGGTAGTGTAGGTCTCTTTTTTTTTTATTCCTCTATTCCATCCATTCCTGAGCCTTTTCTTGTTTATCTGTTGCTGTCATTGTGCATGCTGGATGCCTGTCTGCATAGACTAGAAGAGGAGAGGATGATGGGTAACGGCCGCGTTCCATCGAGCAAAGTCGCCCGTGTGTCGTTTCCTGGATACAAAGCCGAGGAATTTGAGTTGACATATGGAAGTGAGGAAAACGTATATGTGTGCGAATAAAGGAGCGCGATGATTAATTCCACATCCGCCTCTGTCAGGGGAATAAGCTGCTGGTAGACAAACAACACAATCGTCCTGGGCATCAGAAATAAAACTCTGGGTCACAAAAATGTCAGATGAAATATTTATGAGGAAAGTAAAAAATGTCAAATTAGTATCTTGGGAATTTGCACATCGGTTTTGATTAGGGATTATTGTTGCAACAATGAATTTTAAACTGGATCATTGCAAGTCATTTAAAGAGACAAAGAGAAATCCATGTGATTTTACAAAGTTGCCTCCTATAGTCTAAGCCAGTGGTCTCCAAACTGCGGCCCGGGGGCCGGATGTGGCCCTTTGCCTGCGTCTATCCGGCCCAACAATGAAGCATAATTCCTGTTACTGACATCAACAAGTCAGTATTTCTCCCATTGACACCAGCGATGGGGCACTATTCCCCCCACTGACACCAGCGATGGGGCACTATTCCCCCCACTGACACCAGCGATGGGGCACTATTCCCCCCCCCCCTGACACCAGCGATGGAGCACTATTCCCCCCACTGACACCAGCGATGGGGCACTATTCCCCCCACTGACACCAGCGATGGGGCACTATTCCCCCCCACTGACACCAGCGATGGGGCACTATTCCCCCCCACTGACACCAGCGATGGGGCACTATTCCCCCCCACTGACACCAGCGATGGGGCACTATTCCCCCCCACTGACACCAGCGATGGGGCACTATTCCCCCCCACTGACACCAGCGATGGGCACTATTCCCCCCCACTGACACCAGCGATGGGCACTATTCCCCCCCACTGACACCAGCGATGGGCACTATTCCCCCCCACTGACACCAGCGATGGGGCACTATTCCTCCCACTGACACCAGCGATGGGGCACTAGTCCTCCCACTGGCACCAGCGATGGGGCACTAGTCCTCCCACTGGCACCAGCGATGGGGCACTAGTCCTCCAACTGGCACCAGCGATGGGGCACTAGTCCTCCAACTGGCACCAGCGATTGGGCACTAGTCCTCCCACTGGCACCAGCGATTGGGCACTAGTCCTCCCACTGGCACCAGCGATTGGGCACTAGTCCTCCCACTGGCACCAGCGATTGGGCACTAGTCCTCCCACTGGCACCAGAGATTGGGCACTAGTCCTCCCACTGGCACCAGAGATTGGGCACTAGTCCTCCCACTGGCACCAGCGATGGGGCACTAGTCCTCCCACTGGCACCAGCGATGGGGCACTAGTCCTCCCCACTGACACCAACTATGGGATATCCTTTCCCCCTAATTACAAAGATGCATTGTTTACTCCCACTGACGCCAAGACAATTTCTCCCAATGGCCACAGTTCGGCCTTCCTAAAGTCTGAAGGCCTGTAAACTGGCCCTTTATTTAAAAAGTTTGGAGACCCCCTGATCTAAGCCAATCCAGTGGTTAATGTACCCCGGCTTATCTGCTGATGCACATGTTCTGAACTGGGGGTCTTCATTACTACATGGGGGGTTTAAGAAGTAAATAACGGGGCTAGAACGTTGAATGATTTTTTTTTTTTTATGGAATCTGGATTTTCTGCATTATTAAAGCGAAGCTTCAGCCCTCCCCTCCAAAAATGAAAAGTCAGCAGCTATAAATACTGTTACTGTTAAAGGGGTTGTAAAGGTAAACATTTTTTCACCTTAATGCATTCTATGCATTAAGGTGAAAAAACATCTAACAGTGATAGCCCCCCCCCCCGTTTTACTTACCTGACCCCTCGAATGTCCCGCGCTGGCCTCCGACATCCTCTTCGCTGCTCAGCCTGGCTGCTGATTGGCTAGAGTGGATGGATTGAAAGCAGCACAGCCATTGGCTCGCGCTGCTTTCAATCACATCCAATGACACGGTCGTGCTGGGGGGCGAGGCTGAGCGATACAGTGAGCGGCTATAGCCGCCGGCTGTATCACTGGAGCGTGCCCGCAAGTACTTCTCACCATGAGAGGGAGCTCGCATAAACGTGAGAAGTACTTGCGGGGAGGGGGAAAGCCGGGATTGCTGCCGAGGGACCCCAGAAGACCAGGTTCGGGGCCACTCTGTGCAAAACGAGCTACACAGTGGAGGTAAGTATAACATGTTAGATTATTTTAAAAAAGAAAAAAAATCCCTTTACAACCACTTTAAGACACTTACCAGTCCAGGAATCCCGCAATGTCGACCCCTCTAGCCAATTTTTCAATCGGCTCTCAGGTGCTGCTGCCACCATTCTAAAGGGAACCAGCATTGGTACAGCCGGTTCCCTATTGCAAATGCGCTTTCTGAATGGCGTGGTGGTGGAAGGAGGAGTGGGGCCTCACCGCTCCAAGATCTCCTGGAAGTGGCGAGGAGTACCTGTCAAAAAGAGGTAACTGTAACCCCATTTCATGTGTTGATTGCGCAGCAAAAAGCCTTAATAGTTGTAGCTAGCTTATGTATTTTTGATTTGCTGTTTTTTAATGACTTTGAGTCCTAGGTGCCATTTTAAAATGGTTCAGGGATAGCAGCTCTTCATCCCAGAGCTGTCCCAGCACCATTTTAAAACGGCAGCCGGTTTCTGAGGCCTCCATCAGCTTAAGCTCTAGAACTGCCAGTTGTGCGTGGCAGTGGGACCCAGAACTAACCCAAGTAGTGGAAACTGTCAAGTTTGGCTTTTGCTACACAGAGCTGGATAGGCGCACCTGTAGCAGAATGCCATTGACACAATGCTTAGTAACACAATTCTTCTCCATAGTGTTTACTTTGAAAAGGATTTGATGTTGTATCGCTTACTCGGAGTACAGAGGCTTAGTAAGAGCTTTTCTAGCTCTGTCCAGCATCTCCCTGCAGAAATAAATCATTTCTGTAGTGCTCTATTGCTCGTTGTTTATAGTCAGGAATAGGCCGCTATTAAAAGTGATCTGTTGCTACACAGCTTCATTGGGGGGTCTAGATCTGGTCTCCACTGATCATATCAAAGCTTTAACATTCCTTTACTTTACATAAAAGTCACAATAATGTGATATTTTAATCAGCTGAATTTGTTGATTATACTTTGCAACAAATATATGGGGGTACGCAAGTTACATTAAATAGAGGCTGATCCCCCTTCCTCTATATGCTGCCACTCCTATCCAGGTCCTTTCTGTCCCCAGGCCCCTGTGTGCTCTCCTGGCCCCTTCTCCTTCCCCACAGCTCTGCCGGCTTCCCCCCCCCCCCCCTTTCCTCTCCTCTCCCGATGGCTTCTGCAGGGGTAGTGTCAGTATAGAGAGGAGGGGAAGGGGGCGAGATATATGTAATTTCCTGGCCCTTTCCTTTTCTAAATGGACAGAGTCAGTGATTGGTAACGATCACTCACTGTGTTCATTCTTAACTGTTTACTACGCTTCAGTTTATGAATGAAAGGGAAGCTCTGTACAGAGCTATTTCTGTCCTTTCAATCTGTGCAGCTGAAGCTGCAGAGAAGGAGATTGAGGGCTGTGTCCTCCTATCTCCTTTTTCTGCCTCAAAGGTGGAACATCAGAGGTCTCCTAAAGGTTTTTTCTTTACAAAAAGAGAAAAAAAATAAAGTGGGGAAAAAAACTCAACTATTGACACCAGTGGCTGAACTACCAGGGTCGCAAAGGTTACTCTTGTGACCAGGTCCTGACGGGCAAGACAGTAGGAAAGGGGCCTGCAGGACAGTAATAAAGGGCCCTCCAATGGGATAAAGGGCCTGGGGGCTCGAGGGGGCTTTTCATTGTTTTTTTGCACTGAGGCTTTTTTTTTTCATTGTTTTTTTGCACTGAGGCTCTGAAGGTTCTAGTTGTGCCTCTGTCTCTCACCTATGCAATACTATGTTGAACTTTCATTCAGCGCATTGCAGTAAAGGAGGTATGCATAGCCACAAATCCAACCAATATAATAGAATCTTGCTAATGCACCATCAATAATCCCTCTGACATCAGTTTTTGTTTAGTAGTTCCTCTAAACGGGAGTCATGGAGCATGTTTCTAAAGTTATATATTCGTAATTTCAGCATGATTTTCCTTTACACCAAAAATTGCTCATGCTTGATTGGGCACTATCGTAATCCTTCACACAAACATACTCCCCACTGGCTGGCTGTGCCATTGTCTGTGTTTGCTTAATGCTCCTGTCCACAATCAGCCGCAGACGATCGGTCCAGGCAGCATGAAATCACTGGCTTTTGTAGCAAAATCAGACTATTTTTAAATACAAATCTCAGTTGTGAATGGCAGTTCTGCTGTGCCTGTGTAGTATCCGCTGTGCCCAAGTGTCTAAATGTTGCTTGTTGTGTCATTTTTTTTATTTCCTGTATTTATGAAGGGCTGACATATTCCACAGTACATTGAACCATTTGTATATGTGGGGCTTACAATATATAATAACAGTCAAACACACAGCACGTTCAGTTTGGCCGGAATCCAGTTAATCTACCAGAAAATGTTTGCATTGCAGTAGGAGACCCACATGGATAAGTGGAGAACATAAAAACTCTATGCATATAGGACCCAGGTAGAATTTTTTTCCAGGACTTAGTCCTACAAGACGTACACACTGCACTGATAGGCTGCAGTTCCACTGTGGGTGCAAGCTGCACTGTTTTATGTATTTTTTTTTTTTTAATCAGTATTTATATAGCACCGACAATTAACCCAGTGCTTTACATTTACATTGGTTCCTGTCCTCAAGGAGCTTGCAATCTAAGGTCCCTAACTCACATGCATACATTCGCATACTAAGGCCCATTACAACAGAAGCCAATTAACCTACCAGCACATCTTTGGGGAAACCTTTTGAAAGGGGAAACCTTTTGCAAGCACAGAGATAACATGCAAACTCCATGCCAGAAGTAACCTGGTTAAGATTCAAAACGAGGGCCTAGTAAGCCACCGTGTTGCCCAGCCCTAAAACCTCTCCCATTGGACCTGAAATATACCTTATGTATGTATAACTCCAGTCAGCCATGAAATAGCAGTAGTTTGTCCTCCCTCCCTTGCACAGCTCATTTAGTGTGGGGCAGCCTTTCTCAACTATGGTTCCTCTAAAGCAGGGGTCTCCAAACTTTTTAAGCGAAGGGCCAGCTTACTTCACACTTTATGGGGGCCATATTGTGGCCAGTGGGGTTAGAAAAAATCCTGGATTCAGTGGAAATAAATGCCACAGGCTTTGTGGTCAATAAGCGTATAGAAATGGCATAGCACCTGTGGTCAGTAGAAGGAATGGTGCCCCATCATTGATATCCTGTTGGGGTCAGTGGCAGGAATTATGCTCCACTATTGGTGTCAGTGGGCACAAAATTTCTCGGCGCGCTGGATAAAGACTAGCGAAGGGCTGCATTTGAGCGGGCCGAAGTTTGGAGACCACTGTCAGGAGGGGAACTCTCTCTAATGATAATAAACATTCTTTCCAGTGACCTTCACCCTAAGGTTGTACATATAGAATTAGTAGTAGGGGTTCCCTGAACCAGAAAGGTTTTTCAAGGGTTTCTTCATGTTAAAAAGGTTGAGAAAGGCTTTTCTAGAGGGTAAAGAATAAGTAGAAATGATTTCTTCATGCATAAACCAATCCCATGGATCTGCTGCTCTGTGGAGGGGTCATGTTCATACAACAAGAGTCCTGCAATATAGGTGAGGATGTTGAGGGCCCACCTACATCCTGGGAGCATTGAATAGCAGTGACTCTTGGAGGGTCAAGAAAAAGATACGTATCCCTTAGAGCAGGGGTAAGGAACCTCGGCTCTCCCTGTTTTGAAACTACAAGTTCCATGAGACATTGCAAGACCCTAACAATCACAGGCATGACTCCTAGAGCAGCAGAGGCATGATGGGATTTGTAGTTTCAAAACAGCTGGAGAGCCAAGGTTCCCTACCCCTGCCTTAGATGAAGACACTATTAGCCATCAGGAAATACCTTTCTTGTGATGGATTGGATCTCCAGAGCCTGACAAAATGCTTATTCAGACACCAGCATTCAGAAAAGTCAGAATTTTGATATTCTGGCCTCCTAAGTGACCATACTTGGGTTTGTCATAGATCGCATAGGCGCTTTATGGGATGTAGATGTGGGGTATCATATTTCCAACTCACAAAAAAAGTAATTGCGTTTCAGGGGGCTTGGCCAAGTCAGAAGAAAAGTATTTGAGGAAATCTTTTATGGTGCAGGAACATTGGTCTGTACAAATACCCAGCACACATTCACTTTAAAGAGCCAAATGGGACAACCAAATAGTAGTAGCATGGTGGATATTTTTATTGTCCTTTTAACAATTACATTTGTTATACTCTTGTCTTGTTCTTCCCTTTTTTGTTTTAGTCTTTAGAAGATCTTGAAGACCAGAAGAGGAAGAAAAAGAAGGAGAAAATGGGTTTTGGGTCTATTTCAAGAGTCTTTGCACGGGGAAAACAAAGAAAATCCTTAGACCCCGGTTTATTTGACGGTACCACCCCTGACTATTACATAGAGGAAGATGCGGACTGGTGATTAGCTGTGGATCAGGCATTTTTCACGTGTGTACATGTGAGAGGGTGTACGAACCCGTTTACAGAACCAAGTCAAATGAGCCTTTTACTCTGTCGGGTCATAGGGAGTTTTTTTCTTCTTTTTTTTTTTTTTTTTTTTTTTTTTATTACCGCATCGCTAATTTTGTAATTGCTGTAAATAATAGAGAATGAGATGTGTGTAAAAATGTTCATTGTCCATTTAGCGATGCCGGTGTATTGTAAAAATTGTCTCTACTGGATTTCATTTTGTAAGGTTTATTCTGTTGGGTTATGTTTTTTTTCTTTTTCTTTTTTTTGTTTCTCTTTTTTTTAAAACTTGAAAAACTGCTGTGTATTTGTAAATAACGAGAAAAAAAAAACCTGTGCACTTTGTGCTTGTAGTGTCTCGTCCTGAACGCTGTTTTCTTGAGCCCATGGTGTAACGCATTCTGTACTTTGAGACGTTTCGAGTGACATTATCCTGTTACAGGGGTGTGCCAGCGTTTTTGTACAAAAGGAATTCTATACAGAATCTTTATTTTGGAAAGTCTGCCAGACTTTTACGGATGAAGTACCAGAATGTACCTGTTTCTTGGGCATCTCGGCGGCAGCCATTTCCATCATCGCAACCCATGACCCTAAGCCCCCAATGTGGGCGGAGCCAATGTTTTCGGCCAAGCCGCTGACACCTGGGGTAGAAAATAACCCACCACCACCCACCCCCCCACTTCTGCGCATCAGTGGACAAGATGGCTGCCGCCACACAGAGTGTGAGTGACAGGTGCACTTTTACCTTTTAATGCCTGCCAGACAAAGTTTTATTTCACTTCTATCCTTTTATGTTTTGTATTTTTTTTATTTATTTGCATAAATGCACAAAGTTGTTATATCTAAATTATAAAGTAAATATTGAAGTTCTATTTTTCCTAGAGGATGAAGGTATGTTTATATCCTGTGTTCGGACGTCGCTGTCCCTCCCTGTCAGTATCGCAGAGGTCGCGTGGGCTCTGTCACGTTTTTAATGCAGCTCAACCAAAATCGCGCTGATAACTTAGATCATTCTAACGTTCACCTGGTCATGTCTTCCAACCTGCACCCCTTTAACATATCCATCATGTTTTTAAGAATTGCATTCATGTGTGTATAGATTTGGATCATTTTGGTGTTATTTTTTTGTTTTTTTAAATGTTTATCACTGCACAATTTCATTATCAAGAGACGATAAAAGTCTTATTTAGTAAAGAACTGTTGTGATGGGCAAAGCATGGGATCCAATCAAAGCCAACTAGATTTTTTAACCTGTAAAATATGAATTCTAATTGGTTGCTTGGTTAGTTTTCTCTGTGTTGCCTTATTGCTTAAATAATAACTAAACCGTATAACAAAAATTGTATATATCGCAGCTTACAGTCCTTGTTTTGTTTTTTTATAAATAAGAACATTTTCAGCAAATACAGGAAATACTTGTTAATCTCGCCAGAAATGTCATGTCCTTGTCACTTCCTGTGAGCCGCACCGAAGAACATTTTCCTTCCTAGCTATTTTCTGTAATCTAGCAATTGCCCTGCCGTCTATGTAATGGAGATGAAGAGATATATACATGTTTGTCATTCTAGGATGACAACCATGGCTCCTCCGTAGATACAGGGCAGAAGTGACGTAGCCATCCAGAGAAAGGAAATGTGTGATTGGTAGGATTACTAGGTGAAAATAAAACAAAAGATCCTTTAAAGCGGAAGTAAACCCATCAATTTAACAGTTTAAGAAGACAGTTACATTTTCAGCACGTGTCGGAATGTAACTTTGTCACATTGGTTGTGCTCTCAACCAAACTGTCAAACCATCCAATGTCTGGTGTCATAACAGATCACATAGCTTCATGGCAATTAAAGATCAAAGGCCAAGATGGCGGCTTCCTTGGCTGAAAATGATAGCAGGGTTTACTTCCACTTTAATAAAGAAAACGGATGCAGCCACCACACCAAGGACTAGTAATCTGCAATATATTACATTTTTGGTTTTGGGTTTAGACACACTTTAAGTCTGTTTGTTTGTTGTATATGTGAATTGCACCATTTCCTGGCAGCCATCCTGAACCTCTTGTATGTAATGTGTGAAGACTGTAGGGGAGAAGATAAATCGTAAGTCCAAAACTGGCCCCACGTTACAGCCTGATTGTACAAATCCCCTCTTCAATTACAAGAATTATGTAGAACATGGGACAGCCCAATTGGATTTAGCCTAAAAGAGTTGTCTTCGTAGGCCCTGTCACCATATAGTTGTTAAATCTGTTAGATCTTTACATGTTTGGGTTTGTAACATGTTGTGTTAAAGCCCGACCCTGGAAAATAGCAATCCACCACCATTGCATTGGGCACACACCTGCAAGGGTTGAATGCTCGTTGCGTCTAAGGGGTAGAACAAGAACTAGCATTACTTACACTAACCCCCACTTTGGTGCCATCCTCTTCTCCCTGAAAGTCCAGGCTGTGGGTCATCTCCCAGCATTGTCACGTATAATGCAGAGCTTCTAATTCTGCACTATACATGGAAGGGGCAAGCATGCAATTATGGCAAGGAGCACCTTAAGGCCCTCCTATTGAGGACTGTGGGGCCACAAATTGCGGATTTCACTTAAAAAAAAAAAGGTAATTTTCTTCTTTGCGTGTAGGACACCAAGCTTTACAGATGACTGAAATTTGAAATGTTAGTCAAAATTACAAAGAATGACATTCTGCATGTTGAGTGTAGCCAGGTGTAGGGAACACACTACAAAATGCTCAGTGTATGTGGGTGAAAAAGGAAGAGGAACACAGTGCACAAAAATGCAAATAGTGTAGTATTAAAAGCAATCATTACGTTTATTAAAAAGATAAAATGCACGTCCAGTCACACAATTAGGAAACGAACAGACCTCTTACTCTACAGACCAAGTGGGCGAAGAGCGATCTCCTCTGGTGGCTGTCACCCAGCCCTGGCCAGGGGAATTGGATGCTAAATACTCAGAGGTCACTAGGACCACCATGGAATCACTGGGGGAGAGCATCAAACTAGAAAGTCTGGCTGTCACATGTAGCCCCATGGAAACCGCCCTTTGTCTGATGCCACTCCTTGGATTAGTACAGGAATATGTTTCCACGGATCATTCCTCTTCATCAGCCACTACACACACTGGTCTTTTTTATGGTTGGTTCTCAAGTGTACATGGGGGCTTAGAGAGGAGGCTGGAGTGACCAGGGGGTCTGCTGGAGCATGGAGTACGGTAAGTATTTCTTCTTATTTTGGCACCCTAGACATAACGAGCATTAAACCTTTGGGGGCCTCAGTGTAACAGTATTTTTATTTACTTCTTTTTATGCACCTGAAGTTGGGCTTTTTTAAGCAAGCCATTCATTTTAAATAAGCTGTTAACACACACAAAAGTGTACTAGCAGCATTTTCAGTAAGGGAGTAGCCAAGTGTCTTGGCAGCCCCTCAATGTTGGCATCGAAATAAATTGTATTGGGTCCCATAGGGAGATTGTACGATTTGTTTGTACTACTTACGCCCCCCCGTACATTGTTAAACAAGGTCTACTGTTTAGTTGTGATACATTTTAATGAACTGTTACATGCTTATTAGGTGAAGTTTAAAGAGTAATATATACAGTAAATAGTGGCAGGATAAGGTCGTCAACCCTGTCCTCAGGGCCCACTAACAAGGTTTACGAGATAACTGAAATACATCACAGGTGATATAATTTGCTGCTCAGTGATTACAGTATTCTAGTCTGCATCTCCCCAAGGTAATCTATAAAACCTGGCCTGTTAGTGGGCCCTGAGGACGGGGTTGAGGACCACTGATCTAGAGCCCAGGTGATCATGCCAAATGTCCCCTCCTAGTACACAGCTTCCCCTCCAATCCCCCCTCCTAGCACAAATCTTCTCCCACTATTAGCACTCCTCCAACTCCCCACCCCCAATTTCCCCATCTAGATGAATACCCCCCCTCCAAATTCCCCCTTTCAATACAAAGTCCCTCCCCTCATCTCCTTGTGGTGCCCCCCACCCCACACATCACATTATATCACAGTGCCCAGGGCAGCCACCCCTTGTCCAAGCCCTGACAGTAACCAATGGCAACCTATCAGCCAGTCCAGTATAAGATGGGTTGTGGCTGTGGGTTCTGTACTGTTTTATCATAGCAACCCACCTGAATTCATCCAGGCTTCAGTTAAATGGATTCCAGTTGTCTTATTCAACTAATTGGCCACCTTCACTCTGTCAAGACCTAAGGTGCACTTTAACTGTGCGCTTGACACTTTACACACAAGGAGACATTTGTCGGCTTGATGAGCAAAGAAGCGATTCACCAGGAATTTGCACCTCCATATATAGAAAATACACTTACTGATTGTTTGGCTTCAGTGACTGGCTCCAGACAAAATGGCTGCTTTCCACAATGTGACAGAACAACCCCCCCCCCAATTCTGTGACCATATTCACAAAAGATTGGGGTCTCATTCATCAAAATATCTATGTTGCCATAGCAACCCATGAAAATCTTGCCTTTTTTATGCATTCGTAAAATGAAAATCAGAACCTGTTATAGGTAGAACATTCTGCCAAACCTTTTCTGGTAAATGAGGCCTAGCATTTTTATAAAGCATGCAGCTCATGGAATGATTTTTAAAAACATCATTTCATCTGTTTTATCCATTCACTGTATCATTGTGTTTTTTTTCCTGTGTACGCTGCTCTGTATAAATCTGGTTTGCACAGTAAAGAAAAAACAAATCTGTATTTAATGGCATTCTATGTTCTCCATTGAAAGTCGGTAATTCCAGGCTTTGTAGCGCTGGCTGGCAGTCACAAGAATAAGTCTTTGGGCATTTTATTTTTAAAAGGCCTTATTTATCAAGACATGAAGAGAGCCTGGTGCTCGTTGTCCATAGCAACCAAATTTGCTAAAACTTTTTCTTTTCAATATAAAAAAATAAAGTCTGGTTGCTATGGGTGATAAGAGCTTTCTGTCTCTTTTTTTGGACTGATAAATATGGGTCAAAAATTCTCTGTGCAAGTGACTGTAAATTAATGTTTTTCTGAGACTGGTTGAGTTGCCTGTAAACCAGTTTTTGTTTTTTTTTGGGTTTTTTATTTCTATTTTGTTTTTTGTCCCTTTCTACTAACGTTTAGAAAAGTTGGGTACAAAATGCTGCCGATTTTTTTACAATTTGTTTTTATTTCCTGTCATTAAAAAAAAAAAAAAAAAAAACGAATGTCAACCTCTGAAAACTGTAAACATTTGATAACGTTAGATGGTATTTTTGAATTTAGTGCACCCTATTTGAAAGGGATATATATAGTCTTAAAATTATAAATATCGTTTCTTGTTATTATGATGTGTGTGATCACTGGCGAACAGTGGCTTAAGAGTGCCTGTCTTCTGTAAACAATGCAGCAGCCATGTTGCCTGTTAACAAGCGTTCCATAGAATGCAGCCCCTCTGTTCCTTAGGGCCTGGTGACAGCACAGTGATGTCACTAGGTTGTAGCGAACTGATAGGCCGATTGTTTGCCAAGTCCTCCAATATGGCTGCTTCCACGGTTTATTGCGGAGGGCACTCGTTAAAAACGCCAGAGCTTTTTAAAGGGATCAGTCTGGCTAAGGAACAGCCTGTGGGTGTCTCTGTCCAGGCGAAATGTTTTATAAAGCTTTTTCTTTCTTTTTTTTTTTTTTTTTTTTTTTTTTTTTTCCTGCGTTTTATTTTTTTAATAAAGCTCATGGTTTAGTATTTTTCATTACATGCTAGGAAATAATTCTAAAAAACAGATGTTACTAAGAAGATGGATCTATTTAAGAGAGTGAAATATACATAGTTTAAAATGATTGGTATCATTAGTTTTAAATATGCCCGCCTCTGCGTGGGTAAATTCTAAAGGCATGGAGGCAAAAAAATGAAAAATAAAGCTTATTTTAAAATATTACACAACGTACTGTCATTTATTTCAGGAGTATTCGTGAAAGTTCACGTTCACTATGATGCATATTACTGCTGTATATGTCATTATGTAATTACATTTTATTTTTTTTAATTCTGATTTTTTTTTTTTTTTTTTTATTACACAACTAAAAAATCCCCCCCCCCCCCAAAAAAAAAAAAACATTTAACCCAAGGTCACATCACGAATCAAAACTATTTCAGCATTAATACACTTGATACATCCAGTTTACCCATAATATTCCCATTTAAAAAGATGCTCCAGAGCGGATGGTATGGGGGCAAAAAAAAACACAATTCATTTAATTTACATTTTATTAAAAAATGCATTTTTCAATTGCAATCTGCAAATGCCAGAACTTGGTAGAAATTAAAAATTTTCTGCCTTGCAACCTGAAGGTATTATTCTTACTCTGTCTACAGAATTCTGCCATAAATTTATTTTCCTACTTGTGTGATTGGTTCAGTGCTTTTCTAATGCCGTGTACCCACGACTGGAACGAATCCACCGTACAATTCAATTGTGTGTGGGCTTCATCGGACCTTTGCTGTCTAAAAATCAGACGGACTTTAGAAATAGAACATGTTTGAAATCTTTCCCTCTGGAACAAGTTCCTATCGAGAAATCCGTCACTAGGGCAGCTATTGGCTACTGGCTATGAACTTCCTTAGTCTAGTCCGGTCGTACATCATCATATTCAAATCCGTAGGACTTTGGTGTGATTGTGTGTGGCCAAGTCAGTTCGTTTGGAAAGTCCATCGGAACTCCACCGAAAGTTCGTCGGGCAGACCGTCGGACCTAGTTTGCCGGAAAGTCCGGTCCTGTATACTTGGCATTAGAAGTCTGCACTGAGCTTCAAGTCAAATAATAGACATCCCTTGCAACCAGAGTTTGATTTTTGGCAAGATACTTTATAGAACTTTTTAACACCTAAAAGGATGCAGACACGGTTGGTTTTCTCAGTACAACACTGAAACAAACTGGTTCAGCTCTACTAGACTGCCATCACTCATCCAATTGTAATAGGACAAGGAGCGCTCCAAATGAAAAATCCTTAGGAGACCAAAGTCTTTGTTCAACTGGTTAAAACAAGACGAGCAAAGGACCACCAACCCGTCCTTTGCCCTGTTTGGTGTAACCAGTTGAATAATACTTTGGACTACTGAGGATTTTTCATTTGGAGCTCTGTTTGACCCTTTTACACTTGGATTTCTCAACTCAGGAGAATGTCCTCTCCTGGGGGGTCCCCATCTTTGGGGTGAGCTACTGAACATGGGCCAAGTAATGACTTTATCCACATTTTGTTAACTTGTGAAAATCCGTGTTCGGCATCCCTCTACCAATACCTCTTGGACCACTCATCCAATGACAGTGCCCTTGCTGGCCAGAGAAGTGGGGTGGATGACAGGGTAGTGGGGAGGAGGCAGTTCAGTTAGCCACGCTTGGGCATAGTTACATAGGTTGAAAAACAAATCAAATTCAACCAATAAAAAAATAAATAGAAAAGCTCTATATACACAACACTATACCCAAATTGGTGGTTAAGGGAATCCAACTCAAGATGGGAGAAAGGCGCTGGAAATGGAACATTCACTAGTAGATTGGATGTCTTTAGCTCGGTCAAATATCGTAGGATCTGCAGGTCTCCACAAACATGGGTCCCCCCAAAGGTCAAGGTCACCCAGCTTGAGACATTTATATATAGTTGAGCCAGAAATCATGCCAAACAAACGTTTTAAGAGTCCATATGTATTTTATTGATTCCTCAAGTGACAACAGGAAAACCAAAAGGCATCCAATGCATGGAATCCAATGCATGAACAGTGTCCAGTTAAGTTATCCAAGTGTCTACTGAACTCAGCGGGAAGTTCCTGTGCATATCAGTCTGTGTCAATGGCTTGAAACATATTGGTTGCCTTTTTTTTCTTTTTTGTTTTCACTTGCACAACCAGTATTTTTGGATTCTTAAAATGTTTGTTTGCACTCTTCAAATTTCGAAGTTGCTTAACACATTAAAATAGCAAGACCGCAGTAATAAACAAAATCACAAAGGGGCACAGGAGTAACTTTTCAGCTAATAAAGGCAAAATCAGGCATTTTGTGGCCACTAAGTTTTAAAAGTTTAAAATGGTGTACAAGATCCCTTAAACATAAACATCAGGAGTGAACATGTAGCGCACCCACTAGAGAGCCACTGGTGGACTTGGCCTTCTTCCGCCAGTTAGAGTGCACACAGACAGCCAGGCACAGCATTTCTTCTCTCTTCTACTGTCTCAAAGGAAAAGTCTAGGGGTGTCTTTTTAGGGTTTTATTGGAACATAGAACTTGGATGGGGTGAGGGAGTATGGAATACCCCAGAACTGAACATTTGGAGGACTCCTTAACTATCTTTCTGCACTGTACAAAAATGTCATACACAATCTGTAATGCTGACCGCGACTATGAATTCTCCCAGAAACTAAAAGCTACACACAGTCACTGACTCTCCAGCACGTGGACCATCCATCCGCGTAGCCACAGGATCAGCAGTTGCCTCCTTACAATATCCACCAGTAAAATACTGACGAGGTAAAATACCACCTTAGGCGGAGTTGGACACTCTTTCCCCCATCTTCCTTCTTGCTCTCTCCTGACCCCAAATTGATTCCAGGACTAAGCTTGCAAATAGGCCCCAGCTAAGCCTAGTTGGGACCTGCATGTCTTCACAAAGGATTCTCTAGCACTCCTGCCCCAGGGGCAGAGCCCCCTACACAGGGTCTCCTTCAGCAGGACTGAACCAGAGGAGCATTCAGGCCTCAGAGTATTTATGGGCTCTCTCGCCACCTACTGGGTACACCTCCCCAGGGATTGGCTGGAGTTCCATAAATATTCAGACTGCCTACTCCTCCCCCCAGAATTACAGAATCCTATAGAATGCAGGGAGCAGTAACCAAAGCAGCAACCTGTGAGACTCTGAGCAGGCCTAATCAATCAACGACTGCTCCACTGATTACAGAGAAGCTAACTAAATTAAACAGCCTATACTACTCTATTAGGGTGCTACAAACCTAAGAAGTCCTTATCTGCATTATGGTTGTGGGTTAGTGACTCTGAACTAAGCCAGAGAGCTAGGCAAGCAGCGTTTGCTGAAAGAGAAGTCAACAAAGACGGCCACCAGGCCTCAAAAGTTTTCCTTTAATGTTACAAAAGGTCTGGAGTTAGTGGATCCTCATAAATCTATGCAGGGTCTGCAGGCTTCCATGTTGTTCCTTGGCCTTTGTAAGACATTCTTGGGATATTTTCCATTATCTTCTTCTTCCAGTGACCCTCCTTCCTGTGGTTTGTCTTGATTTGATCCCCCTGAGTCACATTAACTGCTAATAAATAAAGTAACATTGGTCTGTGTCTTTTATCTGGAAATCTATTATTTTCTGTAATCCAGCAGAGCATACGGAGCTCTTATCCTGCCAAGATGTCACAACTAGAATTTGTAAACAGTTGTCTAAATTATACATTTCCCACGCACCCAGCGACCGTTCCTGTCTATCGCTGCAAAGTATGTTTCTCATTTGTGGTGCATGCCAGGAATGGGGAACAGATGAACACTTTCCTGGTATGTGTGTACGTATATACTGTATATAGAATATCCCGGCTCACAGCACAGAATGAAGATTACATCACTATAGAATTGGATACAATAAAACAACAGGGGTGTTCTACTAAAAGAATAGCGGCCGTTCACAAAGGCAAATAAGGTAAACCCGTAAACACCCAATCGTGCTAGCATCCCTGTTTTGTTTTCTTTCTCTTGCACATGATTGGGTATTTAAATTGAAGACAGGTTCATCATTTTTACCAGCATTCCCTTGGCCAGGTAGTCCCCTGCACAGCAGTACTCGGCGAGGGCATGTGATGTGTCCATCAGTGTGCTTCTGCTTCTCCACTGCCCAATTGCAGACTGGGGCTGGTCCTGGTCTGAGCTGTTACTCAACTGCAATGTAATCTGCAAAGAGGTTTCTGGTAGTGCAGGACCTGGTTACACTGTTTGACAGAACTCCCTGGATCAAAAGTCTGAGTGAACAGTTACTTTGGTTGGTAAAACAAATTATTTATATGGAATTTAGTTGTATACCTGTTTGTCCAGGAGTTCATCTGAACGCCAGAAAAAGTGAAAATGCTTCCTTGCAGTGTTGCTGCGTCCACATTGCAAGGGTTAAAGTGTCTGTTCCCCAACATTTCATATTCCTGATATGTACTTGGATGAGAAAGTATCCTGTTCTCTTTGTATTGCTTCCTTTATGTGAAGGCCCTGGTGTTCCTGCCAGTCCCCTAATTTTCCTATTAAAAAATTGACCACACTAAGCCGGAGAGCACACCGTGGTCAGTTCTCTAGCTGTGCTGGAAACTCAGCCTGCTCTTCAATGATTACACTTGTCCTGACATGCCCTCAATGCACAGCCATTCACTGGGAAGCTCCATGTGCTGCTGCTTCTTTTCCCCCCAGCTCTTATGCAGCTGAGAATAGATGGAATGTGATCATTTATAAAGAAAGGTATTTTTTTTTATATATATATATCTATACACAAATGATTTGCCTTTCATTTCTATATCAAAGAAGAACTGCAGTCTGCTCACATAATTTGTAATAAAAACATCTTTACCATTCTGAAGCTTCCGCAGGGGTCTCAAACTGACGGCCCTCCAGCGGTTGCGAAACTACAAATCCCATCATGCCTCTGCTTGTGGGAGCCATGCTTGTAACTGTCAGCTTTGCAATGCCCCATGGGACTTGTAGTTTTACAACAGCTGAAGGGCCGCCAGTTTGAGACCCCTGCGCCAACCACTTTGCATATTTTATATATTCTAGATTGTAAGCTCTAATGACCAGGGCCCTCTGATCCCTCCTGTATTGAATTGTATTTGTAGCACCCTGCTCCTGATGGGCAGATATTGTTGTTTTTTTTTTTTGTTTTTTTTTGTTTTTTTAAAGTTTAATTGTCTGAAGCTGTAGTTTGGCTCAGACTGATTTCTCTAAAAGTTCTGGTTTCTGTACCAGTCCAGCTGCGTTGCACTGATTCCCACTTGACCGTAGGTGTGTCGCTGTCACCGTCGGTGGGTGTGGAAGAGGCAGCAGGATGGATGCATTGAATGCCACCTCTTGTTCGGAAATAGTTCAGTGAGTGTGGTTTCCCTGCTGTGCATTCTGGAAGAGGGTATTTAAGGTACCGATACCATTTTTTTGGGGGTCTGTTCCCGGGTCCCTGTCTTGGGGACCGCTATCCCAACCTCATGGCCCTCCTGGCCTGGGGCCTGTGTCACATGGATCTGTACCTTGGGGCCGGCTGGCCCGAGGCTTCGCAACTGAGAGAGTAGGCCCAGGAGTCTTGGGGCCTACTTATCCAGGGGTGGTCCTGTGCTGTCTCGCCTGCGGGGAGAAGCCAAGAAAACTGGAGGATCCAGGGGAGGACTTCTCAGGTGGAGGACCGAGCACAAGGCAGGTGTCTCTGGAGGAGCCTAGAAATCCAGTTGAAGGACGCAACCCGGATCAATATCCTTACAGTATCGCCAGTATCAGCGGAAAGAATCTGGTACTGTATGATAGTTCTTCGTTAAAACTCTCAAAATCTCTAAGTTCAATTGACAAGTCTGTGGCAGAGACTTTGTTGAGCATATTATCGGCTGCTAGGTCAGTGAGAGGAGCCTATCCGGTGACTGCTGGATCCAACCCGCAATTACTAGGTGCCTGAACTCCCCTTTATCCTCTAACCCTCTATAACTACATATTGTAATTGTAGAAACATAAATGATACAAGGACTGGTGTCACCCCAACATCACATCCATCCCTAATTCAATACTTATATACATGGGGTTCGTCCTGGGACTTTCAGTGAGGTGAATATGGTTAGTCAAAAAACATGTCATGGAAGTAAAAAAAAATAAAAATAGATTTATTACAACTGTTGTGCATCTGAAACACAATGTAAACATGGGATAATCCACATACATGGTAAAACAGTGTACACCAATATACAAACACCAGAGAAATGTGCAAGCGTCAGTAGTACCCGACGACATTTCGTGAGACTGCGCTCGCTCTTCAGGGGGTAAATGCTGGGCCAGGCCATCAGTCGCTGATTCCACCGGCGGCGGCAGCAGCAGCAGCAACAAACATCCAGAATGGGACCTGAGGAGGCGGAGCAAAAAGTAACCCCACCGGGGGAACAACTGGAACACCGACATGGCTTTGGTAGATACAAGTGCAAGTGTCCCTAGAGTTCTCCCCTTGTCCGTGATCATGAACTGCAAAGATGGTAAAAAAGTATATGTATATCAGAAAGACCCTGCAGATATAGGTGAACTTCCCGCAGGTTAGGGGCTGATCGGATATACTGGGGCATGGAGTTCCAGAGGATGGGAGAGGCTCTAGTGAAGTCCTGAAGGCGAGCATGAGAGGAGGTAACTAGGGAGCTAGAGAGCAGGAGGTCCTGGGAGGAGCGGAGGGGACGATTTGGGCGATATCTGCAGGTGAGGTTGGTGATGTAGATGGGGACGATGTTGTGAATGGCCTGGTATGTCGTGGTTAGCATTTTGAATTTTATACAGTGGGGTAAGGGAAGCGAAGTGATGGGATTGGCAGAGAGGGGCAGCAGTCACGGATCGATAAGTAAAGTGTATTAGTCTAGCAGCAGAATTCATAATAGACTGAAGGGGGGATAGCCTGTATAAGGGTAGGCCATTAAGGAGAGCATTGCAGTAGTCAAGGCGAGAAATAAATCGAGGAGTGAATGAGTTGCTTTGTGGTGTCATTTGTCAGGAAGGGTCGAATTCTGGAGATGTTGCCGAGGTTAAGGCAGCAGGATTTAGGATTAATTAAATTAATACAGTATTATCTTTTGGATTCAGTAGGATATTTGTCACGTTTGTGTTCACTAATAATGATTTTTGTGTTTTTGTTTTAATATTTTTGAGGAGAGGCCGGTGATTTCTAACAGCAGCATGAAGATACATCTGCAGTGAATGTTTATGGAATGTCACATTCCCCACTTTATAAATATACTCTTCTGTCTTCCCAGTCCTAGAAGTGGCCCCGCTGACACCATCCTGCTGCCTCCCAGCCTCCTACTTTCTCTGATTTAGTTGCGCTTGTTCAGGCATATAATTAAATTGTTACCACTTTATGTCACCCAGGAGCTGCGTTACACCAGTCCTGCTCTGCAACATGAAAAATGCCAAGCAATTAGAAAAATGCTCCTTCCTGAGGGGAGGCCGGACTGCGCTGGGTGTTCTGGAAATTTACACCGACATACTGTATCCCATCAGCTTTGATATGTGCAAACTGTCAGCATGATAGAGGGGGGACACTAGCATGGCACATGCCCCGACCTACAACAGATTCTTAACCACTTCAGCCCCGGACAGGTTTTACCCCCTTCCTGACCAGGCCATTTTTTACAATACGGCACTGCGTTACTTTAATTTACAATGGCGCAGGCCAATGCGACGCTGTACCCAGATAAAATTTATGTCCTTTTTTTTCCCCCACAAATAGAAATTTCTTTTGGTGGTATTTGATCACCTCTGCGGTTTTTATTTTTAGCGCTATAAATAAAAAAGCCATCAATTTTGGGGAAAATTTTTTTTGTTACTTTCTGCTATAAAACATACCCAATAAAATAAGATCCTAACCCCTTACCACATCATCACAGGTCCGGTAATCGGCTATTTTTTCCCGATCACTGGCAGCTGTGAGAGGGACATCAGTCCTGATCGTGGAGAGCCTCTGTGCCACTTACCAGTGCACAACAGTGCTGCTTACCAGTGCCCACCAGCGCCACCTACAGTGCCTGCAGTACCACCCATCAGTACCACCTATAAATGTCACCAATCACCAGTGTTGCCTATCAATACTACCTACCATTGCCCATCAGTGTTGCCTCATCTGTGCCTATCAGTGCAGCCCATCAGTGCCCATCATCAGCAAATATCAATGAAGGAGAAAAATTAACCGTTTGCAAAAATTTAACAAACCATGAAACTTTTTTTTGTTCAAAAATTTCTTTTAGCAAAAAATAAAAACCCAAGTGGTGATTAAATACCACCAAAAGAAAACTCAATTTGTGTGAAAAAAGTGATAAAAATGTAATTTGATTATGGTGTGTATGACCGTGCAAATCGTTCAAAGAGTGACAGCGCTGAAAGCTGAAAATTGGTCTGGGCAGGAGGGGGGTTTAAGTGCCCAGTAAGTAAGTGGTTAATTTAGGTCAATATGTATTCTGCTAAATATTTTTGGTAAAAATAAATCCCAGCAAGCGTATATTGATTGGTTTGCGCAAAAGTTATAGCGTCTATAAACTATGGGATATATTTATGGATTTTTTTTTCTTTTCTTACATCAGGGGACACAGAGCCATAGTAATAACTATGTGGGTTATATTGGCGTATCAGGTGCTGGACACTGGCACGCCCCTTAAGGCGTGTACTTCCCCCATTTAACCCCTCCCATTACTGGGAGTCCTCAGTTTTTTTCGCCAGTGTCTAAGCTGTTGGGCTGATCTCCACGGGCAGTAATCCTTGATGAGAGCCAGCCATCCTGACCGGATCCATTCTGGTGTCTCCGTAATGGACTAAATTAATGGTACTCGGGCCTCGTCATCTAAAGATGTGAGGTTTTGCTTGTGAATGCTTTTAAGAGCTGGGCCCTGGGATCCAGTACTTTTTGGTAGTAAGGCCAATAAAAGTTTACTGGCAGGGTCTTCTCGCAGGTCCAGGATTGTGGGTCAACCTGAGTGTTCCCGGGTTCCTGAAGGTTTCCTTTTAAAGTCTCGGAGCCTACCGTGAAGGGCAAAGATTGTTTTTTTTTATCTCTGATAAGACCCTGCTACGAGGGTAAGGTAGGGGAGATTTTCTCAGGAATCTCTCCTTCCATGTATTGTGTTGTCATTTCATGTCATGTCAATGCGTCACCACTGGGGGCTGTATTGAGGACTCACCATTCTGACGCTGGAAACAGCAGAAGTTTTACTCCCCTCTCCGTCTAAGCCAGCTCAGACCCTCAGGTAAGAGAAAGGGGAGTCTGATCACTTCCTGGGACCCCAGATTGGCGATTTTTGTCTATTTAATGCCAGCCAGCTGCCTTTTTTCTTTAAAAAAAAACCCAAAAATTTTTGGGGGAAAATCAGCCACTCGCTGAGAGGAGGATTTACCCCCCCCCCCCCCCGCCATGATGCTGGTGCTCGTGCGGGAGACTCAACTTCCCAACTTCAAACATCGGCCACACATGTAGGAAGAATTTTAAAGCTCTGCAAGAAAAGCTGCTGCCTGGTGGTGGAGGGACAGAGCAGAGTGGTTGCTGGTCAGGTTTGGTGACACAGGCGTTTCCCTTTTGACAACATTGTACTGTATAGCTAGGATTAATAGCAGTTATTGTACTGTACTATAGCCTAGCACGTGAAACATTCTTTTGCTGGTACTGCCTCTGCTGTGTACTGTAAGCTATGAGTGACAAAGGGACAAGGAACTTCTCTAAGGGGTTAATGGTATACAAAAAACTAAAAACCCTTCCAAAAGAATGTCATCCTCCCCTGAGAGGTATACGGCCAGTCAGATGAGCCGTCAAGGGTAGAACACTTCTGTCCCTGTATATATAATACAAACAAGTTTTTTCTTCTACCATTTAAAAGATTAATGCTATGATGTCTCTCCACAGTAGGACTAAACATAGCAGATTCCCATCTAGTTCTCTGGGCCCTTTTGTTGAGGTGCAGGAGGCTGGGGATCAGGTAGATATTCCCAAAGATTGGAAGAGACTTATCTTTCCTCTTTGGAGGATCCTAACAGGGAGGGAGTAGCGGCACAAGTCAGGTATTTGTCTACTCCCTTACTTAACCCTTTGGTTGCCTGCAACACAGGCTCTTGAGGTATCTACCTCTAATAAGGTTCATTTGAACCTCCCCCATCTGGGGATATTTTTTCCTATTCAGGCATAGCTCTGTATTCTGAATGGGAACATTTCTATGAAGAAATGGGGGGGTTCCAGCTATTAATGCTGCAATCACCTCAGTGAGCAGAGTCTCACATGTCCAGTGGATAATGCACTGATGTTAAAGGATCTAGCAAGTTAAGGTTGGATTTTCCTTTTAAAGACAGGATATCTTTTGCAGTTCTTGCTACAATTGGAGAAGCTCAGTCCATTAACCCTTTAACGTCTGCTCCACTATTTTGGTGGAGCACATCTTGAGTCACACCAATGCATTGGAAAATGTGGACTCCAAGGGGTTAAGGAACAGGTGTGAGATACCTGAAAATTCTGCCTGATCAGCAGGCCCGACAAGGGGCAGCGTGCCTGTCGTGGCTAGAGACAGCGACGAGGCAACAGCTCAAGAAGAGAAAAACAGAAGAAGAGAAGATGGCGGCAGTGGCAACAGAAGACCGGGCCACCGCTTGTAAAAGAGCTAGAAGAAGGCGCGGAGGCCCGGCAAGAAGAACCGAAGAGGGGGACAAGATCCCCGAAGTCGGAAGAAAAGGGCGGCGACAAAGAAGAAAGCCAGGCTCCTCCGCTAGTAAAAGAGCTAGCAAAAGAGCAGAAGATAGCGGAGGAGTCCGGTGAGAAGACCCCGAAGACGGAAGAAGACCCCCGAAGACGGAAGAAGACCCCCGGAGCTGTGCAATGAACAATTTTAACCCTTGTGTGTTGTGTTTTTTTTTTTCACAGGTGAATGGGTAGGGGTACATTGTACCCCATGCTCATTCACATAGGGTGGGGGGGCCGGGATCCAGGGGCCCCCTTATTAAAGGGGGCTCCCAGATTCCGATAAACCCCCACCCGCAGACCCTGACAACCAACGGCCAGGGTTGTCGGGATGAGGCCCTTGTCCTCATCAACATGGGGACAAGGTGCTTTGGGGTGGGGGGGCCACGCGGCCCCCCCTTCCCCAAAGCACCCCCCATGTTGAGGGCACGCGGCCTTGTACGTCTCAGGAGGGGGGGGCGCTCGCTCGTCCCCACCCCCTTTCCTGACCAGCCGCGTTGCGTCCTCAGATAAGGGTCTGGTATGGACCTGGGGGGGCTCCCACGCCGTTTTTTCGGCGTAGGGCTTCCCCTTTAACGTCATACCAGGTGACGGGGCCAGCGATGCCTCCTTCGCTGGTTCCGGCTACCTGGAGTGGGAAAAGTCAGTTCATTTCAAAAGCACGGAGGACTAGCACACACGCGGCCGTATTGCGGGACTGCGAGTCCGGCGGACATATTTTGGTGCAAAACTACTTTTGGGTAAAAAAAGTTTGCCGGAGCCCACACACGGGCAGATTGTCCGGCGGACTTTTCCACTGGATTGTTTGATCGTGTGTACGCGGCATAAGGTTCCAAAAAAAAGAAAAAGATGTCTCTCTTTCTGGCCTCTGGATCAGAGATTCCCTTAGTGGAACAGGGGGTTTTGACTCAAACCTTTTAAGGTCCCAGAGCCAAACAAAGACCCAGACCCATTCTAGATCTCGGAGATCTGAATCGGCACTTAAACATCTGATCCTTTCATAATTCGATCGGCTGTGTCCATCCTGCAAGGATGGGAGTTGCAGATCTCCATGTGCCAAAGTTTCCCGCTTACCAGAAATTTCTGCGGTTTGAAATATAAGATTATTTTTTGTCAGTTGAGGCACTACCATTCGGCTTAGCCACAGCACCACAAGTGTTCTGAAAAATTCTGGCACCTCCTTAAGCCAGGTTAAGGGCTCAAGGCATAACGGTCCTAGCCTATTAGAAGATCTACTTTTAATAGATCATTTAGTCTCAGGTCTAAAACCAGAGTCTGATCTCAGCTGTAGATATCTGAAATCTCTAGGTTGGATTCTCAGCCTAGGAAGATTCTCCTTAAAACCATCAAGGAGGTTACTTGGGGGGGGCTGGTTATAGATACCATACAGAAGAAGGTATTCTTACTCCAGACAAGAATCAATTCCATTGTAGGACTAATTCAACTTATAAGGATAAAGGAAAATTCCTTAATTCAGCTGCAGGAGATTTTTAGGGGAAATGGTGGCCTCCTTTATGGCCATCCCTTACGTGCAGTTTTATTCAAAGAGTGCTTTAAGACACCATCCTGTCAGTCCAGAATAAAGAAGATTCAGGCCTTGTTTGTTTCCAATACGCTTGGCTCCCGACAGAGGTCAGAGCCTAAATTGGTGGTTGTTATCCAGCAGGAGGGAAAATCTTTCAACAAGTGGGACACAATTGTGAAGTGGAACGAAATCTATTGGATAATTTAAACTTTTTTAGCAAATAAAAAACTGAAAAGTGGGGCGTGCAAAATTATTCGGCCCCTTTACTTTCAGTGCAGCAAACTCACTCCAGAAGTTCAGCGAGGATCTCTGAATGATCCAATGTTGTCCTAAATGACTGATGGTGATAAATAGAATCCACCTGTGTGTAATCAAGTCTCTGTATAAATGCACCTGCTCTGTGATAGTCTCAGGGTTCTGTTGAAAGCGCAGAGAGCATCATGAAGACCAAGGAACACACCAAGCAGGTCCGTAATACTGTTGTGGAGAAGTTTAGAAGCCGGATTTGGATACAAAAAAATTTCCCAAGCTTTAAACATCCCAAGGAGCACTGTGCAAGCGTTCATTTTGAAATGGAAGGAGTATCAGACCACTGCAAATCTACCAAGACCTGGCCGTCCCTCTAAACTTTCAGCTCAGACAAGGAGAAGACTGATAAGAGATGCAGCCAAGAGGCCCATGATCACTCTGGATGAACTGCAGAGAACTACAGCTGAGGTGGGAGAGTCTGTCCATAGGACAACAATCAGTCGTACACTGCACAAATCTGGCCTTTATGGAAGAGTGGCAAGAAGAAAGCCATTTCTCAAAGATATCCATAAAAAGTCTCGTCTAAAGTTTGCCACAAGCCACCTGGGAGACACACCAAACATGTGGAAGAAGGTGCTCTGGTCAGATGAAACCAAAATCAAACTTTTTGCCCACAATGCAAAACGATATGTTTGGCGTAAAAGCAACACAGCTCATCACCCTCAACACACCATCCCCACTGTCAAACATGGTGGTGGCAGCATCATGGTTTGGGCCTGCTTTTCTTCAGCAGGGACAGGGAAGATGGTTAAAATTGAGGGGAAGATGGATGCAGCCAAATACAGGACCATTCTGGATGAAAACCTGTTGGAGTCTCCAAAGACCGGAAACTGGGACGGAGATTTATCTTCCAACAAGACAATGATCCCAAACATACAGCAAAATCTATAAAGGAATGGTTCACAAATAAACATATCCAGGTGTTAGAATGGCCAAGTCAAAGTCCAGACCTGAATCCAATCGAGAATCTGTGGAAAGAGCTGAAAACTGCTGTTCACAAACGCTCTCCATCCAACCTCACTGAGCTCGAGCTGTTTTGCAAGGAAGAATGGGCAAGAATTTCAGTCTCTCGATGTGCAAAACTGATAGAGACATACCCCAAGCGATAAAATAAATAAGATTGCGCTATGGACAAATTCTACCTATTCACTACACGGGTCAAGAGAAAAACTATAAAATCAAGTGAAATCAAGTAAAAATCAATTATATAAGGTGAAATGACACTGATAATGGTGAGATGAACTCCAGAGGTTGAAGCTGCCTGTGCTTGAAACCTGCCCCTAAATATAGGAGTAGGCTAGAGAACTGAAGTGTAAATTAAGCTTTGGCGCTAAAACCTTTTTTAACGTGCACTGTGGGTGCCAAAATTATGTATATGTGTGTAGTGATCTATTATCTCTGCTGATGATCTAAATAATTGATGTGAACTAATGTGGAAATCCCCTAAAATCCACTATATACGTGATATCTACCAAAAATACGTGTTGGTATATCTAAGTAGATATTAAAATTGAGAAAGGAAAAAAAGGAAAAAAATGCAGAAAAAATGTGTGTCTGTTGGCTTGCCACTCAGAAATGCACATGTGTTGCAAGAAGATAGTGAATAAATCGCATGAGAATAAACAATTAAAAATAATACATATGTGCTTAGTAAAAAAATCATATGCAAACCAAAAATCAATATCTATAAATTATGCTCTATGTTCAGAATCCTCAAAAGTGACAGTCCAAAAGTGTTTGTGAAAGTACCAAGAAAAAATAACAAAAAATCTTTCAATGTCCAACAGAAATTTTTTATTTTATTTTTTCAAAGTCGCATCATTCAGTTGCTGAAAAACGCATGGAATTTTTTGTCAAGTGAGGGGGGTAGAGCAAGGTGACTAGTGCAGAAGGGTTAAAGGCATTCTTCTCCGGTACGCCACTCTGTGTTAGGAAAAAGATATATATATGCGCTCACCAGACCAAAAACCCTCAATGGGTTAACCGAGCAGTCACAGTATGAGCCACTGTGCAGCTTTCCTTGGGCTCTGCTTCTGCTATGCTGGGGGAATGCTTTGCACTTTTCCTTCCACAAATAGTCCGTTTAGCAAATACACATAGGAGGAAACAGAAGTACAACCATAGTGCAATACTGTTTTTGAACGATTTATTTGTTTAAAAGTCAGATTACTCACAATATCCAGTAAAAACAGATCGCCTTAATAGTAACTGCGCCGGCGTTGCTGCTTGTATACCAATATGAGGTGCACGTCCTAGGCCACGCCCTACGCGTTTCGTCAGAGCGACGTCATCTGGAGCGGCCATGTTGGTGCACCCTCACGTTTATGTAGGGTGCAGTGCTCTTCTGCGCTTGCGCGATGTATTAGCGCCATTTTAACTGTGGGAATGCCCTACCAGAGCCGCTGTATGTCTATTACGTACTGTATGCTCCCTTATAACAGCACAAACATAGAAAAAACTTTTTAGTTATTGCGGACACGGGATATAATGTATTGTTAAACTATGGAGCATGCTGTATATTCCCTTATGCCAGCACAAATGTAAAAAACATTTTTAACTATTGCGGACTCAGGGCATGGTGAATTGTTAAGCTATAGAGCGCTGCAATCCACATGTTAAAGTGCACGTTAAAAAAGGTTTTAGCGCCAAAGCTTAATTTACACATACCCCAAGCGACTTGCAGCTGTAATCACAGCAAAAGGTGGCTCTACAAAGTATTAACGCAAGGGGGCCGAATAATTTTGCACGCCCCACTTTTCATTTTTTTATTAGTTAAAAAAGTTTCAAAAATCCAATAGATTTCGTTCCACTTCACAATTGTTTCCCACTTGTTGGTGATTCTTCACAAAAAATAAAAATGTTATATCTTTATGTTTGAAGCCTGAAATGTTGAAAACTTCAAGGGGACCGAATACTTTCGCAAGGCACTGTTTCACATAGTATAATATGTAGACAGTATATATACTGCATGCGTGTGTGTATATATATATATATATATATATATATATGAGAGAGAGAGAGACACACACAGTGTGGAGATTGGGTGTATAGGATAGAAGGGGTGAGGAGGTGAAAGGGTCACTCTCTTTGACCAATCACCACATTCATAATGTACAGAGCTGGCCAGATCTACTCTGTACATGGTGTGTTTGAACTGAGCTGTCTGCGGGCAGCTCGATTTACTGACATTAATGACCAAAATAACTCTGATGGCGCTTGAATCAATGCTATTTATAAGCGGCAGTACAAAAGAGGTTAAATCTGACCTCCAGACTTCCCTGCAGTCTTGCACAGTTGTACAGGCTCCTCCCCTGTACTGAAATTACTTTTTTCACTGTAACCGTCTCACTATGTGCTTTAGAAGCTACAGCTGTTCAAATGGTTACGGCATGAAGAAGGAGCCTATCAGATGCTCTTAAACGCATCCCCTCCCCCGCATTAGTAATTTCCCGGCCTTTGCGATCCACGCTGATTCCGGGCGCACTTCCGCTGATGTCATCCACGAGTCCAGCGTTCCATGCTGATCCTACACAAGCGACTGCTTTCTCCCTGTTCCCGTTCCCCGCAGCTTCCCTCTGCTGGACAGCTGGGAGCACAGGCTCTTTGCTGCGGATAGGATCATGCTGGGACTACCCTTACCTTACGTTATGATGAACCTGTTTACCCTTACTGTTAGTAAGTGTTTTTTTTTTAACTGTTTGTCTATTAAAAGTTTTAACGTTTTCTGCACTTAGAGGAGCTTTTTTTTCGGTTTCAGCTATTCAAATGGAGCCTGCTTCGCTTCCTGGCTAGAAGGGCATCCAGCATCATCTAGCTCTTTGCTCCCCAGACATACTGCCCTCACAACGTCTCCCAAGAGCAAGCTCACTGTTTGCATCAGAACTGATAGTTCTTGTGAGAAGGACTGAGGCGGGGTGCTGTGATGTTTTCAGGAAGCTGTGTACAGCAACCTCCCAACTTTTTGAAATGGGAATGAGGGACACCTATCAGCAAGAGTATGCAGGCATAGAACACACCCCCTGCCACGCCCCCTTAAAGGAGAATTGTACAAAAAACAAGATTAGTTAAACTCACAATTGCTTTTTTACCACTACTATTCCTTTATATTGACTTTTGGAATTTACAAATGCAGCCATTTAGAAATCAGATGAAAGGTTTAGGGCTTGAAAACACTTTTTGATAAAAAGTGCATTTTATATACAACTATATAGATCAGACTAAAATAAGGGACAAATGAGGAGGAAAGAGGGACAGAGGGACACTGCTCTAAATCAGTGGTTAGCATGGAGCTTTCCATACAGTGGATACCGCAGAACAGCCTGTGATCAGAACTATACATCTCTACGGCCGAAGGAATGCCACCAGAGCCCACATTAGAGCACCAGCACATCCCAGGACATCTCTACCCCTAATGCTTAATGATATGATAGAATCATCAGAGTTGGCGCCTCCACTCCCCTTATTTTACGCTCCAAATGAGGGGCAGTCCCTCAAAATCAGGGACAATTGGGAGCTATGATGTACAGCCCCCTGCTGGCCCCTCCCACCAGGTATGATCTGCCCGTGTTTCATCAGATTAGGTGAACCGTCAGAAGTGACATTTTGTCGCCGCCATCTTGCTACACCCCGCACTCCTCCACAGTAAGGATACACTGAGAAGGGGGCAAGCGGACATGTTGTTACACCCACCGGAGTTTTGCATTTTACACTTATTTTTAACAGTAGTGTGAGTTTATATAGTGCAATAAAGTACTTAGAACTCCGTCTGACTGGTTAGATGTTTAATTTTAAAAGCAGCGAATTTCTGTCAGATTAGCAAACCTGTGAGATCAGCAAGCTTGCCGCTGCTTTTAAAATTCAACATCTAACCAGAGTTCTAAGTACTGTATTTCACTATACAAAATCACTTCACTGTTAAAAATAAGTGTAAAATGCAAAACTCCGGTGGGTGTAACAAGATGTCTGCTTTCCCCCTTCTCAGTGGATCCTTACTGTGGAGTGTGGGGTGTAGCAAGATGGCGGCAATGTAACGTCACTTCTGTTACATATTCTGACGTGTTGCTGAATCTGACCAAACACCCTGCATTGCATAAAGAATGGCAGAGACCCAGTGATAACTAAAATAAGGTGTGTAATGAAAACAGAAAACTTGTTTATGAGTGTGAGAGGGCGGAACCAGAGAAGGCAAAATATTTCAGATTTAACTTCCTTTCCTGTTCACACAGGAAATCCTCTCTTAGACAGTTGTCACCAGAACAAAATGTCCCAGTCTGAAGACTTTCCCTCTATTCTTGTTTTGGCAGGTCTGAGCAGGGTCACAGTTAGCAACAAAATGCAGACATAAGATTCTTCTTTTTTTTTATATCACTACTCATACTATTAAAAATAAATTTTACAAAAATCCTTATAGATAACCCTACCTCTAACGTTAACTGCTTCAGCCCCGGAAGATTTTACCCCCTTCCTGACCAGAGCACTTTTTGCGATTCGGCACTGTGTCGCTTTAACTGACAATTGCGCGGTTGTGCGACGTTGCACCGAAACAAAATTTTGAAAAAAAAAGCAATATTTTTTACTTTTTGCTATAATAAATATCCCGCAAAAATATATTAAAAAAACTATATTTTTCCTCAGTTTAGACCAATATGTATTCTTCTACATATTTTTGTAAAAAAATAAAAAATAAATACAAGCGTATATTGATTGGATTGCGCAAAAGTTATAGCATCTACAAAATCGGGGATAGTTTTATGGCATTATTTTTTTTTTTTTTTTACTAGTAATGGTGGCGATCTGCTATTTTCATTGGGACTGCGACATTATGGCGGACACGTCGGACAATTTTGACAAATGCCTCTAGCATTTATACAGCGATCATTACTATAAAAATGCATTGATTACTGTAAAAATGTCAGTGGCAGTAAAGGGGTTAACCACTAGAGGGCGATCAAGAGGTTAATGTGAAATGGGTGGCCTCATATGAAGTTAAAAGTTACAAGCTATTACTGTGCACCCTCATCCCAATTGTATATAAACTGAGTATGTCGAGATCTCTGGTCTCCAATCAGAGATATCGGAAGAATGTGAGCAGGGGGCAGGGGCGTACCAATATGGGGGCGGGGGGTGCGGTCCGCCCCGGGTGCCACACTTTGGGGGGGTGTCAGTGGCCAAGTGACTTTGATATGGGGGTGAATTCCGCACCCAAGTCGGGGTGACACCGTCAGATCATCTCAAGGGCATCCCTGCTGTCTCTGGTTGCTCATTTTCACTTTCGGTTTTTTTAGAACACCCCCGTGCCATAGCCACAATGGACTGTTCCAGACTGTTCAGTGAGTGACTGTATTCCCTCCTGCTAGCTCCGCCTCCACCCACCACTGCTGCTGCCTGTGTGTGTCTGTCTCATCTCTCTCCGCTGGGGTGGCTGCTTCCACACAGTGAATAGGAGTCCTCCCTAGCCGACTGAGAGCCTGAGGTGGTGAGTGGAGGGGGGGATTGATGTAAGTAGAAGCTGCAGCCTGCAGAATTGTGTCTACCCCTGTGCTGGTCTATGGTGGGGGGGGGGTCAGTGACTGTAATTGCTATATCCACCACTCCCTCTCCCTGCCATGTGTATTGTGTAGCTGTCTGACCTGATTGGGGGGGGGGGGGGGGGGGTTGATGTAAGAAGGGGCTGGAGGAGTGTGTCTACCCCTGCCATGTGCTGGTCTGGGGGGGGGGTCAGGGTGATTGCTGTGTCCCCCTCCCCCCTGCCATGTGTATAGTGTAGCTGATGGGGGGGGGGGGGTTGATGTAAGAAGAGGCTAGAGTATTGTGTTTACCCTGTGCTGGTCTGAGGGGGGGGGGAGTCAGGGTGACTGCTGTGTCCATCACCCCCTCCCCCCTGGCATGTGTATAGTGTAGCTGACCTGATGGGGGAGGGGGGATTTCAGAATGCAGATATGTCCTATATACAGGACGCAGATATGCCCTATATACAGGACGCAGATATGTCCTATATACAGGACGCAGATATGCCCTATATACAGGGCGCAGATATGTCCTATATACAGGACGCAGATATGTCCTATATACAGGACGCAGATATGTCCTATATACAGGGCGCAGATATGTCCTATATACAGGGCGCAGATATGTCCTATATACAGGGCGCAGATATGTCCTATATACAGGGCGCAGATATGTCCTATATACAGGGCGCAGATATGTCCTATATACAGGGCGCAGATATGTCCTATATACAGGGCGCAGATATGTCCTATATACAGGGCGCAGATATGTCCTATATACAGGGCGCAGATATGTTCTATATACAGGGCGCAGATATGTCCTATATACAGGGCGCAGATATGTCCTATATACAGGGTGCAGATATGTCCTATATACAGGGCGCAGATATGTCCTATATACAGGGCGCAGATATGTCCTATATACAGGGCGCAGATATGTTCTATATACAGGGCGCAGATATGTCCTATATACAGGGCGCAGATATGTCCTATATACAGGGCGCAGATATGTCCTATATACAGGGCGCAGATATGTCCTATATACAGGGCGCAGATATGTTCTATATACAGGGCGCAGATATGTCCTATATACAGGGTGCAGATATGTCCTATATACAGGGTGCAGATATGTCCTATATACAGGGTGCAGATATGTCCTATATACAGGGCGCAGATATGTCCTATATACAGGGCGCAGATATGTCCTATATACAGGGCGCAGATATGTCCTATATACAGGGTGCAGATATGTCCTATATACAGGGCGCAGAAATGTCCTATATACAGGGCGCAGAATGCAGATATGTCCTATATACAGGGTGCAGATATGTCCTATATACAGGGCGCAGATATGTCCTATATACAGGGCGCAGATATGTCCTATATACAGGGCGCAGATATGTCCTATATACAGGGTGCAGATATGTCCTATATACAGGGTGCAGATATGTCCTATATACAGGGCGCAGATATGTCCTATATACAGGGCGCAGATATGTCCTATATACAGGGTGCAGATATGTCCTATATACAGGGCGCAGAATGCAGATATGTCCTATATACAGGGTGCAGATATGTCCTATATACAGGGCGCAGATATGTCCTATATACAGGGCGCAGATATGTCCTATATACAGGGTGCAGATATGTCCTATATACAGGGTGCAGATATGACCTATATACAGGGTGCAGATATGTCCTATATACAGGGTGCAGATATGTCCTATATACAGGGCGCAGATATGTTCTATATACAGGGCGCAGATATGTCCTATATACAGGGCGCAGAATGCAGATATGTCCTATATACAGGGTGCAGATATGTCCTATATACAGGGTGCAGATATGTCCTATATACAGGGTGCAGAATCCAGGCATGTGCTGTATACAATAAATATTCTTGAGAAAATGGAAAATAAATTGTGGGTGTTTTTTCATTTTAAATGGGGGGGGGGGGTGCCAGATGTAGGATCCGCCCCGGGTGCCAAATGCTCTAGGTACGCCCCTGGCAGGGGGACTATTACGGTACACATAAATTGGTTAAATCAAAGTAAGAAAAAAAGAACAGATATTACATAAAAATAATAATACAATTTATTAGAATAAAAATATTACAAATTTGGGTTGTATCACAATATCATAGGGGAAGGTGAGGTATTTCGACTAGTTTCGCTTCTCAGCTTCTTCAGGAATTACCTTCATCTAAAAATACATCAATTACTCATAAATATAAAAAATATATAGAAAACATCAAAGATCACAAAATAACAATGGATTTAGCAAAACAATCATGGAGACAGTGAGAGCAAAGTCTTACCTATACGCCCTTACCCCTGGACAGGCCAGAACCAAATTGGGGAGAAAAAGGGGCCTTACCCGGCGACTGGGAGGAAAAATATATATTTACCAAAAAAATATTGTAGATCAATTAGCTTTGTAAAAAAAAGCTAATTGATCTACGATATTTTATTGGTAAATATATATTTTTTTAAATAGACTGGTACACACATCACATGGCTTTTCTCCTTTCTTTTCTTCTTATTCACGTACTCATCTATATTAGATCTGGGTTCACTTATCTTTTTAGTGGCACTTATTTATCTTCTTAGTGGTACTTATTCCAGTACCTACTATTATCACTAGGAGGCACTATTTAGGATCAGTGGTGGTTATAGGCATGGCCTGCACATGACCATCTCCCTACTCACAAATGGGAGTCTTCTCTCCCCTTCTTCCTTCCCTTCCTCTCCTTCTCTCTTTTCTTCTTCACTTATCAATAAATAATATCTCTGTTTAGATATTGGTCGGCAGCTGAGGTTCAATCCCCCTCCCAGTTGCCGGGTAATGCCTCTTTTTCTCCCCAATTTGGTTCCGGCCTGTCCAGGGGTAAGGGCGTATAGGTAAGACTTTGCTCTCACTGTCTCCATGATTGTTTTGCTAAATCCATTGTTATTTTGTGATCTTTGATGTTTTCTATATATTTTTTATATTTATGAGTAATTGATGTATTTTTAGATGAAGGTAATTCCTGAATAAGCTGAGAAGCGAAACTAGTCGAAATACCTCACCTTCCCCTATGATATTGTGATACAACCCGAATTTGTAATATTTTATTCTAATAAATTGTATTATTATTTTTATGTAATATCTGTTCTTTTTTTCTTACTTTGATTTAACCAATTTATGTGTACCATAATAGTCCCCCTGCTCACATTCTTCCGATATCTCTGATTGGAGACTAGAGATCTTGACATACTTAAGAGGTTAATGTGTTCCCTAGTGTGTGTTCTAACTGAAGGGGGAGGGGACTGTGTAGGGGAGGCGATAGATCGCTGTTCATACGCTGTATGAACAAGTGATCTGTCACGTCTCCCCTCAGAGAACCGGAAACTGGGTTTACACACACACAGATCCCGGTTCTCCATGTGCCCCGAAGGATCGCCGGGCACTCGCATCAGCTCCGTGGGCGAGCAGGGGGGCGCACGCCCCCTATTGGCCACAGGGCGAAACGACATTACATAACGTTGTTTTGCCCAGCCGTGCCATTCTGCCGCAGTACGACTGCGGCGGCTGGTCGGCAAGTGGTTAAACTTCTTCCTGACCCCTAAGATTACCTTGGTGGCTCCTGACTGTAAGCCTAAAATGATATTAAAGTCTCACTTTAAAAAAAACAAACAAATGTTATACTTACCTCTGTGTAATGGTTTTGCAAAGAGCAGCCCCGATCCTATTCTTGGGGTCCCCCGCCGACGCTCCTGGCTCCTCCCACCTGCCGAGTGCCCTCCAGAGCAAGCAGCTTACAATGGGGCCACGTTTCCAACTGCAGCTCCGCAGGTCCATTCAGACACAGAGCCACGGCTTAGCCCTGCCCCCTCTCTTTTCTAATTCGGTGGCTGTGATTGACAGCAGCCATCTCAGCCAATGAGGAGGAAGAGCCCCCGAGCCTGAGTTACTTATGCACATCGCTGGACTGAGAGGGGGCTCAGGCAAGTATTAGGAGGGGCTGCTGCACAGAGAAGGTTTTATTAGCTTCATGCATAGAAAGCATATAGGTAAAAAAAAACTTTAACCACTTCCTGTCCAACATTGTCGAATTTGAGTGGGGATATCTGAATGATGGGTGCAGCTACAGACATCATTCAGATATCTTCTTTTAGAGTTGGTGATTCCCTACACCGTATGAACAATCATAGCGGCTGTTCAGTCGCTTGATCACTCTTACAGGCAGCGGGAGGGGACGTCCCCACCACCCTCCGGTGCTTCTCCCTGCTCCCCCGTACAATCATCAAGAGGGAGGAGGAATCGATCCATGCTAGAAGTTGACCATAGAGAATCCAGCGGGTGAGATGGCCCCCGGATGTCTCTATGATCTTTCGGAGGCATTTGAAAAAATGCAGCCGCCTCGGCTGCGAAGCCAGGATTGTTTTTTTTTTTTTTCTTTCAGACTAGAAGAGAAATGTAGGGACTTATAGACCCCAGATCTTGCTGTAAAATGGACCTGTCACGCTTATTGCCATTACAAGAGATGTTTACATTCCTTGTAATAGTAATAAAACTGATCAAAAAGAAAAACGTAAAAAAGTGTCAGATTAGAAAAATAAAAGGAAAATAAACAATAAAAGGAAAAAAAAAAAAAAAAGTAAAGCGCCCCCCACGCGTAGAAGCAAACGCATACGTAGGCCCCACGCCCACGTATGTTAATGACATTCAAACCACACATGAGATTTAGAAGGGAATATAGGGGTCCTCTACATGAGATGTCAGCTAGAAAGGTAAACAACACTGTTGTCATAGCAACCGGTTTGTTTACAAACCTGAGCAGTAAAATAGACGGCATAAATATATTAATAAAAAAGAAAAATAAAGTTAACGCTGATCCTCCTCACTACCAACTACTGATCTATATTACCAACAATATCGAGTTGTGTCATTTCCATATCATTCCCCACCATACAGTAAATCCTAAATATCCACATTCGTGAAAGACATATGAAGATAAAACACGGGATACAACATCTTGAAATCAATATCCAGATTTGTTATAAATGTGAGGAAAAAAAAGAAATACACCCAAAAAACAGTCCTTGAAAATGTTCATCCACAAAATTCTGTGTTATTATATTTATCAAATGTCATCCCATCCCCTGTGCTTTTATCCATAAAATTCAAAACAAAAAGTGCTCCCCCGCCAGTGATGGTGCTAATGCCCCTCCCCCCAGAACCATGAGGACCTCTGGGCCAATCACATGTTATTCTATCACCAAAAACCACCAAATCAGCATTTCTTCATCCAATAAATATATATTCCCCCCTCAATGGATTTCCACCAATCACCCAAAAAGGAAATGATAAGGTCATCGTACAACGCACTTTTATTAATAAATCCCCTTTAGAAGCTCCTCCCACAATCTATATGCTTCCACATTCTAGTGCTGAGACCGGCTCCATCCGCAGATTTCTATCCATTAATATCCTCCAAGTAGTTCCCCAGCACCGCCCCTCCTCCCACCATCTTCCCTCTCCATACAAACTTTTCTCTTTTCACTCTCATTTCTCGCTTTTGGCTTTTTAATAAAACAAGGTTTATATATAAAATGGCCCAATGAGTGACGGCTTGTCTTTGGCAGACTAAGATCTTCCTACGAGTCCAGCTTAATCTGCATGCAGTGCAGCATAGGAGCTGTTACATTGTACAGAAACATACAACAATAAGCTGCAGTCCCACCACAAGTTAGAGGAATTCAGTGGTTAGCTCTTCTGCCAGGCAGCACCGGGGCCGTCGCTTCAACTCCCAACCACAGCGCAACCTGCCTGGAGTTTGCATGTTCTCCCTGTGCCTGCGCGGGTTTCCTTTGGGGACTGCGCTTTCCTCCCACACTACAAAGACATGCTGGGAGGTACATTGGTCCTAGTATGTGTATGAATGTGAGTTAGGGAGATTAGATTGTAAGCTCCTTGGGGGCAGGAACTGTTTTGACTGTACAATATACAGGATAGAAATAGATGACTGATCATTATCACATGGCCTACCTGTTGGATTGGCTCTTCTCCGTTGCCGATACCTGCAAGTTTCCTGCCAATCCCCTGGACGGTGAAAATAATAAATAAACTCTGCGCCTCATAAACTATGTATTGTACTCTGAATAATAATAAATCAAATAAATATAAAATAATAGCTGCTAACTAGTGATGGACGAACTTCCGACGGGACGTTTCGCGAAAGCGAAATGCGAACGGACCCAAACGTTCGCGAAACCGAACGTTCGCCGCGGGCCCCATTGACTTCAATGGGAGGCGAACTTTGCAAACCTTCATGTCGAATTTGCGGCCACGTGGTAATTATTAGGGGGTAAAACGTAGTCCCACCATCTGGACAATGACATAATACATGTATGAGGTGAATTTGGGATCGATAACTACAAGCATTTTTATTTTATTTGGGAAATTGTTCTAACAATTCAGGACTATGGAGCTAATGAAGGCAATGGAGGAGAGGGAAGGTCAGGGACCAGGGTAGGCAAAGAAGAGGGTGCAGGAGATGATCACCAGCAGCGTGACATACCGGAATGACACATGCACCGTGATAGAGGCATCTGACAGCAGCACCGTAATACAGAGCACTGACAGCAGCACCGTGACATACAGCGCTGACAGCAGCACCGTGACATACAGCGCTGACAGCAGCACCGTGACATACAGCGCTGACAGCAGCACCGTGACATACAGCACTGACAGCAGCACCGTGACATACAGCGCTGACAGCAGCACCGTGACATACAGCACTGACAGCAGCACCGTAAGCAGCCCCAGGAGGAAGTCAGCACAGCACAGGGATGGTGTGATCCCCTCATAATAAGAACCCCCAGGAGGAAGTCAGCACAGCACAGGGATAGTGTGATCCCTTCATAATAAGAACCCCCAGGAGGAAGTCAGCACAGCACAGGGATATCATAAGCAGCCCCAGTAGAAATATGACACCGCTCAACCTCTTCAAAGAGGAGGGTAGGGGCATATAGTACGGTGTGCTTTTTTGGGTCAAGGAAGTGAGCCAAATGAATTAAGAAGGTCTGTGTGCTTGATTAAAAAAATAGTTTATAGACATATACATGGTCTACTGGTCACATGTGTTGAATTCCTCCGAGATCCATGCCTCATTCATTTTTAGAAATGTGAGGTAGTTAACACTGTCGTGAGCTAGGCGAGTACGCTTATCGGTCACAATCCCCCCTGCTGCGCTGAACGTCCTTTCGGACAGGACACTGGATGAGGGGCAAGCCAACAGTTCGATTGCAAATTGGGCAAGCTCTGGCCAGAGGTCAAGCCTGCCCACCCAGTAGTCTAGGGGTTCATCACTCCTCAGAGCGTCCACATCGGCCGTTAACCCAATGTAGTCGGACACCTGACGGTCTAGGCGTTCCCTGATGCTGGATCCGGATGACACCTGTCGATGGGTCGGCTGAAAGAATGACCTCATATCCGAAGTCACCAACACATCTTCAAACCGGCCTCTTCTTGCAGGCGCTGTTGGATTGGTACCCGCAAATCCTTCTCTGGGAGTGGGAATTGCTCCTCTGCCAGCGCACGCAAAAGCAGAATGCAGCATTTCTCGAAGCAAGGCCTGGAAGTGCTGCATTCTGACAGCCCTCTGCGACGGCGGTAACATTTCCGCCATTTTGTGTTTGTACCGGGGGTCTAAGTACGTTGCCACCCAGTACTGGTCCTTGACCCTCATGCTTTTTATACGGGGGTCCCTATTAAAACACTGGAGCATGAAGGCCCCCATTTGCACTAAAGTGGAAGCGGTGTGGTGGCCTGGCTCCTGCTCATCATCCAGGATAATGTCGTCCTCTTCATTCTCCTCTCCCCATCCTCGCACAACAGGGATCCCAGAAAGGTTTAAAGCATGCTCTTCTTGCTCCTGCTCATCCGCCCCGGCACCATCCTCCTCTGACTCCTCATCAGACTCCTGTTGTTGACTTGTCTCAGATAGAGTAGCCCCCCCTGGGAATTCATCCAGCATTGCGACTTCCTCATCTTCCCGCTCCTGCTCCTCCACAGCCTGATCAATGACACGACGCAATGCACGCTCCAGAAAGAAGGCATAAGGTACCATGTCACTGATGGCGCCATGGCTGCGACTGACCAGTTTGGTGATCTCCTCAAATGGCCGCAGAAGTCTGCATGTGTCGCGCATGAGCAGCCACTGGCGCGGTGAAAAAAAACCCAGCTCCCCAGAACCGTTTCTTTCGCAGAGTTCATACAGGTAGACGTTAACTGCACGTTTCTGCTGGAGCAGCCTATCAAGCATATAGAAGGTTGAGTTCCATCGCGTCGGGCAATCGCAAATAAGACGTCTGACCGGCAGATGGTGTCGCCGCTGAATGTCAGCAAGGCGAGCCATGGCCGTGTAAGATCTTCTGAAATGGGCCGAGATTTTCCTTGCCTGCCGCAAGATGTCCTGGACCCCAGGGTATTTGACAAGGAATCGCTGCACGACCAAGTTTAAGACGTGTGCCATGCACGGCACGTGCGTGATTTTGCCCTGTTTCAATGCGCTAAGCAGATTGGCACCGTTGTCACACACCACTTTACCAACTGTCAAATTGAGCGGTGTTAGCCACTCATCTGCCTGTGAACGCAAAGCTGAAAGGAGTGCCGGGCCAGTGTGGCTCTTTGCTTCCAGGCACAACAGACGCAGCACGGCATGGCAACGTCTCACCTGGCATGTGGAATAGGTTCTGGGGAGCTTGGGCGGTGCAGCGGAAGAGACGCTAGCAGCGGAAAAGGAGGAGGCAGCTGAGGAGGAGAGGGAGGAGGATGGAGTAGGAGGAGGAGAAGAAGAGTCAGGCCTGCATGCAATCCGTGGCGGTAAAACCAAATCTACACGGGTGCCACGGGTTACATGCTTGACGGCCGTCAGAAGGTTCACCCAGTGGGCAGTAAAACTGATATACCTTCCCTGCCCGTGTTTGCTAGACCACGTGTCTGTGGTCAGATGTATCTTGGCACCGACACTGTGTGCCAGAGATACATTCACTTGCCGCTGAACATGGCCATATAGCTCTGGGATGCCCTTCTCTGAGAAATACTTCCTTCCTGGGACCTTCCATTGTGGTGTTCCAATGGCCACAAATTTGCGAAAGGCCTCCGAGTCCACCAGTTTATATGGCAGTAGTTGGCGGGCTATGAGTTCTGACAAGCCAGCCGCCAACCGTTGGGCAAGAGGGTTATCCGGCGTCATCATTTTTTTACGCTCAAACATTAGGCCCACGGAAGCCTGCCTTTTTGCAGAAAAATGTGAGCTTGGCGTGATGGAAGGTGGAGTGGAGGACAATTGTGAGGAGAGAGGAGAAGGAGAAGTAGAAGACGAGGCTGGACGGTGAGAGCCTGCAGTGTGGCTTTGTGTGTTCCGTTGCTCCCACTGGGCTCGGTGATGGCTGCTCATGTGCCTTCTTAAGGCGGTCGTCCCTAGGTGAGTATTGGGCTTACCGCGACTAACGCGTTGACTGCAAAGATTGCAGATGGCAACGCTATTGTCAGCAGCGGACACGTTAAAAAAAGCCCACACTGCGGAGCCATGTGCCGGTGTCCTGGGAGCGCCAGATGTGACCGTACATGGTCGATGACTCGCTCCTGATACATTTGCAGTCTGCTTTGTCCCTCCTGTGCAATGTAAGTTATTCCTGCTTCTCCTCCCTATCTGCTGGTCCATATCTCCCTCTGAACTCCCCTCCTCTTCCTCTCTTGTGGGCACCCACGTGACATCACTAGACACGTCATCATCAACGTCACCTTCCCCACCGCTATAAGTAGAGATCTCGGAGTAGGCAGCAACACCGGGGACCAACCTCCTCCTTGGGCTGATCTGGGTACTGTCGTCAGACTGCTGAGTAGCGCTTGTTGCTACCTCCTCTTCCTGATCCAATACCAAGAGTGGCTGCGCATCAGAAATGTCCTCTTGATATGGATCGGAAAATAATTCCAGTGACTCAAGCGGAAGGTATGTGGTGGTGGTGGTGGTGGTCGTGTTGTTGGTGGTAGTGTCTTTGGGGGTGCACATAGCAGAGAGTGAAGAAGAGGGTGCAGATCGAGAGGATGAGGAGGGTGCAGAAGAGTAAGGCTGAGCGAGCCACTCAACCAAGTCTGGTGCATCCTTTAAAGTAATTGAACGCACCTTCTGCAACTTCCCACTTTGGCTCAAGCCTGTTGCTCCTGCCCTACCCCTACCACCCCTGCGGAAGGGCCTGCCTCTTCCTCTGCCTGTCATTTTTTAAATGACCCTGTGACAAAACTCTTAGTCCCTATACCGATGAAGGACTGCTGCAGTATAGGGCAGCGGTCAGCAGTGGTGCACGTCAACCCTATCTATTGTGGACCGATAGCGGTCCTTACAGAACAGCAGACTGTACCGCACTCAAGCCTATGTACCGTAGCACCCTATACCAAGTTACCAGTCCTTATAAGAACTTTTGTGGAACAAGCAGGTTGTGTGTTAGTGATTAGCAGACTGTACGTCAGTCCCTATACCGCTGAAGGACTGCTGCAGTATAGGGCAGCGGTCAGCAGTGGTGCACGTCAACCCTATCTATTGTGGACCGATAGCGGTCCTTACAGAACAGCAGACTGTACCGCACTCAAGCCTATGTACCGTAGCACCCTATACCAAGTTACCAGTCCTTATAAGAACTTTTGTGGAACAAGCAGGTTGTGTGTTAGTGATTAGCAGACTGTACGTCAGTCCCTATACCGCTGAAGGACTGCTGCAGTATAGGGCAGCGGTCAGCAGTGGTGCACGTCAACCCTATCTATTGTGGACCGATAGCGGTCCTTACAGAACAGCAGACTGTACCGCACTCAAGCCTATGTACCGTAGCACCCTATACCAAGTTACCAGTCCTTATAAGAACTTTTGTGGAACAAGCAGGTTGTGTGTTAGTGATTAGCAGACTGTACGTCAGTCCCTATACCGCTGAAGGACTGCTGCAGTATAGGGCAGCGGTCAGCAGTGGTGCACGTCAACCCTATCTATTGTGGACCGATAGCGGTCCTTACAGAACAGCAGACTGTACCGCACTCAAGCCTATGTACCGTAGCACCCTATACCAAGTTACCAGTCCTTATAAGAACTTTTGTGGAACAAGCAGGTTGTGTGTTAGTGATTAGCAGACTGTACGTCAGTCCCTATACCGCTGAAGGACTGCTGCAGTATAGGGCAGCGGTCAGCAGTGGTGCACGTCAACCCTATCTATTGTGGACCGATAGCGGTCCTTACAGAACAGCAGACTGTACCGCACTCAAGCCTATGTACCGTAGCACCCTATACCAAGTTACCAGTCCTTATAAGAACTTTTGTGGAACAAGTGAGTTGTGAATGTTTAGCAGACTGCAGCAGAAGGGCAGCAGTCAAGTATAATATCCTTTCTATATTTGGAAGAAAGAATATTATACATGTACAAGCCTATTACTGTACCACTGATACCAGTCCTGAAAAGAACCTTTGTGGAACTAATAATAACAGCAAGTCTTTAAAATTACCCTCACTGCCTGACAACACTGCTTCCTTCCTGTCCCTATACAAATTGGCAAAAAAAGAGAACGATTAGTGGTTACTGGAACAGCTCTTTTGTGGACCTTGATAGTAACAGCTAATGATGATGATGATGATGATGAAAGACTAATCTGGCTGTCCCTGTAGCATACACCGTCCTTTCCCTTTCTCTAAACTAACAAAAGACACTCAGGCTGCTGCAAGAATCAGCAGCACAGCAAACCTATCAACACCTAACACCTATACCAGTCCTGAAAAGAACTTTTGTGTACCAAATAGCTAGTGGTTTATCTCTCCCTACTCCACACAGGAACCTGTCCCTATCGTAACAGAAGAAAGAATGTAAAATGGCCACCGGATCGGGTGTATTTATAGGTTAGGGGGAATGTCCAAGTGTCCATGTGCTGTCATGTCTCAATTGGCTGTCCTGTATCACATGATAAACGTGTCACCAAAGGTTAAAGTTCTTGTATACATTAAACACGTAAGTCCGCCGCGGCGAACGACGGAAAAAGGCGTTCGAACGTGCGGACCGCGAATGTCGGAAATTCGCCGCGAAACGACCGCCGGGCGAAACGTTCGTCCATCACTACTGCTAACCCTACTAAAGTAACAAAATGCTTTAGATCAAGCGAATTACACGTAAAGGGAGCGCTCAATAGAACTATAATGGCAAAAATGTAAATAATTGTAACATATACCGTTTAGTGAAATAAAATATCCATTGACAAACATTTGATTTCAAATAAAAAAAAAAATCGAAAATTAATGACAATAATAAAATGTGTAAAACGTTTCAAACGGACACAAAAACAGGTAAATGTGAAAGTCCTGTTGAATGTGACTTGTTGCTGTGCAGTATGGTGAATCTTCTCAGAATTACTTTAGAAGTTAGCCTTCACCAAATTGGTCACCCAAAGGGCTCAAGTATAATTACTGCTTACCAAATGGAGTTTGACCACTTTATTGAAAAAGTAGGTCTAAAACGCTTGTGTGCAGATGCAGAACCCTGTCTGCTGACAATGGTGGATGCTGGACAAACAAGGTAGCTTCCTCCCACCGGGAATCATAGGTGGGATATATGCAGAAAAATGATAGAGGAATCGGACATAGTGTAATCCCGTTTAATTAAAAAGGTTAAGAAAACGAAAAAGCCAAATGGCTTGCTTACATGTATGGTGCCTTAGCCCGGCACAGAGGCTGCATGCGTGTCTGGTGGGCAAATGACACCTTGCAGCTTTCACCCATAGCTGGCGTGTGTTCCACCTCGCTCAGCACACAGACCAAAGGGATTGGAAGTGGACGTGACCGAGGCTCACCTTGACGTACGTTTCGTAGAATTTTACGTCATCAGGAAGCGTTCATTGGTCACTAAAGTTTGTGGGAGTTTTAAAGCGTGAGTGGGCGTCTCACTTAGAGAGAAATTGATTTGGTTAACACTTTGTCAGCCACGGTGCCGGTTCACATCAAGTAGCAAGGAAATAACAATTTCTCACTATAAAAATAAATAGGTTTAAAACATAAAAATACATATTAAATGGTTGCCGTTCTATATGATAATTACTTTAGATAATAGATGATCCTTCGTATTAATTTAATAAAGATGAATATTATATATATATATATATATATATATACATATATACAGTGCCTTGCGAAAGTATTCGGCCCCCTTGAACTTTTCAACCTTTTGCCACATTTCAGGCTTCAAACATAAAGATATAAAATTTTAATTTTTTGTGAAGAATCACCAACAAGTGGGACAAAATTGGGAAGTGAAACGAAATCTATTGGATAATTTAAACTTTTTTAGCAAATAAAAAACTGAAAAGTGGTGCGTGCAAAATTATTCGGGCCCTTTACTTTCAGTGCAGCAAACTCACTCCAGAAGTTTAGCGAGGATCTCTGAATGATCCAATGTTGTCCTAAATGACTGATGGTGATAAATAGAATCCACCTGTTTGTAATCAAGTCTCTGTATAAATGCACCTGCACTGTGATAGTCTCAGGGTTCTGTTGAAAGCGCAGAGAGCATCATGAAGACCAAGGAACACACCAGGCAGGTCCGTAATACTGTTGTGGAGAAGTTTAAAGCCGGATTTGGATACAAAAAGATTTCCCAAGCTTTAAACATCCCAAGGAGCACTGTGCAAGCGTTCATTTTGAAATGGAAGGAGTATCAGACCACTGCAAATCTACCAAGACCTGGCCGTCCCTCTAAACTTTCAGCTCAGACAAGGAGAAGACTGATCAGAGATGCAGCCAAGAGGCCCATGATCACTCGGCCGCGACTTTCTCAAAGGGTCATGTGATACGTGACGCAACGTGTCAGGGAGGAGTCTAAGGTGTCGAGCGTCACTTCCGGTTGCGGCCGAGACCGGAAGCATCGGTATTTACATCTGTTGTTCGTTTTGTCAATGTAAGTGTGGATATTTTATTTAATAAACAAGGTTTTTATGATACTACACATTGGCGGCCCCCTCCCTTGCTCTTTTATATATCCGGAGTGCTGTTAGTGGAAGATCAGAGTCTGGGTCCCGGAGGCACACTGACAAGAGGTGGATGATTCCCCTACCCACTACTCTTTAGGCGGCATCTGGTCCTTTTAGGACCTTTTTTTGAGGTGAGAGGCTGGGGGAAACGAGGGGTGCATGTTGAGCACTGAAGCCAAAAGAAGGAACTAGATTGCACATTATCCATTCACACTGCATAGTCTAACATTAGTTGTTTTGGACGGATTGCACAGTACTGGAGTGGACTTTGTTTCACACAATTCACTGGATCTATACTATATTTTACAAACTGTTTTGTCTTGATTTTTTCCAATTTATTAATTTTATATGCATCATTTTTCTGTGGTTTGCACCATTTGAATGGACTTATATTTTTTTGGATGCTATTCTTAGTAATTTGGTTGCACTTTATTACGGTTTCATATTCTCTTGCACCTTATTACGGATATTGTATGCACCTTTAATATTGGCATTATTTGCACATTTATTTGCACTATATTGCGGTTTTTGCACTGTTATTGCGTTATTTGCACATTTGTTTGCACTGTATTGTGTATTTTATGACTATTAAATAGACACAGGTAGTTTCACTATAGATAGCGCCACATAAAATCCCCCCTTTATATTTTGTGTTTGAGTGTAGAGAGCACTTTATTATGTGAGCAGCTTTCTAAGAAAAATACTTTTTATTTGGTCCCGTCTGGCTAGGTTGTGCGCAACAGTATTTACTTACTTTTACCTATACAGCCATTGGGTTTCGTTCTGGGATACTGCTCTAGTCATATGGGTACCTCTCCAATGTTTGGTTATTTTATCAATCCCATAAAATGTTAGAAGATGAGGTCCCTATTATGACATGATTGAAAGGACACGCTATGATTTAAAAAAAAAAATGATGTTGGTAATATGTTCATTGATTTCAACCCTAAGTTTATGCGTGGTCCTGCCAACATATTGTAAGGGACATTCCAAAATATATGTGACATATTCAGAGTTGGACGTAATTAGGGGCTTGATGGTTAATTCTTCTCCTGTCACTTTGGAATAAAATTTGCTAATTTTTTTACCCGATCTTTTGATAGTGTTACATGTCTTACATCTCGTACATTAGTAGAAACATGAACCATCAAGGAAAGTTCCTAATTTTTTGGGGGGGTCAGGAACATTTGGGGCTATCATGTTCCACAAACCTGGAACTCTTCTGTAAATTCATTTGGGTTTTTGGGTAAAGTATCTTTAACATCTTTGTCCTTTAAAAGGATAGGCCAATGTTTTTTAAAAATTTGTTCTACTTGTTTACATTGCCAGAGAAAGCCTGATATAAAAGCTAAATCTCCTCTAGGGGATAGCTTTTTCTTTTTTTGTAATCAAAAGTAATTCTCTATCTATTGCTAACACTTGATTTTTAGCCTTGTGTAAAGTTGCGTAACCATTTCTGTCAGTCTATTTAAAAAAAAAAAATTTCCCGTTTTTGTCTTGATATCTTGTTAGTGTTAGGTCCAGATAATTTATTGACGATATGCTCCATTCTGCTGTGAATTTTAAACCATAGTTATTAATATTAATTTGTTGAAGAAATTATTTTAGACCTCCCTGTGAGCCCTCCCTCCCTCCCTGTGAGACCTCCCTGTGAGCCCTCCCTCCCAGAGTAGAATAACGTCATCTATATACCTTTTATAAAAGGTTAAAGCTTGATTCCTATTATTTTTTGATTTAAATCAAATGTTTGTCAATGGATATTTTTACTTCACTAGTGGTATCACAGTATGTTTCAACTATTTAAACTATTTAACTATTTTGGCATTATAGTTCTATTGAGTGCTCCCTTTACTTATAATTCCCTGGACAGGTTTGTTGGTGGCAGGGGTCCTCTGGTGGTCACGATACAAAAATGAAAATATGACAAAACACGGCATGCCGCGGTGACAACTTTCCACCATATCAGTCTCTGGTCACATCTCACATGTTCCGGTAATGTGCACAGAAATTGCACATTTCCACTGTATAGCCCAACCCCCAGCTTCCTAAAAAAACAGTTATCCTGTGCGATCCAGATGCCTGTGTCCTAACAACCAAAGACACCGTGGGGGGGGGGGGGGGAGGTTTACAAAAAAAAAACTGGAGCACTCAGAATCTGGTGCAGCTGTGCATGAAAGCCAATCAACTTCTAATGTCAGCTTGTTTAATTAAAGCAGAGTTCAACCCAGAAATGGAACGTCTGCTGATCCGGTTCCTCCCCCCCCCCCCGGTGTCACATTTGGCACCTTTCAGGTGGAGGGGGGGACCAGACACCTGTCTGATACAAGTATTTTCTCCCATTTCCGACGAAAGCAAACTACGCCATGTCTGGCCCCTCCTCTGCCCCCCCCCCCCCCCGCTGTCTTCTAGGAGATGCACAGGTCCCAGAAGACAGCAGGGACCAATCAGAACGCGCAGCACGACTCGCAAGGCTTCACTTCTTGATTCCCTTACTGAAGATGCCGGCACTTGCACCCGCAGCCGAGGGACAGGTCGGCTTCGGGTGTGGAAATTGCGGGCGCACTGGACAGGTACGTGTCCTTATTTTAAAAGTCAGCAGCTGAAGTATTTGTAGCTGCCGACTTTTTTTTTCCGCCGGAACTCCGCTTTAAGCTTTGACAATAAAACCTTGAAGCGGATTGGTCTCTATGCAGAGCTTCACCAGATTTTGCATACTCCACTTTTAGTAAATCTCCCCCTGTATGCTTCGACTACCAGCATTGTAGCAGATGTGGCCAGGCTGCCAGCATCCTAGCAACCAAAGACACTGTATGGACTGACTGACAGCCTCTTAGCAACCAATGACGCTGTGCAGGCTGGGCCACCAGCTTCCTGGCAGCCAATGACACTAACACCTAGCTGCCTGCTGCATCCTATCAAGCAACTACGGAGGGTGGTGCAAAAATGGCTGCCTTGGGTGGCATCTTAACCCCAGATGGGAATAAGTGTTCACAGTCTTTTCTTTACAGGGAGCAGGTTTATTTTAATTTGAAAATTAAACCTGGTCCATCTCTGTTTCCTTCAGTTATGACTTTCTTATTTTAATTTTATTTATTTTCATTTGAAAATTAAAACCTAGTCCATCCCTATCTGTTTGCTTCTGTTATGTCTTTCTTATTTTAAATTGTATTTATTTTAATTTGAAAATGAAAACCTGGTCCATATCTATCTGTTTCCTTCTATTATGACTATCCTGAAATACTTAAATAAAAATGTATTTTAAAAATAAAACCTGTACAGAAATAATTATGTAAACTACCTCTTTCTAAAAATTCAAGCTTCCCCTAGGATATTTAAAGGGAAACACCCATATTTACCTGTCTTCTTAGCAGTGGGCACTATAAAGCAAGCTTGGACCGCAGGGGTCCTCTATATAAGAAAGCAAATGTAATATTAAAAGAATTATATTTCTAGTCAGGTACAGAAACTGTGTAAATATCTGTGAGTGTGATTAATAGCCTATATGAAAGTCAGCCTGTATTTTACATTGTAGATTTATTAGCTCTATATGGTGCATTTTATCATCATAGTCTGGACACACAATAAACGTAACCCTCCAAGGCATTTATTACTCTGGCGGCTGATTACATTTAAAAATGATTCATAACAAGTTTTATAACAAGTATAAATTTGTAACTTCCTCAAATTATTTACAGTAAAGTCTAATTTATTCTTAGTCAATCCTGTTAAGTGATCTGCATTAGAACATTACCGCTAGTCCTACAGCTGATGAGTAGACAGGAGTCTGAACATTTTCTATCCCAAAAAAAAAATCTATAATATAATATAATATATCACTGACCCCTGAAGGAGCTGCTGGTTTTATTGGGCTTACCGTTACCTTCTTGACTACTTCTCCGCCTAGGGGTCTAGGGGTTCCCGTGGTAGATGGCCCAAAGAAATGTGGAAACTGACGCTGAATCTTCTTTTGGGTTATTTATTTGAAACAGAAACAGAGTCTCTCAGTTTAAGGTAGAGGATTAGGAGTAAGTTCAGGTACTTTAGATTGAAAAGATGGAAAGTCGCTTATAGAAAAATCCAGATAATAGCAACCGTTTCACAACTGGATTTTACAACCCATGGATAGACCTCCTCTCACTAGGCCTAGCAGCCGGTAGGGTGTTAAGTAAAGTCTCTGCCACAGACTTGAGCGTAGAATGTTTGACAAAGTCTCTGCCAGAGACTTGAGCGTGGAATGTTTTAAAAAGTCTCTGCCACAGACTTGAGTGTTACCGCGGAACAATTTAATGAGCTAGCATACGGTACCAGTATCTCTCAGCCGATCCAGCGATACCGTATGAGTGTAGATCCATTTAGTGTCCTTCAACTAAGCCCCCAGTCTCCTTCAGAGAAGCTGGGGTTTCTCCAGTTGCTGGGCCTTTTCCTTCAGATGAGACGGCACCGGACCACCTTTGGATCAATAGGCCCCGAAATCCATGGGTCTGGAGGACCACCTGAACCGAACAGGCAGAAAATAATCTCCGGAACCGGAACCCCGAAGCACGTCATGCCAGTACCTTAAATACCACCTCCCAGAATGCACAGCAGGAGAACACTCCCACTGGGCTGGTTCCGAAATAGTGGCATTCAATACACCCAGCTAGACTGCGTTCTTACTCTTGCCGGTGGTGACAGCGACACCTGTGGTCAAGTAGAACCCAACGCAACCCAGCTGGACTGGCACTGAAACCAGAAATTTAGAAAATTAGCCCCAAAACCCAACTGTGGTTTCAGGAAAATTAACTTTGAAAAAACATATAGCGCCTGGTCGTCAGGAGCCAGTGCTACACACACATATATATATATATATATATATATATATATATATATATATATATATATATATATATATATAATTCCCAGTGTTTATTGTTTTGTTGGAGAGGTCAGGACTTTGTTCTGGAACTGATATAGGATAGCTGCTGCCTCTAGCTGCTTGCCGACCAGCCGCCATCAGTATACTGTGGCAGGTCGGCTCATTTACACGAATCACCGTAGCCGTTTGTCGGCCCCTTTAACAGCTATAACCAGGGCTGGGCTTACCATTGGGCTTGACTGGGTTCAAGCCCATGGGCCCCGCCCAATAGGGGGCCCCGCGGGCCCCGCCTGTTTACGTTTTAAATACTGTATCTTCTTTATGTTTTAAACACTAGGCTTCCGCACTATAGCCGAAAGACGGCTGCAGCGTGGACTCCAATTGCCGGGAGGACATCCCTGGACGTTCTCTCGTTTACTTCCTCCAATGCGCGTCCTTTGGACATAGCCAATCACAGATCGTGCTAAATGGCCAATTACAGCGGCCATTTAGCACTCGATCACAGTGGCCAATGGGAGATGATCTCATATGTAAACATATGAGATCATCTCTAATCGCCAGCTCTCCCTCCTCACACAGAGACAGAGTGTGAGGAGGGAGAGCGAACGGCTGCAGCGTCAAGGTAAAAAAAAGAAGGGGAAATAAAGTGCTCACAGTGCCACCTGTCCCCAGTGCCACGTATAAGTGCCATCTGTCATCAGTGTCATGTGTCATCAGTGCCACCTATTAGTGTCATGTGTCAGTGTCACGTATTAGTGCCACATATTAGTGTCATCTGTCATCATTGTCACGTGTCATAAGTGCCACCTATTAGTGTCATGTGTCAGTGTCACGTATTAGTGCCACATATTAGTTTTATCTGTCATCAGTGTCACGTATTAGTGCCATCTGTCATCAGCGCCACGTATTAGTGCCACGTGTCATCAGTGCCACATATTAGTGCCATGTGTCATCAGTGCCACGTGTCATCAGTGCCACGAATCAGTGTCATCTGTCATCAGTGCCCCATCATTGTCACTTGTCATTGTCCTGGTGCTCCAGGGCCTTCAAAAGTGTAATAGGTAGTCAAGAAGTTAGATGTGTAATTTATGCTCCCAGAACACGTGATGGCGCTCCCTGCATGTTGGGCCTCTCTAAGTGGCTAGGCAGTGAAAAAGTCCCACACATGTGGTATCGTAATACTCAGGAGGAATAGCAGATTGTATTTTGGGGTGTCATTTGTGGTATACACATGCCATGTGAGAGAAATAAGAGTTAATTACAATGAAAATAAATGAGATTGCGTTAAAATTTTTAATAGACTTCAGGAATTAACATAAATTATGTAATTTTGTTTAGTTGTTTGTTCAGAATCGTGATCTCTATTTTTATTCTAAGTTTATCCTGAGTTGTGTAGCTCTAATACATAGCTTATGTATGTATCATTTTGTTCTATGTAAAGTAATCTATAGAAGGTAGGGCCCGAAAGTGACTCAAGCCCAGGGGCCCCCACCACCCTAAGTCCTGCCTTGGCTATAACAGTCGCGCGCCACTGCGTGTCGGGGGAGCTGATGCTTGTGGCCGGCAGGCCGCGATGTCCACCAGCCACCCGTGATCGCTTCACAGAGAGCCAGAATGGGGATTTGTAAACAAAGAGATCCCCATTCTGACCGGGGAGTACAGAGTGATCATCTGTTCCTAGTGATTAGGAACAGTGATCTCTCTATACTCCTAGTCACTCCCAGTCAGTCTCCTCCCCCACAGTTAAAAACACTTCCCAGGGAACACATTTAACCCCTTGATCACCATTTTTATATCACTAATCGTTGAATAAATGTGACTGGTCCCAAAAAAGTGTCAAATGTGTCTGATCTGTCCCTTGTAATGTCACAGTCCAGCTAAAAATCGCTGATCACCACCATTACTAGTAAACAATAATAATAATAAAAACACCATAAATCTATTCCTTATTTTGTAGACACTATAACTTTTGCGCAAACCAATCAATATATCTTTGTTGCAATTTTTTTTTACCAAAAATATGTAGAAGAATACATATTGGTCTAAGCTGATGAAGACTTTTTTTTGGGGGGGGGGGGGGGATATTTATTATAGCAAAAAGTTACAAATATTATTTTTTTTTTTTCAAAATTGTCACTATTTTTCTGTTTATAGCGCAAAAAATAAAAACCGCAGAGGTGATCAAATAACACCAAAAATAAGCTCTATTTGTGGGGGAAAAATGGACGTAAATTTTGTTTGGGTACAACATCACACGACATATGTCTGTTGCCCAATGACAACCTCTGGATATTACACTGAGCAAATGCACTCAACTTCTTTGGCTGACCATGGCGAGGCCTGTTCTGAGTGGAACCTGTCATGTTAAACCTCTATATGATCTTGGCCACCATGTTGCAGCTCTGTTTCAGGGTCTTGGCAATCTTCTTATAGCCTAGGCTATCTTCATGTAGAGCAGCAATCCTTTTTTTTCAGATCTTCAGAGAGTTCTTTGCCATGAGGGGCCATGTTGAACTTCCAGTGACCAGTATGAGCGAGTGAGGGCGATTACACCATATTTAACACACCTGCTCCCCATTCACACCTAAGACTTTGTAACACTAATGAGTCACATGACACCAGGGAGGGAAAATATCTAATTGGGCCCAATTTGGACATTTTCACTTAGGGGTGTACTCACTTTTGTTGCCATCGGTTTAGATTAATGGCTGTGTTGAGTTGTTTTGAGGGGACAGCAAATTGACACTGTTATACAAGCTGTACACTCACTACTTTACATTGTAGCAAAGTGTCATTTCTTCAGTGTTGTCACATGAAAAGATAGAATAAAATATTTACAAAAATGTAAGGGGTGGACTCACTTTTGTGAAATACTGTATTTGATGGATAACTGATAATTGGAATGTGTGTATGTATTCACCGCCTTTGTTATGAAGCTCATAAAAAGCTCTGCTGCAACCAATTACTTTAGGAAGTCACATAATTAGTGAAATGATGTCCACCTGTGTGCAATCTAAGTGTCACATGATCTGTCATTACATAGACACACCTTTTTGGAAGGCCCCAGAGGCTGCAACACCTAAGCAAGAGGCACCACTAACCAAACACTGCCATGAAAACCAAGGAACTCTCCAAACAAGTAAGGGACAATGTTGTTGAGAAGAACAATTCAGGGTTAAGTTATAACAAAATATCCAAATCTTTGATGATCCCTAGGAGCACCATCAAATCTATCATAACCAAATGGAAAGAACATTGCACAACAGCAAACCTGCCAAGAGATGGCTTCACACCAAAACTCACGGACCGGGCAAGGAGGGCATTAATCAGAGAGGCAGCACAGAGACCTAAGGTAGCCCTGGAAGAGCTGCAAAGTTCCACAGCAGAGACTGGAGTATCTGTACATAGGATGACAAGCCGTACGCTCCATGGAGTTGGGCTTTATGGCAGAGTGGCCAGAAGAAAGCCATTACTTTCAGCAAAAAACAAAATGGCACGTTTTGAGTTTGCGAAAAAGGCATGTGGGAGATGCAGGGCAGCCATCAGGAATTTTGGGGCCCCTTACACAGCTTTAGGCCTGGGCCCCCCGGGGCCTGACCACTGGATGTCCCAACGAATCTGCCCACATTGTGGAGACTGGATGGATGGATGGATGGATGGATGATGCTGGGCATGGATGTGGATACTGGACGGATGGATGTATGATCCTGGGAGTGGATGTGGATACTGGATGGATGGATGGATGATGCTGGGTGTCGATGTGGATACTGGAGGGATGGATGGATGGATGATGCTGGGCGTGGATGTGGATACTGGAGGGATGGATGGATGGATGATGCTGGGTGTGGATGAGGATACTGGAGGGATGGATGATGCTGGGTGTGGATGTAGATACTGGAGGGATGGATGGATGGTTGAGGCTGGGTGTGGATGTGGATACTGGAGGGATGGATGGATGATGCTGGGTGTGGATGTGGATACTGGATGGATGGATGGATGGATGATGCTGGGTGTGGATGTGGATAGTGGAGGGATGGATGATGCTGGCCGTGGATGTGGATACTGGAGGGATGGATGGATGGATGATGCTGGCCGTGGATGTGGATACATTGTAGAGACTGGAGGAATGGTTGATGCTGGGTGGGAGATGAAGATGATGGACTTGCATCGTGGAAAATGGATGAGGATGACTCTGGGTGGGGATGAGAGTTACAAAGTGAAGAGACTCTCCACAATGTAACTTTCATCTCCACCCAGAGTCATCCTCATCCATTTACACTATGCAACGCAATCATGCCAGCTTATCAGGCTCGGGTATCCCATCTAAGGTGAAGGAGATTAAAAATAAAGTTCAAATATACAGCACAGGGAGCACAGCAGCACACCAACTTTTTGTCAATGGTTTTTGGTTTTTTGAAAAAACCCTTGAAGAAGGTGGTCTCATACTCTAGAGCCCTCCATATCATGATCTATAGATTTATCTGTATGAATTGTGCAATATATTGTTTTTAATGTGTCTATTGGTATACTATTCTAATAAAATGTATTACTTTTGTACTACCGTTGTACTTGCTGCACATATTCAGACCCCCACCTGTATAGTCCCTTGGAAATTGTCATTTTTTTTCTTGATTTTTACCACAATGATCATGTCTGGATCACTGACTCCCTGGATCCCTAAATCCCGAGCTACCTCTAATAAATCACTGAACTAGTGAGTAGGCCATATGGGGGTTGTACACATTTATTATAATACAGTGTTGGGGTTGTGTCTCAGAGTTGCATTAACTGAGTAGCTCTGATTGCACAGCACAACACCCGGGTCGTTGTTTCCCCTGTCGAAAAAGTCTGATTTTTTAATTTTTTTTATGGTTATAGAAACTAAATAGCAGCTACAAAGACACAACATTGAGCATTTATAATGACCGCTGGCTGCCTGTAAAATCAAGATATATCAGGTTGATGCACAATCTCCTACCAAACTGTTATCTACAGCTACGGCAATCAGATTTCCCTTAAGGCCTGTTACCAGCGGGAATAGTTAATGCATGACAATAATCTTTCTTAAAGGAAACCTGTCATTATTATAAAGTGGGTATACTGGTAATGGAAATTAAATGCACTCACCTAGCTTTGTTGAAAATATACGGATATATCATCTAGAGCAGTGGTCATCAACTCCTGTCCTCAGGGCCCACTAGCAGGCCAGGTTTGCAAGATAACTGAAATACATGACAGGTGATATCATTTGCTGCTCAGTGATTGCAGTATTCTAGTCTGCATCTCCCCAAGGTAATACATAAAACCTGGCCTATTAGTGGGCCCTGAGGACAGGGTTGATGACCACTGATCTAGAGCATTCCATGAACCACAAATCCTACAGAAAAAAGGGTAATGCAATTACAGCAATACATTGGATTACGAGCATAATTTGTTCAGATGATTCGATCCACAACCACTGCTGGTGTATGCAGTACTGTATGTGACCAGAGGTACGGGGGGCGCTGGTGTATGCAGTACTGTATGTGACCAGAGATGCGGGGGTGCTGGTTTATTCAGTATTGTATGTAGCCAGAGGTGCGGGGGGGCTGGTGTATGCAGTACTGTATGTGGCCAGAGGTGCTGGTGTATTCAGTACTGTATGTGGCCAGAGGTACAGGGGTGCTGGTGTATGCGATACTGTATGTGACCAGAGGTGCAGGGGTGCTGGTGTATGTGGTATTATGTGACCAGAGGTGCAGGGGTGCTGGTGTATGTGGTATTATGTGACCAGAGGTGCAGGGGTGCTGGTGTATACAGTATTGTATGTAGCCAGAGGTGTGGGGGTGCTGGTGTATGCAGTACTGTATGTAACCAGAGGTGCGGGGGTGCTGGTGAATGCAGTACTGTATGTAGCCAGAGGTGTGGGGGTGCTGGTGAATGCAGTACTGTATGTGGCCAGAGGTGCGGGGTGCTGGTGTATGGATTACTGTATGTGGCCAGAGGTGTGGGGGTGTTGGTGTATGCGGTACTGTATGTGGCCAGAGGTGCAGGGGCAATGGTGTATGCAGTACTGTTTGTGGGCAGAGATACGGGGGTGCTGGTGTATACAGTATTGTATGTGGCCAGAGGTGCAGGGGTGCTGGTGTATACAGTACTGTATGTAGCCAGAGGTGTGGGGGCACTGGTGTATGCAGTACTGTATGTAGCCAGAGGTGTGGGGGCGCTGGTGTATGCAGTACTGTATGCAGCCAGAGGTGGGGGGGTGCTGGTGTATGCAGTACTGTATGTGGCCAGAGGTGCAGGGGTGCTGGTGTATGCAGTACTGTATGTAGCCAGAGGTGCGGGGGTGCTGGTGAATGCAGTACTGTATGTAGCCAGAGGAGCGGGGGTGCTGGTGTATGCAGTACTGTATGTGGCCAGAGGTGCGGGGGTGCTGGTGTATGGATTACTGTATGTGGCCAGAGGTGCAGGGGTTCTGGTGTATGCGGTACTATATGTGGCCAGAGGTGCACTGGTGTATGCAGTACTGTTCGTGGGCAGAGATACGGGGGTGCTGGTGTATACAGTATTGTATGTGGCCAGAGGTGCGGGGGTGCTGGTGTATGTAGTACTGTATGTAGCCAGAGGTGTGGGGGCACTGGTGTATGCAGTACTGTATGTAGCCAGAGGTGTGGGGGCGCTGGTGTATGCAGTACTGTTCGTGGGCAGAGATACGGGGGTGCTGGTGTATGCAGTACTGTTTGTGGCCAGAGGTGTGGGGGCGCTGGTGTATGCAGTACTGTATGTAGCCAGAGATGTGGGGGCGCTGGTGTGTGCAGTACTGTATGTAGCCAGGGGTACGGGGAGCTGGTGGCTCCCAGCACTTCCTGGAGAACTCGAAGACAGTCGGGAACTGTTGACACTTTCGGGTGCTTTGACTCACGTTACGCCTGCCTCACCCAGCTTGGAGTGTCTCTGAGCGTCTCCACGAAGCACCAGGTGCCACCAGCGCCCCCAAATCCCTGGTCACATGCAGTACTGCATACACCAGCGGCTTTTCTACATGGATTGTATTGCTCATATATCAAGTCACATTTTTTTCTTAAATGTTGCTCGTCTTTCAAAACACTTGTATACTGTGTTACTCGTAATCCAAGGTATTACTGCACCAACTTAATATAGCAAGGTTGAGCCCCTTTTGTCACCTACACCTTTCAGTTGTTTTAGCAATGTGACGGGTGGCCTCATAAAGAGACTTCCTAGGGACTGAAAATGTATTTATTTATTACAGGTACTTATACACACACTGGCCACTTTATTAGGTACACCTTGCTTGTACCAGGTTGGACCCTCTTTTGCCTTCAGAACTGCCTTCATTCTTCATGGAATAGATTCATCAAGGTGTTGGAAACATTCCTCAGAGATTTTGGTCCACCATAGGGACATGATAGCATCACGCAGTTGCTGCAGATTTGTCAGCTGCACATCCATGATGCGAATCTCCCGTTCCACCACATCCCAAAGGTGCTCTATTGGATGAGATGAGGTGACTGTGGAGGCCATTGGAGGACAGAGATCTCATTGTCATGTTCAAGAAACCAGTGGTGAGATGATTTGATCTTTGTGACATGGTGCATTATCCTGCTGGAAGGAGCCATCAGAAGATGGGTACACTGTAGTCATAAAGGGATGGACATGGTCAGCAACAATACTCAGGTAGGTTGTGGTGTTTAAACGATGCTCAATTGGTATTAAGGGCACCGACTTGTGCCAAGAAGATCCCCCACACCATTACACCACCAGCCTGAACCATTGATACAAGGCAGGATGGATCCATGCTTTTATGTTGTTTATGCCGAATTCTGACCCGACCATCTGAGTGCCACAGCTGAAATGGAGACTCATCAGGCCAGGCAACGTTTATCCAATCTTCTATTGTCCAATTTTGGTGATCTGCGCAAATTGTAGTCTCAGTTTCCCGTTCTTAACTGACAGGAGTGGCACCCAACGTGGTATTCTGCTACTCTAACCCATCTGCTTCAAGATTCTATGTGTTCTGCATTCAGAGATGGTATTCTGTATACCTTGGCTGTAACAAGTGGTTATTTGAGTTACTGTTGCCTTTCTATCATCTAGAGCCAGTCTGCCCATTCTCCTGACAGCAACAAGGCATTTTCCTCCACACAGCTGCCGCTCACTGGATATTTTCTCTTTTTCGGACCATTCTCTGTAATACTAAATCCAGTCCGTCTGGCACCAACAACCATACCACATTCAAAGTCACTTAAATCCCCTTTCTTCCCCATTCTGATGCTCGGTTTGAACTTCAGCAAGTTGTCTTCACCACGTCTAGATGCCTAAATGCATCGAGTTGCTGCCATGTGATTGGCTGATTAGCAATTTGTGTTTACAGGCAATTGAAGGTCTAACTAATAAAGTGGGCAGTGAGTGTATGGCGCTGACAATTTTTGCAAGTCTTTACATATATTTGTACATTCAAATCTGTCCCCGGCCTCAAGGAGCTTACAATCTATGGTCTCTAAAGCCGCGTACACACGTAGCCGTCTGCTCGACGTACTTAGTCTGGCGGACTTCCCACCAGACTGTCCGTCGGACTTTCCGAACGGGCTACTTGCCCACACACGGCACTTTTTCAGCGGACTAATACAGCGTACTAAGTCCGCCGTACTATCCGCCCTGCTTTTGAAATGAACGGACTCGCCCACACACGCGGAGGAAAGTCCGCCTGGTATGGACTTAAAGGGGAACCCCAACTCTGAAAAAAAATCGGCGTTGGGGTTCCCCCCAAGTCCACATCAGACCCTTGTCCGAGCACGCTACCCGGCCGGCCAGGAAAGGGGTAACGAGCGAGCGCCCCCCCCCCCCCTCCTGAGCCGCGTGCCCTCAACATGGGGGGTGCCTTGGGGAAGGGGGGGCCTCGCGGCCCCCCCACCCCAAAGCACCTTGTCCACATGTTGATGAGGACAAGGGCCTCTTCCCGACAACCCTGGCCATTGGTTGTCGGGGTCTGCGGGCGGGGGCTTGTCGGAATCCGGGAGCCCCCTTTAATAAGGGGGGCCCCGGATACAGGCCCTCCACCCTATGTGAATGAGTATGGGGTACAATGTACCCCTACCCATTCACCTGTGAAATAAAGTACAAAAAACACAACACACAAGATAAAATAGTTTATTGCACAGCTCCGGGGGTCTTCCGTCTTCGGGGGTCTTCTCGCCGGACTCCTCCGCTATCTTCTTGTAGCTCTTTTGCTAGCGGAGGAGCCCGGCATTCTTCTTCCTCGCCGCCGGCCTCTTCTTCCGACTTCGGGGGTCTTGTCCCCCTCTTCGGTTCTTCTGCCGGGCCACCGCGCCTTCTTCTAGCTCTTTTACAGGCGGTGGCCCGGTCTTCTGTCGCCGCCGCCGCCTTCCGTTCTTCTCCTTCTTCTTGTTCAGATGTTGCCTCGCCGAGTCCTCCACTCACAATGACGGGGACCGGGCACGCGGCGACTTATATAGGGACAAGGGGCGGGGTCTTCGGTTGATGTCACATGGGTGATTCGGCGTTGGGGTTCCCCTTTAAGTCCATACCAGGTGGCGGGGCCAGCGACGTCTCCTTCGTGGGCCCCGCCTACCTGGAGACCCGCTCAAAATGAGCGGACTTTTCTCCGGGCGGGAAAAGTCCATTCATTTCAAAAGTACGGCGGACTGGCACACACACGGCCGGATTGTCCGCCGAAATGCGAGTCCGGCGGGAAGATTGGAGTGTAAAACTACTTTCTAAGTCCGCCGTACTTTCGGGTCAAAAAAGTATGCCGGAGGCTACACACGCGGGGATTGTCCGGCGGACTTGAGTTTGCCGGACTTTTCCACCCGCTTGTTTGATCGTGTATACGCGGCATTACTCACATTCCTACATACTAGAGCTAATTAACCTCCCAGCATGTCTTTGTCTTTGAAGTGAGGGAGGAACCCAAAGTGCCCAGAGGAAACTCACGCAAACTCCATGCAGGTAGAGCCGTGGTTTGGATTCAGTCTGACAACCCCAGTGCTGCTGGGGTGCCTTCACTATAACTACCTGATCGGTCTTAGTGTTATAATAATAAAATCGTCAGCCATGGTGGTCATTTTCTTGTATTAAGAAGCAGCACTTTTCTCCCCGGGAACCCAATGCTCTTTAACTGCTGTTGGGAAAGATGATGAAGCAGCCACCTTGGGCATGCTCAATAGAATATGCTAGGGTCAAATATAACCACTTCACCCCCTTCCTGGCCAGAGCACTTTTTGCGATTTTGTACCCAAACAAAACTGACGTCCTTTTTTCCACACAAATAATGCTTTCTTTTGGTGGTATTTGATCGCCTCTGCGTTTTTTATTTTTGTACTATATACAAAAAAGAGCGACAATTTTGAAAAAAAAAGCAATATTTTTTTACTTTTTGCTATAATAAATATCCCCAAAAATATATTAACCTCAGTTTAGGCCGATATGTATCCTACATATTTTTGGTTAAAAAAAATAAAATAAAAAAAATCACAATAAACCCATATTTATTGGTTTGCGCAAAATGTATGGCATCTACAAAATAGGGGATAGTTTTATGGCATCTTTATTATTCTTTTTTTTTTTTATTAGTAATGGTGGCGAGCTGCGATTTTTATCAGGACTGCGACATTATGGCGGACAGATCAGACACTTTTGACACTATTTTGGGACCATTGTCATTTATACATCAATCAGTGCTATAAAAATGCACTGATCACTGCGTAAATGCCACCGGCAGTGAAGGGGTTAAACACTAGGGGGCATTGAAGGGGTTAAGTGTGTCCTAGGGAGAGATTCTAACTGTGGGGGGAATTGGCTACCTAGGACATGACAGCGATCGCTGCTCCTGATGACAGAGAGCTGTGATCTCTGTCCTGTCACAAGGCAGAACAGGGAAATGCCTTGTTTACAAAAGCATCTCCCTGTTCTGACACTCCGTGACACGATCACGGGCACCCGGCGGACATCGAATCCGTGGGACCCACAGTCACGGAGCACCGCTTCTTAACCACTTCAGCCCCAGGAGATTTTACCCCTTCCTGACCAGAGCACTTTTTGCGATTTGGCACCGTGTCGCTTTAACTGACAATTACGCGGTCGTGCGATGTTGCACCCAAACAAAATTGACGTCTTTTTTTCCCAACAAATAGAGCTTTCTTTTGGTGGTATTTGAGTGCCTCTGCGGTTTTTATTTTTTGTGCTATAACCAAAAAAGAGCGTCAACTTTGAAAAAAAACTCAATATTTTTTACTTTTTGCTATAATAAATACCCCCAAAAAATATATATATATATATAAAAAAAATTCTCTCAGTTTAGGCCAATACGTATTCTTCTACATATTTTTGGTAAAAAAAAACAAAAAAAAAACGCAATAAGCATATATTGATTGGTTTGTGCAAAATGTATAGCGTCTACAAAATAGCTGATAGTTTTATGGATTTTTTTTTATTATTCATTTTCATTTTTTTTGCTAGTAATGGCGACGATCTGCGTTTTTTTTTTATCAGGACTGCAACATTATGGCGGACACGTCAGACGATTTTGACACATTTTTGGGACCACTGTCATTTTTACAGCGATCAGTGCTATAAAATTGCATTGATTACTGTGAAAATGTCACTGGCAGTGAAGGGGTTAACCACTAGGAGGCAGTGATGGGGTTAAGTGTGTCCTAGTGTGTGTTCTAACTGAAGGGGGGATGGGACTGTGCAGGGTGATGGCAGAGCTTCTGTTCAGTTTTTGCAAATCATAGCAGTCATTATGTGAGTTCCCAATACCTGATTAATTTTATATTTGTTTTATTCTATTTTATTGATAATGTGACAGGAGGAGGAAGAACACAAAAGTGGGCGAAAATACCTAAAACTTCTAGGTTAAGCCTCGTACACATGATCGGATTGTTGGCCAACAAAACCGCGGAATTTTGTCCTAAGTGCGTTGGCTCAAACTTGTCTTGCTTACACACGGCCACACAATTGTTGGCCATCAATTACGAACGTAGTGACGTACTACGTTGTTTTTCAGCTCTTTAGCACCACCCTTTGGGCTCCTTCTACTAATTTAGTGGAAAGTTTGGTGAGTGTTGATTGGCGCTTTTCTTTTCACGTTTTTCATTTAGCGATTTTCATTTTGCGCTTTTCAGTTTGTTTCGGAATGCCCGTTTGTCAACCAGACATGTTGTGGAATCGGAGGAGATAACGTTTTATTTATTATTGGCCTTGGAGTTATTGCTTTGACATTATTTTTTGGTTGAATAATGATTTGATTTGCTATATTTTCTATATTTTTTGGATGCATAGAATGCACTTTTTGGTTTGTTTTCTTTTCTTAATGCACAATAAAAAATATTGTGGAGAATAAAACTTGGCGATGTGTTTTACTTCAAATGACAGTTTGGGAGTAGGCAGTTACATTTAAAAAAATACAATGTAAAATTGACAAGGGACTTCAACATAGTTGTATCTTTGATCTTATAAATTACAGGATAATGATGTTGTGGTAACTTGCCCAAATATTAAAAAAAAAAAAAAAAACATAATAATATTATTCTTGATATCACTAGAAAAAAAAAGCCTTTGAAAATTTGTTTGCAATAACTCCATCAGTATCACCAGCAAAGCAGCTTCATTATCATCCCATTAAAGAAGAAGAGAAATGTGCGCTGCATTTGGAGATTTCATAATTTGCCACATCACCAATGTTATTTTCTCCATTGCGAACGCTAGTTTACAAGACCGACCGCGTCCGGCTCGTCCTTGCTTCTGAGCATGCGTGTTTGTACTTTGGACTTTTGTCTGACAGAATTGTGTACACACGCTCGGAAAATCCAACAACAGACATTTGTCCGTAGAAAATTTTAAAACCTGCTAGCCAACATTTGTCCGTGGAAAATCTGACAACAATTATCCGATGGAGCGTACACACGGTCGGATTTACCGCCAACAGCCTGTCATCTAACATTTCCTGTCGGAAAGTCCGATTGTGTGTACAGGGCTTTAGGCTCAGCCCACCAGGCTCTACACATGTGCAATTTGTTTCGTTCCGAATTAGTTTTTTTAACAAATTTCGAAAAATTTGTTAATTCGGAAATATCAAAATTAACAAACAACTGTTTAACAAATTTTTCCACATATTCGTAAATTTGAAAATTTGAAATAACAACTAATAATAACTTAACTATTGCTAACTACCTAAATTATAGGTATTGGAATTTCCAATACCTTTTAAATTTGGCTGTTAGTGAACGTAGCAAATACGTATTTATCCTAAGTTACGAATTATGCGAAATAACGAATGCCGTATCTAAACGAATGGAACCGAACAAATTTAATAATAATAAATTTTTTTTATTATTTATTATTAATTTGTTCTGTTGCATTTGTTTAGCTGCAGCATTTGTTATTTCAGATAATTCATTGCTTTGGATAAATTTGTATTCGTCACGTTCACTAACAGCCAAATTTGAAACGAAATTTCAATACCTATAATTTAATAGTTATTATTAGTTAGTTATTCTTTGGAATTTTCGAATTTTCTTTCTTATTTTAGAATTTAGGAATTGCGATAAACTAATGAACCAAAGAACGGATAAAAAAAAAATACTAATAATAAATGAGAATAATAATAATAAAAACTTTTATTATTAATTTGTTCCTTTCCATTTGTTTAGATGCGGTATTCGTTATTTCATTACTTCGGACACATTCTTATTCATTCCGTTCAGCCAAATGTGAAAGCAAATTTCAATACCTATAATTAAATAGTTATTATTAGTTAGTTAGTTAGTTATTCTTTGGAATTTTCGGATTTTCTTTCTTATTTTAGAATTTATGAATTTCCGAATTGCGATCATAACGAATGACCCAAAGAATGTAAAAAAAAAAACTGAGATGAAAATTAAAACGAACAAATTTTTCGGCAGTGCACATGTCTACCAGGCTCCACCTATACTTAAAAGACCACTTTTGGATGCACTGGTCTTTAAATAGCATTGCATAATTATTTTTTTGTACCGCATTGAGATGGGATATCTGTCAGCCCCAACCAGTTGTAATCATCATCAAGTAAAGCTTGACTTTAGAACAGGGTGAACATGCCTTTCCCTTTTGAAGTAGGAAGGATTGGTATTGGCAGGCCCAGATTTTCTACAAATTAGAGACGCTTTATGTCCACTTTGTACAATTCTATGAAAAAATAAAAACCACACAATAATATAACCCAACAAATTGCCATTTTAAAATATTGCCACTAGATGGAGCTAAAGGTTCAGAGTTGGACTGAGTGTGTGACCTTGCTGTTCTGCTATTGTGCAACTACAGCCCTATATATGTGATGGCTGAACCACATTATGAATTCCAGACCCGAATAAAACAAGGAAAAGCAGCAGAGAATGCAAAAAGCTCCCTTGCTTACGATTGCTGGCACGTATATTGATGCAGAACTGCAGTATAACGTATTGCTACAGTGATACTTAAAGCAACCCAGTCCACCTTATTTTTTCCAAAGTACCCTTCAAGAAAAAAAAGAAAAAAACAAAACAAAGATGAACAAGTTGGTCGGCGCTGACTCCGCTGCTGAAAATTTTTCTGCATTCCTCACTTCCGGGTGTGTCCAATGCTGGATCTCCCACGGTTGGATATGTGTTGCTGGGTGTAAAGACTCTGCCGGTAGCTCTTCCAACAAAGCGAAAGTGCAAGCCAGCGCCTGCCGGAGAGGTCACAGCGATCTTTTATCGCAGGGCTCTTTTTTAAAGGGTCGCTTTAACCCCTTCCCTCCTGCATCCCTTTAAAAAGTTCTTAATCCTCGAGGGGCATTAAGGCTCAATGGTGACGTGGAGATTTCGCTATACGCCATACGCAAAGCATGTCTCCCGCACTACTAAGCGCCCTTTCAGTCTTTTGGTTTAATGCATCTCAATAAACCTGTGTCTCCCGCATTTCCTCTAGTAAACAGACATAGTCACCGTCTTAGCTCCATCGCTCAACTTCCATGCCTTCAGGAGCACAGGCACCTTTATTCATTAGCAACAAAAGGAAATGACAAACAGGAAGTCATGGCCCCAACAGCCAATCGCTTCCTCCAATGAAAAATTACATCACAGGAAATGACTGCACCGGAAATGACTACATAGGAAATGACAACACAGGAAATGACAACACTAAAGGGGAGGGCATCCACCATCTTGGACATCATGGAGCCCACTCAATACTGCTCAGAGTAACCAGTATCTAGTGAGATCATTCTGCTTGTTCTTACAAGCTTAAGAAGATCTGCGGGGACATTGCTACTGGTGTTGTCAATATAAGGTATGAGTACATTAACAAGGCAGATATCAATGTCCTCTAATTAAAGCAGATATGTATCCAAAGGGAAAGCATAGCCACAACAGAGATATAATATGTTTCTCTCATTATGTGGACTTTGCTTCTCTAATGTGCATAGACATTTGAATGCCAGTAGCCCAGTGCATTGCGCTTGATACTTATTAGACATGTGCGGTTTGAATTTCTATGCTTCTGAATTGTATACGAAATACAACATTTCGCTGACGAATTTCGGATCCAAATTCCGTTACAATGGAAACGTGACTGGTTTTCTTCTGCTGCGAGTGAGGGTTGGAAAAATTACCTTTTTTAAAATGGGAGTGGGAGACTGGTACTCGTAGTGGATGGGAGATTCAGAATCAGACAAAGTAAGAATGTTCATTAATATCGTTTTATTATTGTCATAATAATTACGATTATTCATTATGATGGAGTTAAAAACCCAGGAAGTCAGCACAGCACAGGGATAGTGGGAGCCCCTCATAATGAGCACAGCACAGGGATGGTGGGAGCCCCTCATAATGATCACAGCACAGGGATGGTGGGAGCCCCTCATAATGAGCACAGCGCAGGGATGGTGGGAGCCCCTCATAATGAGCACAGCACAGGGATGGTGGAGACCCTCATGATGATCACAGCACAGGGATGGTGGAGCCCCTCATAATGATCACAGCACAGGGATGGTGGGAGCCCCTCATAATGATCACAGCACAGGGATGGTGGGAGCCCCTCATAATGAGCATAATGAGTCGATGACTGCCATATTGAAAAAGGTATTTTTTTTCTTTTTAAATTCATCATAACGAACGTTCGTAATTGTTACAAAAAGTTACGAAAATTCGTATTTCGTACGAATCCAAATTTAATTTCGGACACGAACTACGAAATAGGAATTAGTGGCTATTACGAAATGGAACAAATCAAATTTATTGACGGTATATGTCTAATACCTATAAACCGGCAAACGCCCACACACACAGAGAACATGTCTCCTAGCCCATGAGAAGGTTTTCATATTGACGGTTTTACCGCTGGTCCCGATTCAACCCAAGTGCTCCTTGGCTAAACCAGACACAGGCAGACAGATGACAATCTATAAAACACACATAATAAAATGTCCACAACAATGATCATTTGACTAGCTATCAAAGTGATCACGTGATCGGGAGCAGGCCTTCTGGCTACCCATCGTTAGTGGGAGATGAGAGCAGTCTTTGACAGCTCCTTCTCTGTGCTGGGAGCAGGGCCGGTGCTACCACTAGGCGGATTAGGTAACCGCCTAGGGCGCACTGCTGCCTAGGGCGCCTGGCCGCTGGCTATTTTATTCCCGCACTGTCCTCCATAGAGTCATATCAAGCAGCCCTGTGTCTTCGCCCTTATGTGTTCCCAATCCAGACAGTAATCCCCCCTCTGCTCTACTATCAGCCAGCGCAGCGAGTGTCATATGTCCAGCAATCCCCAGGGCGCTCTCTGACGTGTGACGTTGGGGAGATGTGGGGGCGGCCGGGCATCCATTGCTACATGCCAGTGAAAAGCGAGGGGCTGGCCGAGGGCAGATAAGCCAGAGAGCCCGGGACTCTGGAGAAGAGCTCCACATGGCACCGCCTCCTCTTTGACCTCGCCCCCTGACAATGCCTCCCCCAGGCGCAGCGTACCCCATGCTTCCAGAGCATGGACTGTTCCAAATTCCTCTCCACTCTCTGATGTGAGGCACGAATCTGGAGGACAGGCTCGCCGCTCACTGGGGGCACAGAGCTGTCACAGACGAGGGGCAGGAGGCACAGGCTGCTGCGGGAGCCACTGGAACTGGACGGATAAAAGCAGGAGACTGGCATCATGTTATGGAAGGTACTGTCTGTCATCATACACACCTGCAGACAAAGACTGGGACAGAGGTGGGACTGCAGGAGCAGGGCTAGGGGTCTCTCATCTCCCCCCAACTCCCCCTTCCCCTCTCTCAGCCCTCCTCCCTTCTCTCTGATCCCCCCTCCCTTCTCTCTCAGCCCCCCTCCATTCTCTCTCAGCGCCCCCTCCCCCTTCTCTCTCAGCCCTCCCCCTCTCTCAGCCCTCCTTCCTCTCTCAGCCCGCCCCCTACCCCTCTCTCAACCCTCCCCCCTCGCTCTCAGCCCACCTCTCTTGGCCCGCCCCCTCCCTTCTCTCTCAGCTCTCCCTCTCTCTTAGCCCTCCCCACTCTCTCAGCCCACCTCCCTTCTCTCTCAGCTCCCCCTCTCTCCAAGCCCCTCCCTCACCCTCAGCCCCCCTCCCTTCTCTCTCAGCTCCCTCTTTCTCCAAGCCCCCCTCCCTACTCTCTCAGTCCCCCCTCTCTCCAAGCCGCCTCCCTTCTCTCTCAGCCCCCTTCTCTCCAAGCCTCCCTTTCTCTAAGTCCCCCTCCCTTCTTTCTAAGCCCCCCCTCTCTCAGCCCCTCCCCTCTCAGTCCTCCCTCGATCAGCCCCTCCTTCTCTCTCAGCCACCCCCCTCTCTTAGCCATCCTTATACTCTCAGCCCCCCTCTCTCTCTCAGCCATCCCCCCTCTCTCAGCCCTCCCTATTCTCTCAGTCCCCTCTCTCTAAGCCCCCCCCCTTCTCTCCCAGCCCTCCTTTTTCTCTAAGCCCCCTCTCTTTTCTCTCAGACCTCCCTATTCTCTCATCCCCCCCCCCCATTCTCTATCAGCCCCCTCTCTCTCAGCCCACCCATCTCTCTACCCCCTCTTTAGCCCTTCCTCCATTCTTAGCCAGAACTTCCTCTCTCAGTCCCCACTATCTCAACCCCCCCCCTTCTCTCACAGCATCCCTTTCTCTCAGCCCTCCCTCCTACCCCCCTCTCTTTAAGCCCCCTCTCAGTCCCCCTCTCTCCCCTCCCCAAGTCACATGTGTTACAGGGTCACGGGCGGAACCAAAGTGGGGGAGGGGGGGCGGCAAAATGAGATTTCGCCTAGGGTGTCAAAAATTCTTACACCAGCCGTGGCTGGGAGCACCCAGTGAACTCGCTCTCAACACAGAAACGTTGGCCGCCCGGTGACACATACGTGTGGTGTATGGGCATTAAGGCCCACCCTTTTGCTGCAACACATATATGTTACACAGACAGTAACTAGACGTGTGCAATTCGTTTAGTTCCGAATTTGTTTTTTAACAAATCTCGACAAATTTGTTAATTTGGAAATTTTCAAATAAATGAAAACCCGTTTCCTTTTTCCGAAATATTTGAATATTCGCCAATTCAAGTATTCGTAAATCGTAATTCGTAAATCCGAAATTCTAAATTCGTAAATCCGAAAATGTGAGAATCTGAAATAATAACTAATAATAACTTAGTTACGAATTATCCAAAATAAGGAATGCCGTATCTAAACGAATGGAACAAAACAAATTAATAATAATAAATAACAATAATAATAATAAAAACTTTTTATAATCATTATTACTATTACGATTATTTATTATTAATTTGTTCGGTTCCATTTGTTTAGATGCGGCATTTGTTATTTTGGATCATTTGTAACTTTGGATAAATTCGTTTTCGTTACTTTCACTAACAGCCAAATTTGAAAGGAAATTCCAATACCTATAATTTAATACTTAGTTATTATTAGTTTGTTAGTTAGGAAAATCCTAAAATTTGAAAGAATAACTAACAAACTAACTACTGTCATATGACGGCCTCCCTGAAATTCAGGTCCACGCTGTGGCCGTCATTCGTCTATAGCGCGGACGCCAAGAGGTTAGCGAGCCTGGAGACTCCCTCTCTAGGGCATAAAGTGTGTTACTGGCGGGATCATCATAATGGAAAAAAAATATATTAAAAAAGAAAAGGAATGCAGACAACTTGCTAAAATGCAAGCTCCCCTGGACAGAGTGAGCTGAGGTCTGGGTGACAAATGACACAGAGACCTTGGAGAAGTGAAAATCTGAAGAATTGATAGATATTTTCTGCATGCCAAACCGCTTTCATTGTTTAATTTATATATAAAAAAAAGAATAAATGAAATCGATTGTCAGTGTGTGTGTTCCTGGGTCATGAAAAAATGGCGCCCACTGTTGGAGGGGTAAGGCCGGGTGACACATAGTGCTGAGGTTGATCAGTTGTTGTGACTCATCCAGAAATAAAGGCTGTTATTATCCACTTCAGCCCCGGACCAATTTGCAGCCAAAGGACCAGGCCCCTTTTTGCGATTCGGCACTGTGTTGCTTTAACTGACAATTGCGCGGTCGTGCGACGTGGCTCCCAAACAAAATTGGCGTCCTTTTTTCCCACAAATAGAGTTTTCTTTTGGCGGTATTTGATCACCTCTGCGCTTTTTATTTTTTGCGCTATAAACAAAAATAGAGCGACAATTTTGAAAAAAATGCAATATTTTTTACTTTTTGCTATAATAAATATCCCCCAAAAATATATAAAAAAACGTTTTTTTCCTCAGTTTAGGCCGATACGTATTCTTCTACATATTTTTGGTAAAAAAAAAATCGCAATTAGCGATTATTGATTGGTTTGCGCAAAAGTTAAAGCGTTTACAAAATAGGGAATAGTTTTATAGCATTTTTATTCATTTTTTTTTTACTAGTAATGGCGGCGATCAGTGATTTCTATTGTGGCTGCGACATTATGGCGGACACATCTGACATTTTTGACACATTTATGGGACCATTGTCAATTATACAGCAATTTAAATGCACTGATTCCTGTGTAAATGACACTGGCAGTGAAGGAGTTAACCATTAGGGGGTGGGAAGGGGTTATGTGTGTGTGTGTTTTTTTTTTTTAACTGTGGGGGGGGCGTGGCTTGGCGTCTGACGTCACTGATCGTCTTTCCCTATAACAGGGAACAGACGATCAGTGACGGGCTCAGTAGGAAGCACGGGGAGAGGTTTGTTTACACAGACCTCTCTTTGTACTTCAGATCTGTGACCCGATCGCGGGACACCAGCGGCATTCGGGTCCGCGGGTCCCGCGCCCACGGTCACGGAGCTCAGGACTGGGTCGCGAGCATGCCGCCGGCAGCGCGCTCGCGACCCGCGGCTGGGCACTTAAAGAGCCGCGTACAGGTATGTGATTGTGCCCAGCCGTGCCATTCTGCCAATGTATATGTGCAGGAGCCGGTCCTTAAGCAGTTATTATAGGCTGTTTTAGACCCCATACACACTATTAGATTTTCTGCAGATTTACCAAAACCATGTAGTGCAAGGACCTGCCTGATTGCAAACACATTGAAACTCTTAAGGTTTGACCTCATATTATATGGTTTTGGTAAATCTGAATACAAAAATCTGCAGAAAATCGAATAGTGTTTTTATGGGGTCTTAGACACACACCTACATTATCATACACAGGACTCTGTGCTCCAACAATGAATATTCAATCAAAGGAAAACTGAAATACTAAGGCTTCAACCTTCTTCAGGAAATGCTTGCCTCCTAGCAGTCTCCGTCGTTAGTACTTCCTGAGACACCGACCCCCCAACAGGCACAGATCAGGAAAATCAGAACTTCTAATCTGGATATATTTCCTGGGTCAATGAGTGAGGAAATACTGAACGATTGATTTACAAGGACAGCGTGAGAACCGTGTTCCTAGAAAGGGAGGTCAGCAAGGGCATCCTCCATCCTTCCACAGCACTGGTTCCTTTAAGTAGTAGACTCACTTTTATTGTTTGTGTATTTATAAGCAGATATACTGTACAATAAATACACTATATTGCCAAAAGTATTGGGAGGCCACACGGACATGAACTTTAATGACATCCCAGTCTTAGTCTATAGGGTCCAATATTAAGTTAGCCCACCCTTTGCAGCTATAACTCTTCTGGGAAGGCTGTCCACAAGGTTTAGGAGTGTGTCTATAGGAATGTCTGACCATTCCTCCAGAAGCCCATTTGTGAGGTCAGGCACTGATGTTGGACAAGAAGTCCTGGCTCGCAATCTCAGCTCTAATTCATCCCAAAGGTGTTCTATAGGGTGAAGCCAGTCAAGTTCCTCCACCCCAAACTCGCTCATCCATGTCTTTATGGACCTTGCTTTGTGCACTGGTCCAAATCATTTGGTGGAGGGGAGATTATGGTGTGAGGTTGTCTTTCAGGGGTTGGGCTTGGCTCCTTAGTTCCAGTGAAGGGAACACTTAAGGCATCAGCATACCAAGACATTTTGGACAATTTCATGCTCCCAACTTTGTGGGAACAGTTTGGGGAAGGGCCCTTCCTGTTCCAACATGACTGCGCACCAGTGCACAAAGAAAGGTCTATAAAGTGTCTGACCTCACAAATTTGCTTCTGGAAGAATGGACAGACATTCTCATATATAAAAACAAAAACTGGTGCTGAAGTGATAAAACAAGTGAATTAAATGATAATGGATACAATGTTGCAACTGCTGCAAAAAAAGTGCTAAAACTTCTGGGAAGGCTGTCCACAAGGTTTAGGAGTGTGTCTATGGGAATGTCTGGTAAACATGTAGGAGCAGCACTAGCAAATAAAAGGTGAACATGGCATGTGTAATAGGATATCACGCCCTGGAGGAGGGGCGAAACGCGTCAACGTCATTTCCAGCCAATGGCTTAACCAGTGACGCCATTTCCTGCCTCTGTGGAATGCACGCTGAATGAGCAGCGATCGCGGAAGTTATTTCTGAGAGTTTACGTTTTTGTAAGTAGCGCCATAGTGTGCGGTATTTATACAGTTTAATGGTGCTTCACCATATATCTTTTTATCTCTTTTTTACCGGTGGAGTGTGGTATTCCCATATCAGGTACCGATTGAACGTTTTATCCTTGGAATTTTTGTATCACCATTATTGTGGCTGTTTACTTGCTTGATTATTGGACTGAAAAGTTGAAGACTCTTCTTGTTTGGTGAGTGTGGTCTCCTAAGGGGGATATACTTCTTGCACTTATATTAACTTTGGATTTATGCAAATGACATTTTTTTTTATCGGGCTGTGGAAATTAAAGATTAATTCCTCGATTAATCGATTATTGTTTTTGATCGATCAAAATTATTTTGATCCGTACTCACCTCTCTGCCGCCTTCTGGGTCTTCAGGGAGATCCGGTGACATCAACATCGACGTCACTGGACTCCTCCCCTTTCCCCAAGTTAACGAAGCTAACGAAGGGAAGGGGGGAGGAGTCCAGTGACTGCGAAGTTCTGATTGAATGTAACGTGTACGGGGGAGGAGCTACGCATGACGTCACCCGCTGCTGCCCTACGGAACTAACACAATTGTCAGCTTTACATGCTGTGTTTTTATCATCTTTATGTGAGTAGTTTGTGTTTGAACACAAAAATTTAATCTGATACTTAAGTGGTGAGCACTTAGATCTTTTCTTTCTACCCATGACCTGGCGTCATTGCTGAGATCTAAGGAGACGTGAGGGAAGTTTATGGTCCGTGTTAACCCTTTTGATACCCGCTTGCATGAGGGGTCCATGCCATAAGGTGAGAGTGATTAGTTAGACCGGAGGTGGAGGGTGCTACAGTTTGAATTTAAAACGTATTTGTATGAACTGTGAAGTTAAGTCATGGATTGTGGAAACTAACTAGTGTTGGGTGATTGTATATAGTGTATACCACAATTACCACTGACTAATGCAGAGTTGCAATGCGAGGAGATCAGCTAAAAGTAGTTGGATCTGTATGTGCGTTATAATTAATCGAAATTAGTCGATTAATCGATATAAAAAAAAAAAGATAAATCGAACACGAAAATTTTAATCAGTAACAGCCCTAGTTTTTTAAATCTGAGAGAACCACCACTCCAGGCAGGCCCACAAGGCAAGGAAACAGCTCCTTCTCCAGGGATAGAGAAACCCAGGTGCAGGCACCGGCATACACTTGTTACAAATGATAGGAAAACTCTGGACGGCCACACTCCAAGATAAATTCAAATGCCTTTTATTCGTGAAACAAAGTCACACACAAGTGGGTCACAGCAAAGCAACAATAGTTAACGCGTTTCACACTACCAAGAGTGCTTACTCATAGCTTATATAGCATTTGAATTTATCTTGGAGTGTGGCCGTCCATAGTTTTCCTATCATTTGTAACAAGCGCTAGTATTTTATTATTCATTTTAGGAATTTCACTATTTATATATTTACGGTATTTGTTCACCTATTACACATGCTGTGTTTCACCTTTTATTTGCTAGCGCTGCTCCTACATGTTTACCAGACATTCCCATAGACACCCTCCTAAACCTTGTGGACAGCCTTCCCAGAAGGGTTGAAGCTGTTCTATCTGCAAAAGGGTGGGCCAACTCAATATTCAACCCTACAGACTAAGCCCTTGTACACACGGTCGGAGAATCCGTCGGAATGTGTCCTATCGGACCGTGTTGTCGGATAATCCGACTGTGTGTGGTATGCATCGGACTGATTCAGTCGGAATATCTGTCGGACCCAATTTTCCAACTTGTTGGAAATATTTTCCGACCAACTGGTTCGAACGGACATACTCCGATCATGTGTAGAGAATTTTGATCGGACCAAGTGCCACGCATGCTCAGATCAAATTCCTACATCAAAGCTATTGGCTACTAGCCTGAATGTAGTCCCATCGTAACGAAATTACGTAATCACGTTCTGAATGATCAGATTTTTTCGACAACTTAGTCTGACCGTGTGTATGCAGCAGTTTCGGACAAGATCCGACGGGCAAAATCCGACGGATTTGGTTGTCGAAATCTCAGACCGTGTGTACAGGGGCTCAGAATGGGATGCTATTTAAAGTTCATATGCGTGTAAAGGCAGACGTCACAATACTTTTGACAATATAGTGTATGTACGTATGTATGTGTGTGTGTGTGTGTGTGTGTGTATGTGTATATATATATATATATATAATATAAAAAAATAAATAAATATATATATATATATATATATATATATATATAATATACACACACACACGTACACACGTACTTATATATACACTTCCTGAGGTGCAACAAAGGAACAGTATTTTACAAAACAAAAAAAATATGGAAATTGTTTTCAATACAAAGTCCTTTTGCAAATGAAATGTCCAGTATGGTTTACATCGACCTTAATAAGCACGCCCTAATAGTGGTTTGAGGTGCATTCATTATCACATACACGACTTTGGCAGGTAGCTTATAGCAAATAAAATTGTGCAAATAAAAAGTACAAAGTCCGCTGTGTTTATTTAGCGATTATACATCTATTATTCTAGGTGTCAGGACAATGAGGAAATATCCTGTAGGCCTAGAAGGTAGGACTTCCTCTTTAGCCAAGGATGACTTGTATTGCCTTTATTTGTATGGCAGAGCTGCTTTTAAAGTGCACCGGTTATATACCGGAAAGCTGGAAGATAGGTGTTGCTCTTTTGTTGCCCCCCTGTATTCATTGAAACCCAAGCAGAAATAAAAGACACAAATGAATACAGCTCTGCAATAATAAATACATAATTAATGTACCTTTAAATGCAAGCAGTGTAAGTACCTAAATGTGACCTAGTATCAACCTCTCTGTAAAGCAGGGCTGAAGTGTGAAAGGAAGAAGTAGCACAAGGAGCCAATCAGTTCATGTGGGAGCAAGAATTACGCTGATAGGAGGAGACAACAGAGTAACAGAAAAAATGAGCTCATCACTGTACTGCTTCTCCTTTCGCTGTCCAGTCACAGGCTGAGGGCGGGTCCAGGACAACCTGAGCTGGGAATGGGTTGAATGACGCAAGCTATTAGACTGAGGACATCTAGTGGGAGAAAAAATAACTGCGGGCACAATCTCTCAATATTTGTGTCAGGGAATTTGTAGAGCAGACTGTGTGGTCTGCACAGAGGAAACCCAAAACGCATGTAGGTGAATAATAATGGTGTTTATTATAATAGGTGACAAGTAAGTGAAAACAAACAGTGCACTACCAACCACAAGACCCACAAACAACAAATAATATGTACAATAAATGGGAAATACCAGAATCGTAAACGAAAGTCAGGCTGAGGTCATACACAGGAAGATCAGCAGATGGGTAAGGACGGGACACCAACAGGACAGAGAGAGGGTGGATGGATGGGCTGCAGAGCAAGGATCCCAGATAATCAGGTAACAGGAGGGACAGGTCCAGGATGGGTTCGGTGTCGGGTCAGGGTACAGGCAGCAAGGTCAGGGCACAGGGAGAGAGATACCAAGACAAGCATGTGAGGGCTTGCCGGGTATTTATGAGACTGCCAATAATTGACCTCACGTAACACCTGAGCGCAGGAGGTGCTGTTTGCGCCACACTTCCGGGATACACCCGCTGCTGGACACTGGTACTATGGCCCAAGGATCCAACAGTGCCACCAGCAGGTGAATTCTCTCATTACAGGTCCTGAGTGTTGGAAGACACCCGCTGGTGGACACTGGTACTGCGATCCAAGAGACCAACCGCACCATCAACAGGTGAACCTTTTCATGACAATTTGGTTGGAGTTCTATTTGAAACCTCAACCCTCCCATATTACCTACAACCCAACCCCATATCATGAAGGTCGGCCTATTTTGAAAATGGGTGCTGTAAGCCGGCCAGATTGGACCCGTTGTTCTGATATGCTGAATACCAGCCAGTTTGGGGGTTGCCAATGTTCCCACATAAATAAAGTATTGGGCTGGAATTTAGCATGCCATCAGCTAATAACTTAAAGGTCATGTCCACCCAAAACTGAAATTTTGATATGGCTATTGGTAGGTAATTCTAACAGTGAGCTCTGATTGTGATCCTGTTCTTCTTGGAGTTTTAGGTGTTCCCATCCACCTTTGTGTGTTCCGGCTCCTGCTGTCTATATATAGTATAAATTAATCAAAATCCAGTGGGTAGAACAGGAACACCTTATAATGGTCACAGCAGGTATGTCGGCACGAGAACTCAAGAAGAAGGATCTCACCAATAGAGTCCTGGAGTGACAGAAGAAACCATTGATGGTTGAACTCACCAGCATCTACTATAAACCGAATAACCAGATTAGGCTGACTGACCCTTTGCTATAAAATAATAAAGAAAATCTTCCTGTCAGTGGGTGAAGCTTCAGTAGAAGTTTGGCATTGACTCCACTATTCCACTGGATTTCATAATCCAGGGATTTCAGGTTGAGCAGGCTGAGATCTTACTGCAAATAAAGAAGGATCTGCCAATAGGGACAGTTGATGAACCTAAGGCTTCCACAAGGTGTCCTTGTCATGCTGGCTGGTAATAGACAAAATCATTGAGGGGTAATGGCCAGGTTCGGTCACACCTTAGCTTCATGGTGGAGCTGGTGCCACCTCTACCTATGAAACATTCAACAAGCATAATGCCAATCAGGCTAGTCATACACACAGGCCCAGTGATAATTGGCTGATACCAGGCCTTATTGTGTCAGTAGAGAGGCCTGGGTTCAGCTTAGACCATGGATGAGTTGGGGGGTTGCCATCCATTCGTTTTGTGGTGGCCCCATCCCTTGCATTTGCCTGGCAAGGCCTGTCAGGTAGCCTGTACAGGGACCCATGATTTCTAACGGTAGCCCTGCATACATGTTAAGATTTCACACTAAACAGCATTGATGGAGGAATCTCCCCTGCTGATTATTGTATACAGCCACTGCACCCACAGCTGTCAGGATGTCTGCTGATTGGACGCAGTCACTGTTTGACCAGCAATTTTGGTGGTGCCAGCAGGACCACACATTGCCACCTTAAATTGACACCCACCCCTTTAAAAATTAAAAGTCAGCAGTTACACATACTGTAGCTGCTGACTTTTAACATTGGAAACTTACCTGTCCTGGAGTCCAGCGATGTTGGCATCGCAGCTGATGTTTACATCGGCTGGTCGGGTGCTGCCACCGCCATTGCTGCTAAGGAAACTCAGTGTTCTGACAAAATGTTGAATCCGGCAGAACATCGAACCACGTCACTTCCTGTGACGTAGAATCAGCTGATGCAGAAAACCACATGCGCATGCGCACCGCGGCATCTATCATCTACTAGGATCCCCAGGTCCTTTTCCATCTTAGATTCCCCCAGAGGTTCTCCCCCCCAGTGTATAGATTGCATTAAACATTTTTGCCACCCAAATGCATTATTTTACATTTTTCTACATTGAACCTCATCTGCCATGTAGTTGCCCACCCACATTAATTTGTTCAGATCTTCTTGCAAGGTTTCCACATCCTGCGGAGAAGTTATTGTCCTGCTTAGCTTAGTATCATCCGCAAATATAGAGCTTGAACTATTTACCCCATCCTTCAGGTCGTTTATGAACAAATTAAACAGGATTGGTCCCAGCACAGAACCCTGCGGGACCCCACTTCCCACCCCTGACCATTCCGAGTATTCCCCATTTATCACCACCCTCTGAACTCGCCCTTGTAGCCAGTTTTCAATCCATGTACTCACCCTATGGTCCATGCCAACCAACCTTATTTTGTACAGAAAACGTTTATGGGGAACTGTGTCAAATGCCCGACCGTGTTTATGGGGCATAATAGTGTCACTGGTAATGTCAGTGGCAGTCAGACAGTTCCTACAAAGTGTCAGTTAGTGGCAGGATTTTTTTTTTTAAATCCCAGTATATATCCCATAGTTTGTAGATGATATAACTTTCACGCAAACCAATCTATATGCACTTATTTATATTTTTTATTTTTTTTACATGTAGCAGAATACATTTTGGCCAAAATTCATGAAGAAATTCGATTTTTCTATTTTTTTTTTTTTGGATATGTTTTATAGCAGCAAGAAAAAAAAAGTTTTCCCCAAATTTTCGGTCTTTTATCGTCTATATATATATATATATATATATAAAAAAATAAAAAATCCAATGAAAATCCAATCAATAACCAAAAAAAGAAAGCTCTATTTGCATGGAAAAAAAAATGATAGGAATGTCATTTGGGCACAGCATTTGCATGACCGCGCAATTACCAGTTAATGTAGCACAGTGCTGAATAGCAAAAAATGTCCTGATCATGAAGGGGTAAAACCTTGCGGAATTGAAGTGGTTAAAGTCACTGCCTATCAAACTTGCCCATTGAAAAATTGCTGTTCAGCAATTAAAAAAAAAAAAAACAGGCAATCCGGAGGTGGCAGTAGAGCTTCCAGAATGGCTGTCAGCTCTCTGAGGCGGCATTCACCATGGAGCGTTCCAGGAAAGGTGTTTCTGCCTGCGTTCCCAGAATCATGGCAAAACATGCATCGTGTTTGGGTGTAAATTTTTTCCCTTACGGCACCCCAAACGTGGGCAGCAGTCACATAGTTTGTTGAGTGACAAATGCGCTAAAAAGCACATTGCAAAAAAAACGCGCTTGGCTTGCTGCCAAAAAAGCAGGCGCTACTTTAGGGCATTTGTCGCACATCGGGCATGCCATTCAAAATGACTGGGTTGTGCAAACATGAAGAAAATAAAACACCACATGTCGCAAACTTTTTTTTTTTTTTCTTTTTGGATAGAGGAGAGAGGGGTTAGAACCCCTGTCAGTTTTTATTGTAGTTTGTGCCCCCGTTAGGGAGATTCCCTCTTTCTATTTGTCCTGTTTGCCATTATCATTGAAAGTGAATGTAAAAGAAAATCCCTAATTTTGGGTTTTCCCCAGAAAAGTAGAGAGGAAATCTTCCAATGTCCCCAAGGAATTCCCTTAGACCCCTTTCACACCAGGGCATTTTGCAGGCGCTATAGCGTTAGAAATAGCGCCTGCAAAATGCCCTAAAGAAGCTGCACCATTGTGTGTAATGTGAAAGCCCTGAGGGCTTTCACACTACAGCGGTGTGCTGGAAGGACGTCAGAAAAAAGTCCTGCCAGCAGCTTCTTTGGAGCGGTGAAGGAGCGGTGTGTTTACCGCTCTTCCACCGCTGCTGCCCATTGAAATCAATGGGGCAGCGCTGTAATGCCGCCGGCAAAACGCCACTATTGCGGCGTATTGCCGGCGGTTTTAACCCTTTCGCGGCCGCTAGCGGGCGGTAAAAGCGCCCCGCTAGTGGCCAAAATGCGCCGCAAATCCGCCGCAAATCTGGCGGTAAAACGGTTTTACCGCCGACGCAAGGTGCGGTGTGGTGTGAAAGGGGTCTTAAAGTTGTGTTCCACCTGCAATTTTTTATAATTTTTTTAAATCACTGTAGCTGCTGACTTTTAATAAGGACACTTACCTGTCCAGGGGGCCCGCGATGTCGGCCCCCTTGAGGCCGATCCGTCCATTGGATCGGGTGCAGACGCCGTCATTCTAATGCCCTGTACACACGGTCGGAAATTCAGGCGGAAAAAGTCTGATCGGATTATATTGTTGGAAAATCCCACCGTGTGTGGGCTCTAGCAGACTTTTTCCGTCGGAAATTCTGCCGGAAAAAAATTGAGACCAAAGCTATCGGCTACTAGCCTCAATGTAGTCCCGTCTTAACGAATGGAGGTCACCACGTTACGAACGATCGGATTTTCTGACAACTTTGTCTGACCGTGTGTATGCAACACCAGTTTTGGACAAAATCCGTCTGAAAAAATCTGACGGATTTTGTGGTCGGAATGTCTGACCGTGTGTACAAGGCATAAGGAAAACCGACAGTGGAGCCTTGCGGCTTCACTGCTCATTTCCTACTGCGCATGCGCGAGTTGCACGGTGCTTTGTGAATGGCCAGCTGTCTTCTGGAACACAAACAGGCCCCAGAAGACAGCAGGGGGGGTTGGGCTCACCGCATAAAAGGAGATGGATCGGAACTACACTATGGGGGTTATTTACGAAACTTTACACTGTAAGTGTACTTGGAAGTGCAGTCGCTGTAAATCTGAGGGGTAGATCTGAAATGAGTGGAAGCTCTGCTGATTTTATTATCCAATCATGTGCGAACTAAAATGCTGTTTTTTATTTTCCTTGCGTGTCCCCTTTGGATCTACAGCGACTTTACTTCCAAGTGCACTTGTAGTGCAAAGTGGATTTGCCTTTAGTAAATAACCCCCAATGCACTTCAAGTGGAGTTCCACCCTGAATTATTTTTTCATTATCAGACTCCTCTAAACCTATAAAAAAAATTTGGAGGAAAAAATGATTTTATACCTACCAAAATCGCCCTGTTGCTATGTAGTCCTCCTAATCTGCCACTTCCTGGTCTGTAGAGCTCCTGGTCACTTGCTCCCTCACCTGTGCTTAAAGGGACATTGGGCCGAAATGGAAGAGGCAATTGTGTCTCATAATTGCACCCTGAAAGTGCCCACAAGTGCCACCTATCAATGCCCACAAGTGCCACCTATAAATGCCCACCAGTGGTTCCAATCAGTGCCACATAGAAGTGCTGCCTATCAGTGTAACCAATCAGTGGCCATCACTGCCACCCATCAGTGCTCATCACTGCCACCCATCAGTGCCCATCACTGTCACCTATCGGTGCCCATCAGTGCCGCCTCATCAGCGTACATCAATGACAAACAAAAATGACCCGTTTTAAAATTTTATAACAAAATAAAAAAAATATTATTATTATTTTTTATTCAGTCTTTTTACATTTTTTTTTACCAAAGAATTTAAATCGCAGAGGTGATCAAATACCACTAAAAGAAATCTCCATTTGGGGGAAGAAAATGGTAAAAATTTCATTTGGGTACAGTGTTGTATGACCGCGCAATTGTCATTCAAAGTGCAAAGCTGAAAATTGGTCTGGATAGGAGGGGGGTTTAAGTGCCCAGTAAGCAAGTGGTTAATAAAACATTGTTAATATTGTGAATATGATAACTAAATCTTCTCTATGTTGATACTAGTGCCATGCCTTTTTAGAACTTGGACAATGATATAGGATCATGGTGAACAGCCCCGAAGAAGCAGATAACTAGTCTGCGAAACGTGTCGGCTACCTAGACGCACACGCATCTGTTCAAGCTTTTGGGATTGAGTATCAACTCTGGTCAAATACACATATGACCGAATGTTATTATTGTATCTATTTTAAATCCTTTGTAAGAAATTATAAGCACTTTGTAATAAATTGTATTTTTTGTGGTTGTGCTTACCTCGGTGACAGCAAAATGCATCCGTTAAAATCCCTTTCCCTCATTTTCTTTTCTATTTTACATAACAGGAATCAGGGCTGGGACAAGGGGTGGGCAGAAGGAACGGTTGCCCCGGGCACTGTGGTATCATGTGAAGTGGGGGGGGGGGGGGCACCACAAGGAGATGGGGGGAGGGTATTTGTGTTAAGAAGGGGAATTTGGGGTGGAGGAAGCGTCCTAGGAGATCAAATATAATGGTGTGGAATGGTGATTTGGGGGGGATTTTGTTGGAAAGGGGAATGGAGAAGAGGATTTGTACTAGTAGGGATGGTTGGAGGTATCTCTGCTGGGGGGAATTTGTGCCAGATTGGGGGAGGGGACTTTGTGCTGGAAGGGGGGGTTTGGAGTGGGGGGGATTAGATGGGGGATTTTTTTGTTGGGGGAGGGGTATTTGTGCTAGGGCCTTATGAGTAGAGAGAATTTGAGCTGGGGTAATAGGGGGCAAAGATTTGTGCTGGAAGGGGGGATTTGGAGTGGGGAAGGGAGGATTTGTGCGTAGATGGGGTTGGGATTTTTTTTGTTGGGGGAGGGGTATTTGTGCTAGGGCCATATAGGCAGAGAGAATTTGAGCTGGGGTAATAGGGGGCAAAGATTTTTGCTGGGAGAGGCAGTTTTAGGAGGGAGTAGGTTTCTATTGAGAGGAGGGGAAATTCTTGCTTAGGAATTGAGCATGCATATAAGTGCTCAGTTTTTTTTTTAGAAGGGGAGGGGATTTTCGCTTACACATAATGCTCATACATATTGGGTGGGGGGCAATTTGGGATGGTCGCCCCCGGGCTCTAGATGAAGAAAAACGCACTCCAGATCCATTCCATTTGTTTCTGCATGCGCATGTTTCACGTGTTTTTGATGCGTTCCGGGTGTGTACTTGGCGTGTTTTCGGATGCTTTCCAGGTTTTTCTTCTTTTTTTGTTTCCCCCCCACTATACTACTGCGTTTTTGATGCATTTCAGTGTGTTTTTCATGCGTTTTACTGCATTCCAGTACAGTCCAGTGCAGGAAAAATGCAGCATGTTCTACTTTTTCTTCCTGGAACTGAAAAGCCCTGAGGAACTGACCACACTGGTGTGAACTATGCCATTAAAAATCATATAATCTACTATCCATGCATTTTTTATGCAGAAAAAAAGCACTGCACTGCATGTGGTGTGAACTGGCCCTTAGTTTTACCTTCAACTACCTGCATGATTGCATACAATCTAAGAGCCAGTTCACACCATGGAAACGCAGTCCGGATGCTTTTCTGCATTAGCATTTTTGATACGTTCCAGTGCGTTTTTGATGTGTTTTTGGTGCATTTTTGATGCAGTCCAGTGTTCCCCCCCTCTTTTTTCTTAACCTTAAGGGCTAGTTCACACTAGATGCAGTTCCGTGCAGTTTCATTTTTCGGCACCAATACAGTCAGTTCCGGTCAGTTTCCGGTCACTTTCTGCACCAGAAACTGACTGCATGGTGTGAACTAGAGGCATTGGAATACATGAAAAACACAGTGCATGCATTTTTAGTGCAAAAAAAAAGTGCACAGAACTGAACGAAACTGCATCTGGTGTGAACTGGCCATAAATAAGAACAAGTGTGTTGCAGTGCGTTTTTGGTACATTTGTGTGCGTTCCAGTGCGTTTTTGATACATTTACAGCGTTCCAGTACAGTCCAGTGCAGAAAAAATGCAGCATGTTCTACTTTTTTTTCTGGAACTGGAACGCACTGGAAATGCAAGCACTGGGCCAGTTCACCACATGCAGCCCAGTGCGTTTTTTATTTCTGCATAAAAAAGATATGGAAAGTAGGTCTATATGATTTCCAATGGCATAGTTCACACCGGTACTTGCAGTTTCAGAAAAAAAAGTAGAACATGCTGCATTTTTCCTGCACTGGACTGTACTGGAACGCTGAAAAAAGCATCAGAAACGCACTGGAACACACATGTCCTTACATAAGGTTAAGAAAGAGATGGAAAAATGCACTGAACTGCATCAAAAACGCATCAGAAATGCACTGGAACACACATGTTCTTCTATAGGGTTAAGAAAGCGTGGGAAAAATGCACTGAACTGCATCAAAAACGCATCAGGAACGCACTGGAACACACATGTCTTTCTATAAGTTTAAGAAAGAGAGGGAAAAATGCACTGAACTGCATCAAAAACGCATCAGAAACGCACTGGAACACATATATCCTTCTATAAGGTTAAGAAAGAGAGGGAAAAATGCACTGAACTGCATCAAAAATGTGCATGCAGAAAGGCATCTGGAACGCAATCGGACTGTGTTTCCATGATGTGAACTGGCCCATAAAAACGCACTCCGGATCCGTTCCGGATACGTTTCTGCTGCACGTTTTTAGGGCCAGTTCACACTACATGAAGTGCAGTGCGTTTTTTTTCTGCATCAAAAACCCATGGAAAGTAGGTTATATGGTTTTCAATGGCATAGTTCACACCAGTGCTTGCAGTTCCAGTGCGTTCCAGTTCCAGGAAAAAAAAAGTAGAACATGCTGCATTTTTCCTGCACTGGAACGCTGTAAAACACATCAAAAATGCACTGGAACGCAGCAGAATGCACTGGAATGCAGCAAAAACACACTGGAACACACATGTCCTTATTTAAGGTTAAAGAGGAGTTGCCCTAAAAAACTGCAGCTGCTGACTTTTAATAATCGACACTTACCTGTCCCAGGGTCCAGCAATGCGGGGGATAGAAGCCACGCTCATTCCATCCTCCGCTTGGCGGCGCCGGCATTCTAACTGTGGGCACCCGGCTGTGGCTTCACAGCCAGGCACCCACTGCGCATGCGTGAGTGGCACTGTGCGCTGTGATTGGCCCCGCAGTCATCTGGGACCTGTCACGTGTCCCAGATGACTGACAGGAGGGAGGGGGCAGAGCTGAGCCCTTCCTGCGCCAAGGGGAAGTGACGTCACCAGCCCAGGCACTGAAGGAGGCAGACTACGAGGGACCCCCTAGCAACAGGCATTTAGAGGTGAGTTAACTTTTTTTTTCCAAATATTTATTTTAAAAATTTTTTAGGCATTTTGATGATTTTTTTTTTTTTATGTGCAACACCACTAAGAAAAAAAAGAGGAGGAAAAATGCACTGGATGGCATCAAAAACACCAAAAACGCACTGCAACGCATCAAAACTGCGCATGCATCCAGGCTGCATTTCCATGGTGTGAACTGGCCCTAAATAAGGACATGTTCGTTCCTGTGCGTTTTTGAAGCGTTTTACTGCGTTCCAGTACAGTCCAGTGCAGGAAAAACGCAGCACGTTCTACTTTTTTTTTACTGTAACTGCCAGCACCGGTGTGAACGATGCCATTGAAAACCATATAAAATACTTTCCACGGACTGGACTGCATGTGGGGTGAACTGGCCCTGGAAGGGTTTAGGTCTGACCACCTATTATATGGTTTTGGTAAATGTAAAGGAAAGTTGTACAATGTATGGGCATCCTTCAATTGAGGAAGGTGCGGAGGATTGTGCACGGCTCGCAGTGCTGATCTGGCTGTATGAGTCAAGCTTTAGGACCTGGGGCAGTCCCAGTTGGTTTCCTCCCAGTTCCTGATAGCAGGGCGGGTGTGCTGAGCTCCTCCACCTTCCCAGGCTCTGCAGAGTCTCCATGTGATCCTCAGTACAGAGGACAGGCAGGAGGGTCAGGGTGCCCTAAAGGTGAGCTGGACAAGGTAAGTGACCCTTAGAGGAGTCCTCCATTACCAGGCTGGGGGGGGAGGAAAGTTCAGTCTGCATTCATCCGATCGCTGGGACAGCCAAAAACTTCTCCATTGTTAGTCGGTTCCTGGAGAGGACTATTTCCAGGCCGATCGAGGATCACAGGTAGAGCGATCCCACCAGCCCGGGACTGGAGGGGCTCAGAGAGAGAGATATATTTTGATTGGAGGGTCGTTCTTATTGAGTTTGATCATTTTAGTCGCATTAAACAATTGTATTGGTGGTTTTTAGGTAAAACGTGACCCGGCAAGGTTTGATGACGAATTACTAGTTTGTGATCGCTTGGCTTGTATCAGGATCAATATATGGATGGCCACCACAAGTGGTCAAAGTCTAGGAGGCGCCTTGTGTGATCACGCTGTTGAACTTGACACTATACAACAAAAAATAAATATATATATATATATCGTCATTATATCTAATATTTGTATGGTGTCATATTTTTTTATAGATAGTGTGTGTATATTATATATAATTTTTGTATAGCGTCAAGTTCAACCGCGTGATCACACAAGGGGCCACCATGGGGGAGTGGAGAGCCCCCCCCCCCCACGTAGACTTTGACCTCTTATGGTGGCCATCTATATATTGATCCTGGTACAAGCGATCGCAAACTAGTAATTCATCATCAATGAAATTATAGAAGAATGCAGCACATGCTATATGGACAGGAAATCCAATAATCTCTAAGAACGAACGTTTCATCGCACACGTGCAGATATTCGTCTCAGCCATCAAGTACGATTTAATACAATTCCAGCATTGAAATCAGTAGAAAGCTCACTAGATGGATCGGATAGAGGGTCGTTCTTATTGAGTTTGATCGTTTTAGTCACATTGACTGATTTGTATTGATGGGTGGCTTTTTAGGTAAAACGTGACTTACAAAGCAGCGGTTCGGTTTTGGCGCGACCACGAGCGGCCGGGACTTGCCTTTCCCCGCTGAGCGCCGGTGGATGTGTGGGAGCGATTGACAAGACCCTCACCTTCTCACCTTCAGAGTGATGGTTTGTTTAAGTCAGCATTGGATTCGCACCACATAGACATCATGAATATCGTACACACCACAAAACGCATAGACATCGCATATATTGTGCACCACATTGTCTGCGCAGATCACATGGGTTGCAAATTCAGCCACACAAACTGTATGACTGAAACGCATCACATTTGCATCAAAATAGTGCAGGGACCGCCCCCCCCCTTTTATTTATTTTGGTCTGTGCTGGAATCGGATTGCATGGGTGTTCACGCTAATGCGATCTGATTCCTGTACTATTAGACAGTTCGCACTGCAAACTGATCTGGGGGTGTGATTAACTTCCTATTGACACCCGCAACTGTGTGTAGGGCAGTGTGAACCGCCTGCGAGTGACATGCGATGCAGGAACCTGCACTAGAATCGCAATCGCTTATGTATGAAGCCAGCCTCAAGAGTGATTTGCAGTGGATCACTTTTTAGGAGGGCATGAAGGCTTGGTTCACACCGGTGTGATGCGGGAAACCCTGTGAATCGCACCTGAAATGCCAGCCGTTCCCGCTGCGGGTTTCAATACAAAGGTAATGACGCCCCCAGATCACAGTGCAAACTGAATTTGGACAGGAATCGGATTGTGCGGGTGTGAACACCCATGTGATCCGATTCTGGGTCGCATGGGTGAGAATTCAGCCATACAATTTGTATGACTGAATTCGCATTGCTGTGCAGATCACATGCCATGCAATGTCTGGCATCGCAGCAGTGTGAGCCGGCCCTAATGGGCGGAAACTAAGCAAAATGTCACCACACTGCGATTGCGCACATTGGACGCAGTCACATTCACATGAATGGGTTGCGTTCAGCGACTGTGGGGGGAAACACTTTTGCAGTGATGCAAAGTATTGCAGCTACAGCGAGTTTCCAACCCCATTTGGTTGCAGTTTGGGGGGGGGGGGGGTAAAAACATTGCTCAACTGCCTGTCTCCCCCCCCTTTTTTTACCATCCCCCCCCAAATCACAAGTGTAAATGGCAGGTAGCCATTTGTGTCAGTGGGAGGCAGTACACCACACTCGGGCTTCCCTTGCGGAGGAAGGACTCAGCATTTATATTGAACAGGCTCAGCCGTCCAACTGCAGGAGGCCTCACAGTGCATGTCTGCTTTATTACAACAGATCACCAATGAGGGGAACAATGTCATTATCTCAGGAACAACCAGAACATTTGTTCTCATGGTTACTGTATAATGTAGCCACACACACTTCAACGTCCTCACCGATCGATCTCTTCCGAAAAGAAAAATTGATTGAAAAGCCACACATGGGGAAGTGGGTTTCAATCGATAGTTAAGATACAGTTGTAATTTGTGATCAGATTTTTTATTTTTTCCCTCCATGTAATCTGATCAATAAAGATATATGTTTGTAATTATGAACAGAGTATCTCTGTCCTGCCAATCGATGCAAAAAGGGATTCGAAAATATTCCACCCTGATGAGTTAGATCAAAGCAGAGTCTAATCGATTGGAAGGGGTGTTACGTAGGGCTGGGGAAAAAATCGATTTGAATTTTGAATAGAAAAGTTGAGAGGTCAAATCGATGCAAAATTTCAGCAAAAAGATTTATTTTTTTTCACCAGGACCGGAGCTGACACCGCGCTGCTCCTGAGGAGCGGTGGGCAGGGGTTTTTAGGTGAGGCTGCGGCTTCGGCCCTAGTCCGCAGATTTTTTTGTGAGAAAATAGCTTTGATCGGATAAAAAGAATCAAAGCCTGCCACCATAGGAGAGGAATTCCTTGTTATTATGGCAAGATCTCCTTCCACTTCCTGTTGTGACAGGAAGTGAAGGGAAATCTCCCTAAAAATGGACTGACACCCAAGCGTAGCGGGAATGTACGTTCCTGGTTGGTTGGTCGCGTGTGTGTGTGTGTGTTGGTTTTTTTTTTTTTTTTTTTTTTTTTATTTTTTTTTTTTAGAGCGATATTTGTTGTTCACTTGCACGGACTGCCCTGTGCATGACCCATACCCCAAAGAAGCACCAGTTAAAGTTAATACCAAAAAAAATTAAAGAGTGTTTTTTTAGATAATAGTAATAAAGAAAAAATAATTTAACTTTCTGTGTGTAAAAAATAAAAAAAAAACACTGCTTTTGGGCGATTGTGTGTGTGTATATATATATATATATATATATATATATATATATATATATATATATATATATATATATATATATATATATATATATATATATATAATATTTTTTTTTATTTTTTTTTGGGAGCAGCACCATTCATTTGAATGCGCCTCCCTCTTTTTCAAAAACGCTCATAAAGGAGCTTATGTACTAAATCTTGGCACAGAGCCAGGAGCGTTTGCAGTCAAGCTTTTTAGTCATAATTGTCGCTCGACGTTCGCGGTTAAAATCACCCTGCGTTTGCTTTGCCATTAAATCATTTTAAAATTCTGGAATCGCGGCCCGAGTCCAGATGTGTGAACGGAGCCTGAGAGCATTGGAGACAGATATGTGCTTTGCTCAGATTTCATGACGGGGATTTACAACCACTTTAACTGCTTCCGGACTGCCCACCACATATATACTGCGGCAGGGCGGCCCAGCTGCAAAAAATTGTAAGCGTACCTGTACGTGATTTTTGTGCACGAGACCTGGGTTGCACACGGGCGCCGCCAGAGCCCTGCTTCCACTGTGATTGGACACAGCGGGAGCCAATCAGTGAGTCCAGCAGCCACGATGGCTGCCAGGATCCGCCGATTGTTCTGAGGAGAGGCAGAACGGCGGTCTGCCTCTGTGAACAAGGCACATCCCCGTGTTTTCCATAAGGAAAATGGAGATCTTGTGTTTTCTGCTAAGTGCATCCATTCTCCCTAGGAGCACACTTAACCCTTTTGATCGCCCCCTGATGTTAACCCCTTCCCTGCCAGTGTCATTTATACAGTGACAGTGCATATTAATATTTATTTTTTTAGCACTGATCGCTGTATTGGTGTCACTGGTCCCCAAAAAGTGTCACTTGGTGTCCAATTTAGAGCCGCTAAAGATCGCTGCCATTACTAGTAAAAGCAATAAAAAAATAAGTCCATAAATCTATCCCATAGTTTGTAGACACTAAACAAATCAATATACGCCAATCTAAATTATTATTTTTATTTATTTTACCAAAAATATGTATCAGAATACATATTTGGTGTGTATAATATATATAATTTTTTTTTGGATATGTTTTATAGCATAAAGTAAAAAATATTTATTTTTGTTTTGCAATGTTGCAGTCCTGCTAAAAATTGCTGATCGCTGCCATTACTATTAAAATATCCCATAATTTGTAGATTCGATGTTTTTTGCACAAACCAATCAATATATGCTAATTGGTATATATTATCATTTTTTTTTTTACCAAGAAGATGTAGCAGAATGCATATTGGCCTAAATTGATGAAGAAAAAAAAAAAAAAAAAAAATATATATATATATATATATATATATATATATATATATATATATTTTTTTTTTGGATAGATGGATTGATACTACTCTATACTATAAAAATTGTATATATTTTACCGGATGTTTTACAGTAGATCATAATTTTTATCTACTGTAAATAGTGTGTATGTGTTACTTTACTGGAGAAACCTTCCAGAGCTGAAGTTTTTAAAGAGAAGTGCATTTTGAGTGCAGGTGCCTGTCTTGTCTTTATGAATGACTCTTATGCAATAGTATTTTTTATTTTATTTTATTTTTTTTACTTTTAGTTCAACTTTTTAACCTCCAATTTCAAAATAAGTCCTATGGCATGCTGGGGCTTTTAGTTCCTCAGCCTCTCTTGAAGGCCTGGGTTGTATTGTAAAGTAGAACAAAGCTGGCCCAGTTCCCGCTCCGCCCCCTTGTCTTTGTTTTATCGTCTTCCGTCACTTGTGTCTGGGAAATGCCGGGCTTGCTGGGGGGGTGAGGTCATGGCTGACCTGTTGTATTGGCTGCTGCTGGGTTTTAATGAGAATACTTGAAATACTTTAGAGAGAAGGCGATTGTTGGGATCCGACTAGAATTCTATAGTATCTCGCCCATCTCATCATGATTAAATGGAGTCTTATGAAGAGAAGATGCTATCTGCCTGGCTGTCATGGTGATCCTCCTGCTTCAGTGCCTTCCATTAATGATGATGTCCTGGTGTGATTGCGTCTTCCATGGATAAGAGATGTCGTCGACACACCCACAAGCCTATTTTATTTTATCGTGAGATCACGTGGATAACTTCTCATACGTGATTGCTTTGTACTGAAACCGGTATTCAATCCAAAATGAAAAAATGTCAAATATTGAAGCCTGCCAATCATTTTAGATGTGGTGGCTGCATTGTGTGTTTTTTTTTTTTTTTTTTTTTTTTGCCTTTTTTTTTTTTTTTTTTTTTTCCCTGTTTTCACTTGGTGATCTGCCAAGTAACACACCTCCTGTATTAGAGTGCCCCCAATCTGGATGGAGCACAGGGGGCACCTTTGGGACAGCAGCATTAAAGTGGTAAATCCTTACAAACCACTTTGACCTGCAGGTAAGACTAGATTAAGGCTTACCTGTAGGTCCAAGAAATATCTCCTAAACCTACACGGTTTAGGAGATATTTACAAAAAGACAGGCACCGCTGTCTACAGCGCATGCGCAGGTGCACTGAGCCGGCTGCAGGTCACTGCGATATGCCGCTCGTTCGGCTCCTGTGCGTGGGAGTGACATAATCACGGCTCCGGCGAATCACAGCGCCGGAGCAGTGAGACCTGGCAGTCACTCCGGGATACATGGCAGCGGCGAAGATGAAGACAGAGGACCGCTTCGGGGGCTTCGTTCTCAGGTAAGTTATTCATAATGAGCTAGTATGCTATGCATACTGGCTCATTATGCCTTTGCCTTGCAAGTTGCCTTTTTTTTTTTTTTTTTTTTTTTTTTTAATAGCCTTTACTTCCTCTGGGGGAAGCTGAGTGTTGGGTGTACTAGCAGATTTAGATACACTAACACATTGAGGCCAAACTTCAGCTAAGGCTCCATGCACACTGAAGCTGATAAACTGCAGTTTATTGGAGTTTGGGTGTTTTTTGTAAAAGCCCATAAACTCCACTCTATGTTAGCCTATGTGTCCATGCACACATGGACGTTTTTCAGCTTTAATGAGCAGTGGAGTTTATGGGCTTTTTTCTGAACGCCAGAAATTCGCGTTTAAAGTGCCGTTTTTCAGCGCCAAAAAACGACAAACGCCGATAAACGCTTGTAAACGCTCATAAACGCTCGTTCATTAGTGTTCGGCATTCTATTTTTCAATGCATTGTGGGATTTTTGGAGTGTCCTCTGTGTATTTTTATAAAAAACGCCCATTAACGCTAACGCTGTAAAACGCTCATAAACGCTCATAAACGCTAGTATAAAAACGCTGTTAAAAGCAGGTTTTTAAACCAGCGTTTTGTGCCAGCAATCTGGCGTCCAGAAATAGCTTTTTTGAGCTTCAGTGTGCATGGAGCCTAATACTTGATCAGTAGTTTTACATTATTTTTAATTTTTTTGCTTTTTGGGAATAACAACAGGTTTAAAAAACAAAACAAACAAACAAACTGATCATTGTAGGCACCACCGTCAGTTAAATGGCTTGTTTTGTCCTGATGTCCTTGACGTCCTTTTTTCCCCACAAATAGAGCTTTCTTTTGGTGGTATTTGATCACCTCTGCGGTTTTTATTTTTTGCGCTATAAACAAAAAAAGCGTACATTTTGAAAAAAAAATCATTATTTTTTTACTTTTTTGCTATAATTAATATCTCCCAAAAATATATTTAAAAAAAATAATTTTCCTCAGTTTAGGCCGATACATATTCTTCTACATATTTTTGGTAAAAATCGCAATAATTGATTATTGGTTTGTGCAAAATGTATAGCATTTACAAAAGATGCTGCTTGCAGGACTTTTCATAACATCCCGCAAGCGCACCGCCCCCCCGTGTGAAAAGTCACGCTGCGATAAATGGGAGGCGTTTTTTCAGGCGCTTTGCAGAGGCTATTTCTAGCACTAAAGCGCCTGAAAGTCCCAGTGTGAAAGTAGCCAAACTGATGCATTCTGCTCGAGAGAGTGTTCTTTAGAAAAACAGACTTGTTGGCTGGATCAACAGATGAAAATAGAAGAGAGTCTAAAATAGAAAATGAATGCAGCCACCACACCTGAGAAATGTATAAAAAAAGCGGAAAAACGGGGTCAAAACAAACACCACATCCCAATATTTATAGAAACAAAGGGCTTGAGGTAATAGACCTCGGGACTTTAAAGAGGAAGTAAACCCTGATGGGTTTACTTCCTCTTTCATTCCCTGCAAAGGCAAAGCATAATGGACTACTATGCATCTCATAGTAGTCCATTATGCGTCACTTACCTGACACAGGAGCCAGCGAAGTCGCCGCTGTCCCCTGTAGTCCGGCGCATCCATCTTTTCGGTGGGGTCTCGCAGCTCCGTCACTCCCGCATGCGCACGGGAGCCGACACGCGCGCCAGCTCCGTTGTTGGAAATGCCGCGCTCAGTGCGCCTGCGCGCCGCTGTCTACGGTGCATGCGCCGTAGACAGCGGTGGCTGTCTTTGGGCAAATCTCTTAAACCGTATAGGTTTAGGAGATATTTCTTGGACCTACAGGTAAGCCTTAATCTAGGCTTACCTGTAGGTAAAAGTGGTTTGTAGGGTTTACAACCACTTTTAAAGCGGGAGTCCGCCGGGACTCCGCGTTTTTTTTTTTTTTTTTTTTTTTTTTTTTTTTTTATTTATTTTTTTTTTAAAGTCAGCAGCTACCAATACTGCAGCTGCTGACTTTTAAAATAGTGACACTTACCTGTCCAGCGCGCCCGCGATGTCGGCACCCGAAGCCGATCTCTAGATCGACACTCGAGTGCTGCCGCCGCCATCTTGGGTATGGGAATCAGGAAATGGAGCCTTTCGGCTTCATTTCCCGGTTCCCTACTGCGCATGCGCGAGCCGCGCTGCGCAATGAGGACGGTCCCCGCTGCCTCTGGGATCTGTGTGTTTCCCAGCAGGCAGCGGGGCACTTGCGGAAGGGGGCGGGCACTTGCGGAAAGGGGCGTAATGTACGCCCCTTTCCGCAGAGAGCTAGCCCGGAAGTGGGTGCAGTTACCTGGATTATCCAGGTAACTGCACCCCCCTCCCCCCTGAAAGGTGCCAATTGTGGCGCCGGAGGGGGGGAGGAATCCGATGAGCGGAAGGTCCATTTTAGGGTGGACCTCAGAAGGTTCAGAAATGTACAATTTCTCTGTGTTATTAGATAAAATGAAAACCTTGTTTATTACAAACAATGATTTAAAAGGACAAACGTGAGATACACATTAATTTTATAAACAAATACAAATTGTTTACAAAACCTCAATACATAAATAATACCACTTTCTCAACATGTTTTGCTCATTTGAGCTTCTTTGGGAGACTTTTGATGTGGCATCTATCATAAAAAAAATATATATATATACTGATTATCGAAAAATCATGCTATTGAAAATTCATATTAATCTAAGGTAAATATTTCATACATGATTCAAAATTTAGATATCAAAAGGAAAAAAAATTTGATCTATCTATATCTGCAATATAACTAATGATTTATTTTAATTTTTTGGGTTTAATACAACTTTAAGCCCATGTTCACATTGGGCCAATTTGACATGTCAAGCCGGCGGGCAATTGATGAGACGCCAACTTGGCGGCGCCACTCAGATTCCCAAAGTAGTTCCTGCACTACTTTTGGCGGGCTATTATTATTATTATTATTATTTTTTTTTTTTTTTTTGCACCCCCTATAGACATCTGTACAGATGTCTGTCAAATCACCCCCGAAGTCAGACTGAAATGTCGGTTTGAAATTGTGCGAGTTTAGCTGAACTGATGATTTCAAACCCACCCTTAATGTGAAAGTGGGATGTAGAACCGCTTTTTTTTTTTTTTTTTTGCAGATTCATACTTGCCTAGGTAGATGCTGCATGTGTCCCCCGCCAGCTCTAAAAGAGAGAACCAAGCGATTAAACATCGCGATCACTCAGTTCTCACAGCTCCCCAAGCAGAGAGCTGGAAACTATCAGTCGCCACTCTTCTCTGCGCCCCCCCCCCCCCCCTGCGCAAGCACTGGGCCACAGAGGGGGCAGGCAGCACGTTAAGAGGCTGAGTCAGGGGGGGCGGTCCAGGCATGTGGGCGGATCCTGACTTTATTGTCGCGATCTAGGTCCAGCCGGCTCTGTGACGTCCGCCAGAGTGCAGAACGATCCACAGGAGAAATACAGCCAAACTAGCTTTGGCTGTACTTCTCCTTTTTAATGTAGACGAAGCATACTATGGGGATTATTTACGAAAAGGCAAATCCACTTTGCACTGAAAGTACACTTGGAAGTGCGGTCGCTCTAAATCTAAGAGGTAGATCTGAAATGAGGGGAAGCTCTGCTGATTTTATCATCCAATCATGTGCAAGCTAAAATGCTGATTTTTATTTTCCTTGCATGTCCCCCTCAGATCTACAGCGACTGCACTTCCAAGTGCACTTGCAGTGCAAAGTGGATTTTCCTTTAGTAAATAACCCCCTATGTCTCGCCTGAATTAGAGTATTCTTACCTGCTTGTTTGCAATGTAAATCAAAACCCAGGTGGTACACAGTGCTAAAAAAACACAAAATGGGGGGGGGGGGGAAACGGCAACGACAAACCCATGTGATATAAGGCCCCAGGAAGACGTCGCGTATGACGAAACATGTCAGGTGGACTGACGTCATTACGCCCCACGTGACCCCGGAAGTGCGCATGATTGAATCTTGTTTGCCGGCAAACTAACTTATATAATGCTCTTTATATTTTTATGTTTGCAAGTACCCCTTTTGACTTTGATCAATAAAGGTTTTTAAGACTTTATCACACTATTGGAGCCTTCTCTTTTTTTACCTATATGCCCCATGATATTGGAGATTTTATATATATATATATATATATATATATATATATATATATATATATATATATATATATATATATATATATATATATATATATATAATTTCTCACGTTTTCCACTCATAATTCACCTTTTTTATTTTTTCCCTCAATGACACTATTTTTATTTATTTTTTTACCTAATTGTCTTATTCATTGCTATGTTATAGACCACTATCCTCTTGTGGTGTTTTTTTTTTGGTTTATTTTTTTACACTTTGATTAGCGCCTCTTCTTCTTCTTCTTCTTCTTCCTCTTCTTCTTCCTCTTCTTCCTCTTCTTCCTCTTCTTCCTCTTCTTCCTCTTCTTCCTCTTCTTCCTCTTCTTCCTCTTCTTCCTCTTCTTCCTCTTCTTCCTCTTCTTCCTCTTCTTCCTCTTCTTCCTCTTCTTCCTCTTCTTCCTCTTCTTCCTCTTCTTCCTCTTCTTCCTCTTCTTCCTCTTCTTCCTCTTCTTCTTCTTCTTCCTCTTCTTCCTCTTTTTTTGCAATGTACAGGGAATTGCGTCAATCCTGGCCCAGCCAATCAAAGTGGCTGAAGATCGTAACCCACAAGACTGGCCAAAGCAGAAAATTCGGATGGAGAGGCACTTATAATGTGATGGGTGGTTTACGGTCCTAGAGGCTGCTCACCAGAGGCCGTGGGGTCCTACTGAACTCCTGAAAACACAAAGGATTGAAGTGCCAAACCAGCTTGCATAGTCTTTATTTTGTAACAGTCAGCGCATTTTGGGGTTCTCACCCATTCAAAATTTTAGTACTCCACTCTGATGGCAGGCATTGGATATTCTGACAGCCGCAAGTTTTGGCTATCAGAACGCAATGGCTGGCTATGCAGATTAATCCATCTATGTGGTTTTGCATGGATGGTTGGGGGGGATTGAATGATTTCTCTCATTCAGCCCCACCTGGCTTAACTATAGAATTTCATCCTAATGCCCCATACACACTATCAGATTTTCTGCTGATTTTTTTTTCCTTCTGGTTTACCAAAATCAAGTAGTAGAAGGGCCTGCTTGATTGCATACACATTGAAACTCCTAAGGTTTGACCTCATATATGGTTTTGGTAAATCTGAAGGAAAAACTCAGCAGAAAAACTGATAGTGTGTATGGGGCTTCAGAAACCAGACACCGTATTTTACACAGAAGAGTCACACCCACACACTATATGATCTAGGTCATAGGTCATAGGTCTAGTGATGTAGCTATAGGCTCGCCCAGAAATGCTGAATGTCGCTGTATCCGGTGTCATTCACACCTGGTGACACGCCGAATAATCTCCTGCTGGTATTGATTGCCTTATCTAATAAAGCCACGTGCAGAAAGTCATAGAAAATGGGTCTGACGTTACTATAGTCACATCATAGAAGTATGAATGGTAGACGATTGCTATGGGGGATTGCACTCTGCATCAGTGCCACGTAATAGACGAGCATTCCGGTCGCCATTCATTCACCGCATCCTTAGGACTCCGAGCCCTCTGAACAGAGGTCTTTTCATACGAGTGTCAGCTCTTGTTTCCTTCCTCCCTCCTTTTCTGCCTGTGCTCCAGTTTCTTGCAGGAAGTTCAGAGGAGAAGTGGAGAGCTTTGAAGAAATATGTTTTGCATGTAATAATTATTTTGAAATGCGTAATTTTTATTGCGGATAATCTTTCATCATATGCTGAGTATTGGGAATTACATAGTTACATAGTAGGTGAGGTTGAAAAAAGACTCAAGTCCAACCTATGTTTGTGATTATATGTCAGTATTACAGTGTATATCCCTGTATGTTGCGGTTGTTCAGGTGCTTATCTAATAGTTTCTTGAAACTATTGATGCCCCCCGCTGAGACCACCACCTGTGGAAGGGAATTCCACATCCTTGCCACTCTTACAGTAAAGAACCCTCTATGTAGTTTAAGGTTTAACCTCTTTTCTTCTCATTTTAATGAGTGGCCATGAGTCTTGTTAAACTCCCCTTCAGCGAAAAAGTTTTATCCCAATTGTGGGGTCCCCAGCACGGTATTTGTAAATTGAAAGCTTATCCCCTCTCAAACGTCTCTTCTCTAGAGAGAATAAGTTCAGTGCTCACAACCTTTCTTCATAACGAATGTCCTCCAGAACCTTTTATTAGCTTTGTTGCCCTTCTTTGTACTCGCTCCTTTTCCAGTATATCCTTCCTGAGGACTGGGGCCCAGAACTGGACAGCATACTCCAGGTGTGGCCGGACCAGAGTTTTGTAGAGCGGGAGAATTATCACTTTATCTCTGGAGTTAATTCCCCTTTTATTGCATACCAATATTCTGTTTGCTTTGCTTGGCATTGCATGCCATTGCTGAGCTTATCTACTAGGACCCCCAGGTCCTTTTCCATCCTAGATTCCCCCAGAGGTCCCCCCCCCCCCCATTTTAGCACTAGATGCTGCTACTTGACGACTATTCATATTGCAAGATTTTACACAACTATTTGTGAGGGGGTTTTTTTTTTTTTTTTTTTTTTTTTTAAAGCTTTTAATAAATATATCCAAAGGATAATGCACAAAGCTGGTGCGCCCTTTCTCTTCCTCCTTTTATGACTTTTAGGGTCCCCCACCCTTGAGGGCAGCAAGGCCTGTGTTTTTATATAGCCAGTCTGGTGGTCCGCTTATGCACAGGATCATTTCTTTTCTGTTTATAGAAAAAGCTTCCTGTTATGTGTCATGAGGATAAACACTGCAGTTTTGGTTAAGAATAAGTTCAATACCTTCGCCATCTTCCCATCCTTTGTAACCAGATGTCCCGCCTTGTTCTTTATCTGGCCAATATGGTCTTTGTTCCCTTTTTTTACTCTTTACATACATAAAGAATTTCTTTGGAATTTTTATTTTTTGCTCTCCTCTGTTTTTCGTGTTCTATCTTAGCCTAATTGTACCCTTACATTTCTTGTTGCATTCTTTATAAAGTTTGAATGCTGATGATCCCTCAACCCTGTGTTTTTTTTGAAGGCCTTCTCTTTTATGCTTTTTTCACATTGGTATTTAGCCATCCCGGACTTTTGGTCACTCTTTTTTAAATGTATTACCCAATGGGATGCATTGGCTAATGCCCTTATTTAATATGCAAACCCATCTCTCCTCCGTGTTCTTTGTTCCTAAGATTGTATCCCTATTTATATCTTCTAGCAAGGTATGTCGTTTAGGGAATTTGGCTCTTTTGCAATTCAGTGTCTTTGTATTTCCCTTATGTTTCCTATTTGTGTAATTTTATACTGAAGCCAATTGACCTGTGATCGCTGTTTCCTAAATGTCCCCGTATTTCCACATTGTCCAGGTTTGTAGCAGGGTTTTTTTTTTTTTTTTTTTTTGGTCATGTCAGAGACTTCCCTCACTTCCTGTCCCTATTACAGGGGCACACACAGATTTTTCTTACGTTTGCTGAATATGATTTCAGGTTACTGTGCTTGGTACATTTGGTGCAAATACACACAACTACTGGGTTTTGGCTTCTGGTGTGTGCCTGTTCCCTAAAACAGAAGCTTAGGTGTGGTGTTTTTGGATAGTTGCCTTGGTCCAGCTTCGAATGTATAAACCATACATGAATAGAAGTTGTAAATCAGTGCTATTACAGTGATCTCCACTAGCTTCTGGGTTCTGTGCCAAGCGGCTGCCCTGCTTGGTGAACTCAGGAGGCGGCTCACTCAGTTTTTTGCCATGAGATGCCCTGTTGAACTTCCAGTGACCAGTATGAGAGAGTGCGAATAACACCAAATGTAACACACCTGCTCCCCATTCACACCTGAGACCCTGTGACACTAACGAGTCACATGACATCGGGGAGGGAAAATGGTCAATTGAGCCCAATTTGGGCATTTTCACTTATGGGGTGTACTTACTTTTGTTACCAGCGATTTAGACATTAATGTCTGTGTGAGTTATTTTGAGGGGGACATCAAATGTACACTGTTATACAAGCTGTACACTCACTACTTTACATTGTAGCAACATTTTATTTCTTCAGTGTTGTCACATGAAAAGATATATTTACAAAAATGTGAGAGGTGTACTCACTTTTGTGTGTGTGTGTGTTTTTTTTTTTTTTATAGTGGATAAAAGTCTACACACCCCTGTTAAAATGTCAGGTTTCTGTGAAGAGACGCAGATAAACTATTTCAGAACTTTTTCCACCATTTAATGTGACCTATAAACTAAACTATACAATTCTTTTTAGGTGGAGGGAAGTAAAAATAAAAAGCTAAAATAATATGGTTGCCCAACTGTGCACACCCTTAAAGGGGTTGCAAACCCTCATGTTTTTTTCACCTTAATGCATCCAATGCCACCCTCTTAAAAACCAAAAAAAAAATAAATAAATAAAAAAACCCTGCAAGCAAAAGGTATTACTTCAGATTGAAGCCCGCGCATCGGTCCTCGTCTCCCCCCTCCAGCCACAGAGATGTTGTCCCAGGGTTACTTCTGGGCACTGTGATTGGCTGGACCCGTGATGATGTCACTTCCGTGCATGGGAGCCGCCGGTAACGCCACGAAGACTGCAGCAACGGCACATAGATGCCATTGCCTCAGTTTCCCCAGTGCCGATGACATGCAGCGGGCATCTCCTAAACTGTTTAAGTTTAGGAGATATCCTGGGTAGGTTTACCTATAGCATCAGGTTGTAAAATAGGGTTTAAAACCACTTTTTAAGGTGAGAAAAACTGTCACTGACCGCCCCCACCCATGTTTTGCTCACCTGAGCCCGTAATTCCCACACTGGAGACGCGGTCTACCTCTCTGGCCGGGCTGAGTCCGGCATCCTGTTACTATGGACGCAAATGCTGGACTCGGGAGCGCACCCACATGGTAACCCCCAGGGAGAGTGCTTCTCCTAAAGGGTTTACTAATGGGGGGGGGGAAGACAATGATCAGACCACTCTGTGCAAAACGAACTGCACATTGGAGGTAAGTATATGTTTGGGTTTTTTTTTTTCTTATTACTCAGTCTTTTTGGGTATGAGTCTATCATGATGGCACATCTTGACTTGGCAATATTTGCCCACTCTTCTTTGCAAAAACACTCCAAATCTGTCAGATTGCGAGGACATCTCCTGTGCACAGCCCTCTGCAGATCACCCCACAGATTTACAATTGGATTCAGGTCTGGGCTCTGGCTGGGTCTTTGCAGAACTTTAGTCTTCTTCTAGTGAAGCCATTCCTTTGCTGATTTTTGGATGTATGATTTGGGCCGTGGTCATGCTGAAAGATGAAGTTCCTCTTCATGTTCAGCTTTTCAGCAGAAGCCTGAAGGGGTTGTGCCAAAATTGACTGGTATTTGGAACTGTTCGTAATTCCCTCTACCTTGACTAAGGCCCCTGTTCCAGCTGCAGAAAAAGAGCCCCAAAGCATAATGCTGGCACCACCATGCTTCACGGTGGGTATGGTGTTCTTTTGGTGATGTGCAGTGTTTTGCACCAAACATATCTTTTGGAATTATTATGGCCAAAAAGTTAAACCCTTGGTTTCATCAGACCAGAACACATCCCCCCCCCCCCCCCCCCCCATGCTTTTGGGAAACTTGAAACTTCAGCATAATTTACCCAGGTTTGGATGTTTTTCTTGGTAAGAAAGGGCTTCTGGCTCACCACTCTACCCCATAGCCCAAACATATGAAGAATATGGGAGATGGTTGCCACACGTACCCCACAGCCAGTACTTGCCAGATATTCCTGCAGCTCCTTTTAATGTTGCTGTAGGCCTCTTGGCAGCCTCCCTGACCAGCTTTCTTTTCATCAATTTTGGAGAGACGTCCAGTTCTTGGTAATGTCACTGTTGTGCCATACACTTCATGATGACCATCTTCACTGTGTTCCATGGTATATCGAATGCCTTGGAAATTCTTTTGTATCCTTCTCCTGACTGATACCTTTTTAATAAGATCACTCTGATGCTTTGGAAGCTCTCTGCGGACCATGGCTTTTGCTGTAGGATGCAACTAAATCTTCCGGAGGTCAAGTGGACATTCTTCACATTTCCTGAGGACCTGACGGGTCCTCCTTCTCTGGATAGCTGCCAGGTGACCTGAGTTCAGCAACAAAGTCAGTCCTAATGTGTTCACACATGTAAATGAATTTTGTATTTGGTTTGTTTCCTGTTTGTGAAACTCGTGGAGTAATTGGTCGTGTCTTTTATACGATCACTTGATTTAATTCTGCTTTTGTTGTTTAGCACTATGTACTGTTTACATACAATGTCACATCCTCTGTAATGGGTGTGATCACTATGGGGTTCGGGGGGCTTTACTAAGATTGAACACACAATATGGGGCAACCAATCGGCTTCTACCTTCAGCTTTACCAGTTGAGTTTTGAAAATGAAACCTAGAAGCTGATTGGTTACTATGCACAGCTGCACCTGTATTGGTAAATTCCCCCCTATGTGTTCTTATTCTTTATGGAGGGATTCTGCACAAGTAGTATTTTGTTGGTGGGCTGTTATTTTCATTAATTATTTGTATTCTGCATGGTAGCACTTCCCATGCATCCTGGCACTAGCATTGCATTGGTATTTTGCTGGCGAGTACTGATACTTTCAGTCAAGTACTCGACAATGTTGAGTATCAATACTTGTTTTACAGTGTGATATGATCCCTTACAAAATGAATGGGCCTGACTTGCATGCAATTTGAACAGGGATGTGGTGCGATTTATTTTTTTCCTCCCCCCCCCCCCCCCCCCTTCTCCACCCCTCGCACCTATATGAACCGGGACTTTGAGGAAACATTTAAACGCATGTCTAAATCTACCCTTGCAGTTTTTCCTGCTCTTTCCTTATCAGCCTATAAATGGTTCTCACAGGCTGACATCTAAGGAGGAGTCGGAGCTTGTTCACGCCCCTGTGCATTGTGTAGCGGCAGTGAGAGCCATTGTGATATGTTACGTTGTTTTTGTTTATTAACTTTGACGCGTCCTTTCATTCAAGTCTATGCACCGCAGCACTTTGCCACTCGATGCATGTGGTGCCACGCGGTGGGTTGCATAAAAATGCAGACGTGCTGTATGTTAAAGCAGAGTTCCAGTCGTATTTAATTTTTATTTTTTTACATTAATCATCAGCATTAAATCTGAATAACAACCTTTGGAATTTTTATTTTTTATTTTTTTTTAACTCCCCTTTCCAGGCCTGTTGCTAGGGGGTCCCTCGTAATCTGCCTCTTCCTCTCCGATGCGCCTTATGTCATTTCCCTCGGCGCTAGTGCTCCTGGGAGATGAGTCTGTCCTCGATTTCCCAGGAGTAGCAGCGCTGAAGGCTGTGTTGCCATCATAATGGGGGTGGGCACTTCCGACGACGCCCATTGTAATGGCAACGTCAGAAGTGTAAGGCGCATGCGCGCGTACGGCCGGTGGATGCTGGTCGCTCAGTTGCACCAGAGCCAGGAAGATAGTGCTTGTGGGCTTCACATGTCCACAAGCACTATGGAAACTGTCACAAAACAGGAATACAAGATATATTCCTCTCTAAAATCGGCAATCGAACACCGATTAATAACACACACGTGAGTGCATTAAATAAGCATTATAAACAAAATATATGGATATTTAATAAAAAAAAAAAAAAAAACAGTGGAAACTGTGCCCTGTACAGTGAGTGCAGAGAGATGGCACGTGAACTGCGGCCAACTCGCACAGATGGATTTCATCCATGATCTGGGTCTGTGACTGCGATATTGGAAGATACAATACAAACAGGCTGCCCATTCATTCTGCTCCAGCAGTGCGAGACCAAGAAGAGGTCTCTGAAAGTTTCCACTCCGCTTGCTGAATGTATCCTCATTGTGTGTTACAGTAAACCGACACTGACAGAAATGTGGAGGTGGACAGTGCTGAGCTTCGCTTCAGGAAATGCTACCTACCTGGCTGTCGGCACAAGGAGCCGTGGACCCAGAACCAGCCTGCAGATCAGGAGTTCTGACTTTACTCTTTTTTTTTCTTTTTTTTTTTTTTTTATTAGGGGTGCACCAAATTTGTGTGGGGTTGTGTGGTTCTGTTTTTAATAAAAAAAAAAAATAAAAAAAAAAAAAAACCACACAACCCCACACAAATTTGGTGCACCCCTAATAAAAAAAAAAAAAACAGTGCTGTTGCTTCAGTGCCCATGATGTTGGCACATGCTGATAGAGAGGATATCTCTGCATATCTAAAATATGCAGGTTTAGGAGATATCCGGGTAGCTACAGGTAAGTCTTATTATAGGTATATGTATTGGGCGAGTGGCAGCCAATGGTGGGATTGGCAGACAGGGGTAGCAGATGCTAAGAAGTTTGTAAGGTGCTATCTATTTATTATTATTATTATTATTATTATATATTTTTATTTATTTTTTTTTATTTTTTTCTACTCTCTCTCCCTCCCCTGTCAGAACGGGGATCTGTCTCTTTTTACATTGACAGATCCCCGTTCTGGCTCTTTCCCGGTGGACATTGAAGCCACCGGCCATGCGCATCGGGTCCCCCGCTGTGCAGTGGGTGCGCTTGCCTGCTATGGCTCTTAAAGGAGCTGACATGCAGCTATGACGATTAGCAGGAAAGAGCCGACTTACTGCAGTATGACGGCGGCTGGTCGGCAAGTGGTTAAGGGCTAAGTTCACTTATTTTTTTTATTTTAATTTTTTCCTCTATGTACCAATATAGCATTGTACTTATTTTTTTGCAAAAATGTAAAGCTTTACACAAATTCTACAGACACTTGCCTCACTGTCTTCCTGGATGTTTCCAAATGTATCCATTACTTCTGCCTTGCTTCCTGGACAGACTTTAGGTCATAACAGAGGAAGGCGTTGACCAGCTGATCTCAGCACACACCCTGTGTTTTGTCAGATTGGGAGACCCATCAGAATTTGTAACGGAAGTGAAGTTTCTTCGCCGCCATCTTGCTACACCCCGTGCTTGTCCATAGTAAGGATACAGCGACAAGGTGGCAAGTGGACATCTTGTTACACCCACCCGCGTCTTGCATTTTTAGACTTATTTTTAACAGGAAACGGAGCTTATATAGTGATATACAGGATTTTGAAATCCCTTGGACTGTTTTTTGATGTTTTTTTCAAAGCAGCAGTGTTCTGTCAGATTACCCAACCTGTGAGATCAGCAGGCTTGCCGCTACTTTTACAATTCAACATCTAAACAGTCAGATGGATTTTTAAATACTGTATTTCACTATAATAAGCTTTGTTGACTGTTAAAAATAAGTGTGAAATGCAAAACGCCAGTGGGTGTAACAAGATGTCTGCTGCCTTCCCACTGTATCTTTACTGTGGACGAGTGTGGGGTGTAGCAAGATGGCGGCGATGGAACGTTACAAATTCTGAGGGTTGTCTAATCTAACGAAACACCCTGCATCATCTACCCTCAGCTGGTCAACTTCTTCCTGTGTCATGACCTAAAGTCTGACCAGAAAGTAAGGCAGAAGTAATGGAGCAGTGTGTATAAACAGCTATGAAGAGAGTGAGGTAAGTCTATGTAGAATTAATAGCGGCTATATTTTTGCAAAATAAGTACAGTAATGCTATATTGGTACATAGGGGAGCTGGAATTTAGAGGGGGAAAAAAAGGTGAACAAGGGTGAACTTATCATTTAGCATAAATATGGGAGCAAGGCCTTTTAGTAATGGTTCCAAAATTGGGTGACACACACCTGATTCTACACAGTGAAGACCTGGTTTAGTTGGCTGGTGGCCATGCTCATGTTGACTTTTGATGCCAGGTTTTTTAATGCCACCTTTTGATATTCCATATAAAGCTGGGCAACAGGACTGATTTCCTGACTGTACAGCATGAGAACTGGGATGGGCGTTCCATAATTTTCTATTTCAGGCTCCAGCTGGGACTGGTAGATGATTAACTCGGTAATCACACAGCCCTACCCAGCTCACTTCCCTGACAGTTCTAGATGACATGGCGGCTTTATAGGTAGACATGAAACGTCACAGAAAATACAATCATGTTATCACTGGTATCTGCTTGGGGCCCATGAATGGCAGGTTGGTGCCTGCTTAAAGAGTAAATTAATTTTTCAATGTAGATTTCAGGAATATAACAAACTTTGCTGCAGATTCCTATCTAATGGAAATAGCTCTTTGTGAGACCATGTGACATAAATGAGTGACTGGTTCATTATAATCAGCTGGTGCACTTTATGTTCTGATTAGAAAAGTTTCACTGTCTGCGTCCCTTTTTTTAGAAGTGATTAACGCTTATCGGTGCATCCGGAAAGTATTCACAGCGCTTCACTTTTTCCATATTTGGTTGTGCTACCTACAGAGTGGATTGGGTCCAGGATTGGGTTGCGTGGAGGGTCCAGGATTGGGTTAAACCTTTATTGAGGGGGGTAGGGGGCTACCCTGGACCTAACACTAACTGCCCTGACAGTTTTTACTGTCACAACTGACACTAAATGCAGTGATCAGTAAATAAATGATCACTGCAATCAGTGACACTGTGACTGGGAGGGGGGATCGGGGGGGGGGGGGGGGGATTTGTGTGCCTATGTGTACCTACATGTCAGTGTAGTGTTTGCACTTACTATTGTGTTCTCCTCGCAGTCCGGTCAAAAAGACCGCCCCGAGGAGAATGACATCACTTCCTCCCTGCCTGTGTTTACACTACACAGGCGGGGGAAGCTTCTCATTCGCCAGGAGCGATCGAGAGGGGATGGCCAGAAACCTACGGCCATCCCCTCATCCCTGATTGCTCCTGAAGCGAAACGGACCGCCGCAGCCAGCGGGAGGGGGTCTGATCGGACCCCCCACCCGCTGGAAGGGAGGCACGTACATGTACGTGCTTGTGCCTGTCGGTGCCATTCTGCCGACGTACATTGCCATGCGGCGGTCCTTAAGTGGTTAAGGTCTGGGGAGTTTCCTGGACATGGACCCAAAATTTCAATGTTTTGTTCCCCAGGCCACGTGGTTATCACTTTTGCCTTTATGGGAAGGTGCTAAATCATGGTGTAAAAGGCATTGTTCATCACTAAACTGTTCTTGGGTGGTTGGGAAAAGTTGATCTCGGAGGATGTTTTTGTACCATTCTTCATGGCTGTGTTCTTAGGAAAAATTGGAAGTGAGCCCACTCCCTTGGCTGAGAAGCAACTCCACACATGAATGGTCTTGTGATGCTTTAGGCCTCATGTACACGTCTGCTGCTAAATGGACGTTTAGAGGCAGTTGGACACTTTTTTATTTTTTTCCAACTGCCCCTGAACTCATCCAATGTTATCTTATGTGTACATGTACACAGGTAAGTTTTTACTGTGGTTTTTAGGCAGTTGCGTATATAGGGTTTTTTTTTAAAGTAAAAATATGAGTTCAGACGGCGAATTTCCTGGCGTCAAGTGCATCTAAACGTGGTAACCAGTTTTTAGCCACGTTTCCTTTATAAGCCTTTTTCATTTTTGGCCATTTTAAAGAATATATTATTATACTTCTTTTTTTTTTCCCTAGAAACGCTTCTAAATGTGGAAATGCGGACGTTTTAAATGTGGGTTACTATTTGTCAAGATAAATTGTTCAGGAGAAGTTGTAAAAACATCCCGGGATGTACATGGAGCCTTACTGTTGGCATGACCCAGGACTGATGGTAGCTCTCACCTCTTCTCCGGACAAGGTTTTTTTTCTGGATGCCCCAAACAATTGGAAAGGGGATTCATCAGAGTAAATGACTTTACCCCAGTCCTCGGCAGTCCAATCCTTGTACCTTTTGCAGAATATCAGTCTGCCCCTGATGTTCATCCTGGAGAGAAGTGGCTCCTTAGCTGCCCTTCTTGACACCAGGCCATCCTCCCAAATGTCTTCTGCTCACAGATGTCCTCACACCTGTCTGCTGCCATTCCTGACCACGCTGTGCACTGGTGGTGCCCCGATCCCACAGCTGAATCAACTGTAGGAGACGGTCCTGGCGCTTGCTGGAATTTCTTGGGCACCCTGAAGCCTTCTTCACAAATGCAGTGGAAATGGGTTTTATGGGATTAGGTTCATTTTCATGGCAAAGAAGGACTTTGCAATAATTGCCATTGACCCGATCACTCTTCATAACATTATGGAGTGTATACAAATCGGCATCATAAAAACTGAGGCAGCAGACATTGTGAAAATGTTATTTGTGTAATTTTTTTTTTTTTTTTAAAGACTTTTGGCCACGGCTGTATATAGCTAAAAATCCTCAACCTTACAGGTTGTCTGGGAATCTACTTCCTGAAGTGTGTGTGTGTGTGTGTGTGTGTGAAGGGTGGATTGGATTTAAATAGTAATTTTTAAAGAGTTAAACTGTCATCTGTCCCGCAGTGGCTCCTCCTCTGACCCGCTATTGACTCCCCAACAGTCCCATTCACTTTAATGGGACGGCTGGTGATGCGGTAGGGACACAACAAGGTGAGGGACGTGGCGGCAGTGATCTCCGCTAACAGGCGCTGCCATGATGGCTCTGAAATGACAGGTGCTCTTTAAACGTAAGGACTCATTCTTGCTGGTAGTTAGAATCTTTAATATTTGCAAACAAAATGAAGATTTCCTATTTAGAATAACAAGCTGTCAGGTTAGTAAAACAGCGATAACTGAACCGATTCAATCATCCAGTTTGTAGTGTACATAGATTTGCAAAACAATGGGATAAAGGAATATTCCTGAACTTTGTTTTATCTCCTGGTTACTGTGAAATTGTGTGAATGCATCAATGCAGTGCATGTTATCTCAGCTTGGATACACTGAATAAGTTTACCAAAAATGTAAATATTGCAGAATGTACAGCCTCGGGCTACATAACTAAGCTCCTTTCATGCTGAATAAACTAAATTATTCATGTATCTTAAATAGAAAACTATCATTAGGTAGATTTTTCTACTCCAAAAGCATTTTATTAAAATTTGATAATCGAAAAAAATCTTTTCTTTTTTTTTTTTTCCATCATTGATTTATATCCACAGTGTGTGGTGGGAGAAAAGATAATTTTATATATATATATATATATATATATATATATATATATAAAAAAATTCACACATGCGTGCTATGTTTGGATGCACAAGGTGTTTTGTGCGTCTGTGAGCATTCATGTCAACTGGAGCTCAGAAGCTGCATGGACACAGCCGCATCTCTCAATTTAACATCTGTGCATGTCCCCCCAATGCAGACAGTGTGGGTTCAAGGGGGCACACTTGTATGAATGTTAAATTAGGCGCAGTGGCTGTCCCAGTTGACATGAATGGGGCTGCCTGCATGTGGAGTGGGGTGTGTTTGTTTACACTGACAGATCCCCGTTCTGGGGCTCCCTGTGCAGCGATCGTGGGTGGCCGGTGAATATCGCGGCTGCGAGCCACGTGCATCAGCTCCCCTGCCGTGCAGCGGGCACGCGCCTGCTATAGCGGTTTACAGGGCTGACATACAGCTACGGCTATCTGCAGGAACGAGCCGACCTGCCGCAGTATGACGACGGCTGCTGGCAAGTGGTTGTAATCTCAGACCTGAAATATGAATAAAGCATATACCTCTATAGTGTGTACGTCTCAATCCAGAGCGCTGAGTATCATTTGTGTCTGCTGACTATTTCCTCTGCTATTAGCATGAGTCACTTATGACAGTTTTTTTTCTTTTTTTTTCTGACACCAAGAGAAAAATGGTGACACAGGAGGGACCTCCAACAGCCTCAGCTCTGTTCCTGTGTGAAGGTGTGTCCCTTCCCTCCAATCGGCTCTCTGAGCTTTTCTCACTGATGTAACTTCAGCTCTCCACCCCCTGCTTTTCAGAGCTGACAGATTCTGTATAAATTCTACACTTTGGATGTAGAGGAGACTGCTGTAAATAGATACAACTTGTGCAGGAGGATTTGTTTCATCTCTGTGCATTACCTGAGGCCAGGCACTTCACTGGACATATGGAAGGGTTTACAATCCCTTTTTAAGTGGGTTTGGAGTTTCCAATCACTGTTCGGTTCTTCTGAGAGCCGATGGTGCCAGCTACCAGAATACAATGGCTTGCTGCGGGAGGTTTGTCCTTCAGTGCTGTTGGCATGGACAGAGGAATCTGTTGAAATCTATATGTATATGGCCACCTTTTACAGGTACCTCTCTTCTTTACTACCATAGATATGGAGACAGGTTGTCTTTGTTTTTATCTAGTGCAGAGATCTTGGAAATCCGCCCCGCCTGTAGGATGACTAAAGATTAACAAAGAAGACTTGTAGGAAGGTGATAATTACCTCCATGTGACTGGTAATTGATGAGCTGTGTAGAGGGCAGGAGTGTGCTGGCCCATTACACAGATTGCCTAATGAGCTGTGCCAGGTGAAAGTCATTTTGCCACATTGACCAGCTGGAGTCCAGAGCTGAGACTGCTGTAGGGAAGTGCTGCATATTATGTGAGTGCTCAGGGGAACACCTACTACTCATAAATACTTACGGATACTTTTTTGCATGTGCGTTTTTGACACGTTTTTGGTGCATTTTTTTTTCTTATATAAGGACTTGTGTGTTCTGTGCACTTTTGATGCGTTTTACTGCATTCCAGTACAGTTCAGTGCAGGAAAAAATGCAACGTGTTCTAAAAAAAAAAGTAGAACTGGAATGCACTGGAATTGGTGTGAACTATGCCATTGCAAATGTGGAAGAGCAGAAAAAAACCTTTTTATTTGCTGCATGGTTGTTCCAGGCCAATGATTTAGTTAGGGCCTCATTTACATCAGCAGTTGGAGTGCGGTGAGCCCACATGGTTGAACCGCCCCCCTCAACCACTCCCTCTCCTGCTGTAAAGGGGGTGTACACATGCCACAGCCATAAGGCAAAAAATGTTCCCCTGTTGTCGCCCTCAGCGGGCAGTACTGCTTGCTGAACGCTACTCATTCTACTGAGTGGAGACGCAACGCAACTGCATGCATGTGGTTTTGGTGTTTTAGTGTAGGGTTTTAACCATTTCAGCCCCAGAAGGTTGGTGGTATTGAATTACTTCTGGGTTTTTAAATTTTTACCAAAAAAAGCAAAAATTGTGATTTTTTTTTTTTTTTCTGCCAGTAAATTTTGTAACAAAGTAATTTTTCGCCTTCACCGATGTGCGCTGATGAGGCGGCACTGAGGGGCTGAACTGGTGGGCATTAGGTGGCACAGGCTATACTGGTGGGCATTGATGGGTGGCACTGATGGGCATTGATTGCACTGATAGGCGGCATTGATAGCCAGCACTGACTGGCATCACCAATGGGCACTGATTGCTGCCACTATATTGTAATCAGGGCACTGATGATCAGTGACCTGATTACAATCCTAGAGATGCCGCTGATCGGCTCTCCTTGCCACACACTGTCAGTGTGAGGCGAGGAGAGACGATTACCAGCATCTCCATGTTTACGTGTGACCGGCTGTGATTGGACACAGCCGATCACATGGTTACAGAGATCGAGGGTTGCGCCATGTCCTAACAAGTCAGCAGCTACACAAGCTCTCCATTTTCCCCTCTGATATTAGGCTGCTTTTTGCTGTGGTTCTAGAATGGTTTTAGCCATACGATGGGACCATACGGGTTTCGAAACCAACAGTTTTCTCAGCATCCTTGGGTCTAGTGAAGAATATTAGTATTTTTGACTTTTAGTAGGTGGGCACCCACTTTTTGGTTCATTAAGCTTTAAAATCGAATTTGATCTCTTCATTATAAACGGATGGTTGATGTGTTATTTATTTTTTATTTATTTTTATTCTTCTCTCATTAAATCAGTAATTTTTTATGAGGTTTTTCTTTCTAATAATGTTATTACATAAGACACGGCCATTAATAAACCATTAATAGGCTTTCGTGACTTTTATTAATCTGATGTAAAGGAAATAATGGTCCTGACGATATTTCATAATCTGTTCTTTCTTTCTGCTGCTTTTTATTTTTTTTATTTTTTTTTTTTTTTTTTTTTTTTTTTGTCCTTGAACCTCCGGATTCTTGTAGATATTGTTGGCAGCCAATGTCCTCACCTGTCTTATCTCACTCTGATTCACCACTGGTGAAAAGTTCCTACAATTGATTAAACACACATTGTTTGTGGTTATCAAGTTGAGGAACCAGTTCCTTGGTTGTAGGAAAAACACAAGGCATGATGGGAACGTTGACAAAAAAATAATAATGAAATCAATCTGTGTAAATAAATGTGTAAGTGACAAAGAATCGATAAAAAGTAGCAGCTATCACTCGGTGTTTCCCTCCACCCAAATAACCTCCATGGTTTTACCCCTTTCACCAGCGGGTCAAACAAAGGCAGTTCCCCCTCTGGGGATATGTAGAGAGACTGGCATGATGTCAGCACTGGACATCCTCTAGTACAAACATATCCTCCACCTGGTAAGCGAACATGCCGCAGTGCAATGATGGGCATGTATATCAAAGAAAATGGCGAAATCTAGTGCTCTGTAATAGAAAATGTATTCCCACTATAGGCTGTTCTGGCTGTACGAGCATGGATACAATGTAAAGCGGAATGGCCGTGGTATGATGTCGGCATGTAGGCTCCACCCCCCGACGTGTGTCGTCAGATGTAGGTTTCTTCAGTAGACCCCTACTGAAGACACCCAGTGGGAGGAGTAAAACGCGTCACTCTGGGGACATGCATAGAAGACCTAGTGATGGTGGTTTTTTATGCCAAGGTGGTGAATTTTGCAAATTCAAACCTTTCTTTGATGTAAGTGTATTGGATATTTAACAAATAAACCAAGCAGTACTATACATCTTTCTCTCTTCATTGGTATTTTTTATTAACACATACTTACCATGGAAATCTGATCATTGGAGGAGCAGGAAGGTAATGCCCTAACCTACAAAAAGGATAAAGACTTGGTGATTTGAAAGATTACTGTTGGCGAGTGGGGGACCCAGAAGGGGAGCACGGAGTGTCTCTAGAGTCTTCACAGCAGAAGTTGCACATGCACAGCACATTATATACATGGATGCACTTTATAAGATTGCACTATAAATTTGCACCAGCACTTTATATATGTCAAAAGGGTCTGTTTGTGTCAGAATGTTTGCGGCAATATTGCAGTAATGCTATAAGTTGCTAATCGCTGCCATTACTAGTGTAGCACCCTGTAGTTTAGTCAGAGAGCTCCTCGCCAATTTACTTGCTAGGAGTAGCTATCCTGGTTGATAGAGATCTATTGATTTCTCCCTAAATTTGGCCTTGTTGCACTTTTCTCTTCTATCACTAGGTGGCAGGGTACTTGGTGGTAATAGAAATGAGAAAGGCGACCCAAGGTCAAGTTATGGGTATGTGGAGTATCGCCGCTAATGGGCAAGGGTTTTCTTGAATCCCATTGCCTGATATATATTCGGTTGGAGTCAGGTGATCTATGTTCTGTGCCACCTGGATAGCTGTCTGGGGGGACATGTGTCATGTGCCCCGAGCTCCAAGAAGTGTCTGGCGTCCAATGACGTTCAGTCTTTGCACCCACTATGCCTCGCAACCCACCAAATACAGAAGGAGGTCAACTATTCTTGTCCCTGGAGGTTCTCCTCAGACCAAAGGAGGCCTGGGGACCTTACTGCCATAGTAAAAAAAAATATATATATATATATATATATATATATATATATATATATATATATATATATAAAAAAATTTAGTCTAGATCCCGTAGTTTGGTTTGCGCACAAGTTATAGCATCTACAAATCAAATACACGCTTATTGGGTTTTTGTTTACCAAAAATATGTAGCAGAATACTTATTGGCCTACATTTTATAAGGAAATTTGATTATATTATTATTAATGGATATGTTTTTATATCAGAAAGTAAAAAATAATATGCATAGGTGATCAAATACCAAAAAGCTCTATTTGTGGGGAAAGGCCATACATTTTATTTCCATCATTGCATGACCGTGCATTGTCAGTTAAAGTAACGCAGTGCCTTATCACAAAAAATGGCCTGGTGTCATGAAGGGGGGTAAATCTTTTAGAGGTCAAGTGGTTAAAGCGGTAGTAAACCCGCATTTTTTTTTTTTTTTTTTTAAAACCTGCAAAGCAAAAGGCATAATGAGCTAGTATGCACCGCATACTAGCTCATTATGAAATACTTACCTTAGAACGAGGCCCCGACATCTCGCCCGATCCACGCCGAGGAAGCCGACATGCTCCCTCGGCGTCTCTTCCGGGTATCGCGGCTCCGGCGCTGTGAGTGGCCGGAGCCGCGATATCGTCACTCCCGCGCATGCGCGCGGGAGATTTAAATCCGGCCGGGCGAGCGCTGCCGGATTTTCACGGAGAGAACCCCCTTGTGCGCATGCGCCGCTGCAGTCAGCGGCGCATACCGAGGGGAATATCTCCTAAACCGTACAGGTTTAGGAGATATTTTTTTTACCTACAGGTAAGCCTTATTATAGGCTTTCCTGTAGGTAAAAGTTAAAAAAGTGGGTTTACTTCCACTTTAATGCCTACCCAGCATGATCTATTTATTTTGCTGTGTTTATGAAGAGGTTTCCTGTGCCCTGTATACAGGATAATGTTTCCATAACACGCTGCCAGTGTTCTGTGTTTATATAACACTTACATAGTTGTCATATTTTCTGCTCCAATGTCTCACCCCCTATGTCTTCCCAGCTAAAGGAGTTGGGAGAATATTACAAAACGATTAACACGGAGCACAAATGCTATATAGTCCCCTTCTAAAAATGAAAAGTCAGCAGCTACAAATACTGTAATATTAGGACACTTTCCCTGCCCAGGGATCCAACGATTTCAGCCCCAGCTGATTTTATTTCAATCATCTCTCGGATGATGCTGCTGCCATTTCTTGTAAGGTAAACCACTGCATTTTGTGAATGGCCCGGCGGCAGGGGAAGGAGGAGGGGGCCAAATTTCTAGGGGGCCTTCCTGTGGTGAGGTCATCTGGAAGTGGGGATGGGTACCTGTCAAAAATGGGTAACCGCTCCCTCCCCCACGAAAGGTGCCAAGTGTGGCAGCAGAAGGGGGGAGGAAGCAAACGTTCTACTTTTTAAAGGCCTTTATTTATTTTTTAGTTTTTTTTGCACCCGCAAGATAAAGGCATAATGTGCTAGTATGCATCGCATACTAGCACATTATGTTAAACTTGCCTTAAAACGAAGCCCTCCCATGCCAACATCTCAGAGCTGCAGCAGACTCCCATCTCCACCCGGATTTGCGGACTCCGGCTCTGTGACTGCGCGCGGGAGCCGCTGATTACGGCACAGGGATCGGAACGACGCGACTGGCCGTTCATTCAGAGCGCATGCACCACTGACGTCACTGGCTGCATGTAACGTAAATATCTCCTAAAACGGTGCACATTAATGCTACCTATAGGTAAATCTTAGAGGCTTACCTATAGGTAAAAGTAATGTGTGGAACTTCCTTTTTAAAGTGTTACTAAACCCAGGAGCCTGCATTCACTATATCTGGTCTCCCACAGTACACAGAATTTGGAAATTGAATTGCTTTAGTAAATACAAACTGTTAAAAACCTTTTTTTTCTCATCAGCAGTACATGGCAGTCTTATGACTTCTATCCATGTCTGGTTAAAGTTTGTAGGAGAAGTTTTCATTCTCCCCTGACTGTCCTGAGGCTGCATGACCCTTCACCCTCTGTCTGGACACTGCTGATTGGCTCTGTGCTGACCACATACACTCCCCCAAGGGGAAAAAATACTCTAGCAATGCACGCCAAACTGAGCATGTGCAGAGTGCCCCCAAGGCTCTGTACTGTAAGGTGATGGATTGGGAACAGTGGAAGAAGGGGAGGGTCAGAGAAGACAGGGTTAAACAGACTTTTTACACAATCCGCAGGATTAACCATTTTTAGGATTAACCACTTAAAATTGGGGCTGAAATCATACCTGAAAGGGTGAATGGAGGCGCATCGTGCTCCTGCTGTGAGTAGAACTAAAAGCAAAACTTGTTATACATTTTGGATACAGTGGAGAGGGTTTATAAAATGGGTGTTCAATGCTTTTGACCTTCCTGGGCCGCACTGGAAGAAGAGGAATTGTCTTGGGCCACATGTTCTTGGGCATGGAGCCCATTCACTTGAATTACCTGCTGTGCCTGTATTTCATGCAAGAAAAAGGTTCCTGCACCATTTTTGAACTGCAGGGACGGTTCCTACAGTTGAGAATGCACTGTGTTCAGAGATGGACTGACAACTCATGGGGCCCCCAGGTAATAGGAGATTATGGGGCCCCCAGGAAATCGGACATTATGGGGCCATACAACACACACACACACACACACACACACACACACACACACACACACACACACACACACACACACACACACACACACACACACACACACACACACACACACACACACACACACACACACACTACACAGACATGTTTCTTTTGGCTGAGAAGGTACTGGAGAGGTGGGGCAGCTATAATCTCTGGATTTTTAGACCAAAAGGATGTCGGTAAGGGACATTTCAGAGAAAAAAAAAAAGATTTTTACATACTTTCCCTGGTTTTACTGAGGCTGCCAACCCTGATGGGGCCCCCTAGTGGGCTGGGGCCCTCGGGCAGTGCCCGAGTGGCCCAATGGTCAGTCCGCCCCTGACTGCGTTATTAGATGCATGGGGGTGCCATTAAGAATGACTGGTAACCCGCCCCACATGTCTGTAAAGAGCAGCGCGCGTTTGATTTAGGGTGGTTGCAGGTGCTGGAACAGCACCCATAACCACATACAGTAGTGTGAACCTAGCCTAAATTCAAGGACCGTTTGTAAAATATGTGGACTGCATGTCCATAACAAACATTCATGGACAGATGTAAAAATGATAGATATTACAAGCTGTTCTTGAATTTAGTGGCATTTGGCAACCCTGTTATTTGCTGTGTGGAGAGGTTGGGAGCAGGGGGAGAAACTGAGATTGGGGGGGGGGGGGGGGGTACAGGGTTCTTCCAGACATGCCCTGGGCTGAATGCTGAACTCTCCTGGGCCATGGGTTGGACACCCCTGGTTTAGAATGCTGGTCTCTATTTGTCCTGTTTATAGTTACCAGCGACAGAAAATCCCAAATTTTGAGGTTCCACCAGCACAGGAAAAGAGAGAAAATCTTGCAAAGGGGACACTAGCTTTGGTGACAACCAGGGATTTCTTCACTTTAGGGGGAAGCAATGGGACACAGATGTAAAGACACCAAAACACAACAAAAAAAATAAACTGACAAGTTATAACCGTCTGTTAGTCTAGCTGAAGCCGGGGGAATAAAGTTTTGGCCCCAATTTAAATTTTCTTACCAATTATTTAAAGCTCAACGTTATAAAAGTTAGCACACCCCAACATATAAGGAGGAGAATGATGAAAGTATTTTACAAGGTGTCAAGGCAATTAAAATGGATTTACAAGGATTTAAGTACAAGCTGGCTTATTAAGAGCATAACTGGTGTTATATCTATCCTATCTATTCATCGATTTGTCTCTCAGGAGGCCAACTCCCCATATTTGTTTTAGATCACTGTTCAGGTACACCCAACTATGATCCATTAGCTGGGTGGAACTAAGCAGGTTCTATCTAGGCTTGCTGTATCCAGCCCTGGAAATTGATTTGTAGGGTGGAATATTGATGGATCCATTACAGTTGAAACTTTGCACCTTCTGCAGGTCCCTCACCCACAATGTTTGCCAATGTTATTTATAGTTTAGCAGTATATTGGCTGCTAATGCAGGGCTGAATTTTTAGATTGCTGGAATTATAAATAAACCAGGCCTAGTAGTAGTAGTGGTGGTGGTGGTGGTGGTTGTTTGACCTTTTTCTAGTAGTAGCCTTTTATATTATGTTACTATTTATTGCTCTTTTGGTGGTGGTTGTTGTTGTTGTTGTACTTGTGGTGGTTGTTGTTGTACTTGTGGTGGTTGTTGTACCTGTTGTTGGCTTATAATTTACTATTTATTGCTCCTATTACTAATATATGTATTCCATTAATACATATGGTGCTACTACTAATCGTACTACAGACTTTATTATAATAAACCGACTTCAGATAAGACCTTTAAAGTGTATGCTTGGCTAAACATGTGTTTATTATTATTATTTAATTCTAATGTTAGGCAGTAAGTACGTTTTCGAACCCCAGACAGTTATCTGTTACTGTCTGTGTCCCTGTTGAGGTAATTCACCTCCACCTCTGTCTTGGTGACTGATGGAATGGAAGACCCAGAAATTTTGAGCTGTCACCAGAGGAAGAAGTAAGGGTAAATGCTGCACCGACCTAGACACCTGTTCTTGTGACAACTGTTTACGGGAAGAATTCCCCTCAACTTCATAGAAATTTTACTCCCTTCCTGTTGCATCTGTGAGATCAAGGGAAATCTTGCCAAAGGGACACAAACGGCAAACTGATGGGATTTAAAGTGGAAAGTTCAGCCAAAAAAACGAACTCTAAATCTACTGGCAGCCACATTCTAATGCCCCGTACACACGGTTGTATTTTCCGATGGAAAATGTGCGATTGGATCATGTTGTCGAAAAATCCAACCGTGTTTGGGCTCCATCTGACTTTTTCCGTCGGATTTTCCGACACCAAAGTTTTGAGAGCAGAATCTAAAATTTTCGGACAACAAAATCCGATTGTGTGTAGACCATTCCGACAGACAAAGTGCCATGCATGCTCAGAATAAACGAAGAGACAAAAGCTATTGGCTACTGGCCCGTTTATAGTCCCAACGTACGCGTTTGACATCACCTTGTTCCGAACGATCGGATTTTCCGACAACTTTGTGCGACCATGTGTATGCAAGACAAGTTTTCGACCACAAAATCCATCGGAAAAAAAATCAGACGGATTTTGTGATCGGAATGTCCGACCGTGTGTATGAGGCATTAGACTGATCTATCTATCCCCTGGAAAGCAAAAATCGCTATACATCTTTCTGCAGCCAATCCAGTCCCATGCCGAACTGTCAGTGGCGGCTTCTCAGTGTAGGCATGTGCAAGTAAGGCCGCCAGCAACAGAAGCCCTATAGTAAGTCTATGGGTAAGGTCACTTCCCAGACTTTGACGGTGGTGTCTTCTACAGGGCATATGCCCACTGGATAGAAGGCATGTATAGCGATTTTTGCTTCACTGGATTAGTTATAGAATGTGGCTGCCAAACATTTTTAGAGTGTGTGTGTGTTTGTTTGTTTTTTTTTTTTTGGCTGAACTTGCACTTTAAGGGTCCTTTCACACGGGGCGGATCAGTTCTGATCCGCCCCCCTGGATATCCGTATGCTCAGCGGGGATCACTCCGCCGATCCCCGCTGAGCAGGGAGATGACAGGTCTGTCTCTGCATACTGCGCAGGGACAGACCTGTCACAGCGCCGCTCTCCCCTATGGGAGATCGGATGACGACGGACCACAGTGCCCGTCGTCACCCGATCCGATCCGATCCGCAGACGGATGGAAAAATAGCTTTTTCCTCCGTTACACTTTTTCAGATCGGTGCGGGTCGGATGTCAGCGGACATGTCACCGCTGACATCCGACGCTCCATAGAGCTCTATGGAGCACCCGTTCAGGTCCGCCTGAAAAACTGACAGGCGGGCCTGAACGGGACGTCAGTGTGAAAGGGGCCTAAGGCCTAAATAAAAGTACCCACTTGGTACAGCACCTGGAGGACTGCGGCTGGGCTACTACACTAGCTCTGGGCTACTACAGAGATTTACAGATTCCACAGAGGCCGATCAGGTATGGCATTCCTGGAGTTCAACCTTTTTTTTTTTTTTAATGGCGACGTTACAGCTACAGCCCTGTCCGCTTTTGCGAAAGTGAAACGTTTTGCAAAGTGCTGGACACTAGGAGGATGAAGACGTTTCCTGGCACAGAGCAGCCAGAATGCCATATTAATCTCATCCAAGGTCTTTTTATGTGAGTTTTATAAATTCTCAACTTCAGCAATTTGGATAGTGGGGGGGGGGGGGGGGGGGTGGAACCTCCTGTCTGGTTTTTATACCAGTTCATGCCCCTGCTGGGGAAATTTACACTTGCTTCCTGTGTGGTCACTTGAACAGGAAGTGAGGGGAAATCTCCCCAATGAATGCATGGGCAGCAATAGGTCCTGGACAGAGGTTTTTGCACTATCGCACCTGGAGATGATCAGTAAATGGAGAAATCATTGAATGGGACACATGGGTAAGGTTTAGAAGTAATTTCAGCTATAGTTTGAATAACCGTACAGTTACTCTTTTAATTTGCGATTAGTCACAATACCTAATAACGTGTAATTTATACTTTATTTTTTATTTTTTTTCTAATGTGATTTGTATAAGTGCCTGTACCAAAGGATAAAAGTTGTTGGCACCCTCTTTGATCTACAATTAAATATGGTATATGTCCACTTTTGGGTTATAGCAGGCTTCACAGCAGTAGAAATAAGTTGGAAAAAAATACACATCCATCTAGTTCAATCAATCAAAAAAATAATAGAATGCCTCCATATACAAACCTAAGGATGATCTAGGTGAAGGCAAAACAAAAAACCCTTTTAAACCTAGTCAAATTTGCTCCAGTGGGGGGAAAAAAAATCCTTCCTGATCGTCTGGAGGCAATAAGATATTCCCTGGATCAACAGTCTCTGGTGTTATTACCTTTTTTAAATAGGTGTCCTATATCAGTGAATGAAAACCACTTGGCGTAGGTAAGTTCTTATTGTGCTTAATGCTGTATTGTGTACTTTGCCCAGAGCTCTCCTTTTACATTTCCATGAGAGATGGCTTTATAATGTGTCACCAGCCTGAACTCTGCATTGTTGGTGTCTGAGGAAGCCCTTGGCATTACTTAATGGCCTTTGTGTTATAATATCCTTGTAATACGCAGTGATGACAGCATACTTGTCTCATAGGATTAGAGTAATTACTACAGAGTAGTAGCGGCTTATGTCTAATTTTATTTATTTTTTGGAGAATGTTGCAGAAAATCCATAGTGACTTTTTTTCTGTATCATGCCTGTATATCTGTATCATCCCCCTGAATATTGTAAATGTGCCCAGCTGCCATAACATCAAGCTACTCTACCCATCTGGTGTTAGTAGCTCTAAAGACGTATGGGGAGAATGATTGTGCCAAAGATGTAGTGTTAAGTCTAGTAAATCTTTTTCTGTATCGTACAGGACACAGGTCTTGAGTCATAACGGGTTAAATGCCACACTGACAAAGCCACCAAAGCTCTAACGCGCCCTCATATAATCCCCTTCCACAAGGCAAGCCTCAATATTTTGTTAGTGTCCTTAAGTGATGGACATGTCTCTGGGTGGAGAGACTATAGAATGAATGTAGAAACATTTGAAGACAAACAGTAGAAGGAGATATCTTTAAAGTGGAACTAAACCCTCATATCATTTTCAGCCAAGGAAGCTGGCATTTTGGCCTCTGTTTAAACTTCAACTGCCATAATGCTGCACATGTGATTAGTTATGACACCAGCCATTGGATGGTTTGACAGTTTGGTTGAGAGCATAACCAGAGGTGACAGTAACATTCCCGGCACATGCAAGGTATGTAACAGTGTTTTGAAACTGTTAAATCGATGGGTTTACTTCTGCATTAAGCTGCACCAAGCCTCTACAGGTCCAATGCTGTAGCCCAATTGCAGGGGATCCCTGTCCTTGAGGCTCTCGTGTCTATAGAAGTAAGGAATGTGCCTGTCCAAGGTGGGGGAAAAAGTCTCGCTCTGTGTACCGGAGTTGGGTGCTGACCCATTTAAACATGGATGCTTTGCCCCTCACATTGCTCCTGCCTCGGGTCTTGGGTTCCAGTTGCACATCACAATTTTTCCCTCTGCATAAGCACTTTGCGGTGCAAGATTATCATCAGTTAATGGCCTTTCCCTTGAGATTGATTTCACCTGCAAGTCTTTGCAAAGGTCCTGGCATTTATACGTTTCCAAGGGATTCACATTCTTCATCTAGATGACCTCCTTATGTGGGAGAATGCAGGTTGTCAACAGGACTTTGGGTTTTCAATCTCCAGAATTCTGGAGCTGTCTCAGTGCCTGAAGTCTAGTTCTAGACATATCCCAGCAAAATGTGTTTTATTACAGAAAGTTCTCTATTTGGGTGCAGGCTCAGAACTTCTGCTCCACGACGAGCCACTCAGTAAGGATTCTTGGGGTCAAGGTGTCCTTATTCAATGTAGTATTGTACACTCAATGGCATTCCAGATCTTGACAGTACAGCATTCTGTCAGCTTAGAACAGGTCGACTCATCGGCCCAAGTGTCTGAAGGCCAGGCGGTTTTTGACTTGGTGGATTTTCCAGTCCATTGCAGATCCTGCCTCCTGACTTTGGCCATTCTCACCATGGATGCCAGCCCTAAAATGCTAGCCAGGGGGCTGGGGACTGCCACAGCTCCGGAAATGTCCTGGAATTGAGGGCCATTTACCTGTCCCATCTACACTGGATTGCTCATCTCAGAGGCTGCCCACACACAGTGCAGTTGGACAAAATCACGACAGTGGCTTAGATCAAACCGCAAAAGGCAGAAGAAGCAGCACAGCTCAAAAGAAGGTGGCTCTCATTCTGGCTTGGGCTTAGACCAACCTGCAAGCTATATTCCCTTTGCACATCATGGGAATGGAGAATTGGCAGATGGACTTCTTTAGTCAGCAGGAGTTGACACTGCATCCAGACGTGTTTCAGGAGATCTGTTGTCAGTGGGAGATTCTGGATGTGGACCTTCTGGCAACCATATTTAAAGGAAACTAGACAGGTTTGTGGCCAGAACGTGAAATCCTCAAGCATTTGCAGTAGATGCTCTTCTGGTTCCATTGGATCAATTCCAACCGATCAATGCTTTTCCAAGCCCTCTTCAGTTGCTACCATGTCTGCTTCACAGGATTGAGGTAACGCGTGCCAGTGATTCTGGTGGCCCCACACTGGCCACAGAAGGGATTGGTTCTTAAACGTTCTTCGCAAGCAAGCAGAAGATGCTTGGCCTTTTCTGGACCAGGCAGACCTTATGGCTCAATGTCCATCAACCATCCTGCTTCACAGGTTGCCTTTCCCCTTAGGGTTCAAAGAAGGTGACCCTACATTGCCTGGATGTAGAGTGGGCTGTGGGGATTTACCTCGCAGCTACGGCCTTTATCAGAAAATAGGACTTTGTTTAATTTCTCCTGAGGTCTTGAATAAGGTTCTTTCCACAATCCCCGGGGGATCATTTCTCCTGCCTATGCCCTGAAGTAGATTCTCTTTCCAATTTAAGGCTCATTCTACTAGATCTGTTGCCACATTTTTGAGCATTCTAGCAACAGCTGTGCAAGGCTGTTACCTGGTCCTCTGTTCACACATTCTATTGGGTGAATGTTCAAGCCTCTGCCGATGCCAGTTTTGGCTGCAAGTTGTTGCAGTCTGGGAATGTTTGGCCTTTTTGTTTGGAGGTCTGTTGGCAGGTTATTTGCCAGGTTACCCTCCCCTCATTTTTCTTATTTATTACATCCCACCTATTATGATTCAAGATCCAAGTCCTGTACTGTATGATAAAGAAAATTGGATTTACCTGTAAAAATCCTTTTCTTGGAACAGGGTAGAGAACACAGGACTATGGTCCTAGCATTGCTTGCTATGAAACTGAGGCTTGCCTGGTGGGGAGGGTTATATTAGATGTGTTAACCCTTTCAGTGTCTGTCATTGTCCAATCACCTAACCATGTGGGATATAACCCACCTGTTGTGATTCAAGATCTGTGCCTTGTACATAGTGTAACTAAACCCACAACAGTAACACATTAGTCTGTATATACAGTAAAGCATGCTTGTTATAATCGCTGTGGACCCTAAGGGGTTAATCCTCTGCATTGTAAAAAAGATGTTTTGATCCTGTCTTCTCTGATCCTCCCCTTCATTTCCTGATAGTCCAGAGCCTTGGGAGCAAGCTTAGGGTTGCCACCTTTTCTTCAAGCCATACCCGAACACTTTAGCGGCACAGGGTATATTAATTTTCGTGGTATACACAATAGGGTTATAAAAGACCTGGGACACCTTTTGGGTGCCCCAAGGAGAGTGGTGGTAATGCAGCTCGTTGCAGCAAACAGTGGGTGTGGCCAAACTGCTCTGACATCATGGTCCCCCCCTAGTGATGTCAAACCTGCCCCCCCCCCCCCCCCCCAGACAGCGATCTGCAGCTCCCGAATGGCAACAGATTTTTGTGCGACTACAGTGGAATCTCGGTTAACAAGTAATGCAGTTAACAAGCATTTTGAAAGACAAGCAACTTTTTTTTTTTTCAATTCTGACTCGGTTTGCTAGCATTTTCTTGCAAAACTAGGAGGATTCAAGCTAATGGGGTGTGCAGTACCGCATTTCGCCAGAGGTGCGGGGGCACCAGTGACAATTGGAACAGTTTGGAAATACTCAGAATCACTCGGAAATACTCAGTTCCTGAGTGTTTCTGAGCCTTCCCTAAGGCTTTCCGAGTTCAGCCGAGCTATCACAGAGTATTTTCAGTGCCCCCCACCTCGGGCCACATGCGGTATTGCATGCAATAGAAGTCCATGCAGAATGAATTATCTTTATTTCCATTGACTCACTTTAAAATGCAAGCATTCTCCTGGAGCGGATTATGCTCCTAATCCAAGGTTCCACTGTATCTCAGTTACTTGGGGAGCCAGAGCCCAGTCTAAATAATGTGTCCGGGTTTCAGGCAGACTGAAACCTGGACACAAGATTCCAAACCCGAACTGTCCGGGTGAATCCTGGACAGGTGGCAACCCTAAGCAAGCTGTGCATGCTCACTTTGTTGTACATTACTGAAGAGTTGTGTGTGTTTTGTGTTTTTTTTTTTTTTTTTTTTTTTTTGGTTTTTTATTTTGTTTTGTTTTCTTGGGAGGGTGCATGTGAACAGCACAGAGCCAATCGGACAGAGGGTCAGAGGTCCTGCAGCCTCATAGGGTAGTCAGAGTAGAAAGAAAACTCCTCCTACAAGCATTGACCAGACACTGATAGAAGTCACAAGACTGCTATATACCACTAATGAGCGAGGGTATTTTGCAGTTTATATTTACTTCAAAAATTGCATTTCCATGTTCTGTGTACTGTGGGAGAACAGATATAGTGAATGCAGGGTCCTGGGTTTAGTAACAGTTTAGGAAAAGTATTTTAGATGTACGTTAAACAAAAAACATTTCACACGATTTCTGCTTGCGGAGATTTAAAAAAACAAATATTTTTAAAAGAGGAAGTAAACCCTGATGGGTTTACTTCCTCTTTCATTCCCTGCAAAGCATAATGGACTACTATGCATCGCATAGTAGTCCATTATGTGTCACTTACCTGACACAGGAGCCAGCGAAGTCACTGATGTCCCCTGTAGTCCGGCACATCCATCTTCTCGGTGGGGTCTCGCAGCTCCGCCGCTGTCATTCGGCGAAGCCGTGATGACGTCACTCCCGTGCATGCGCACGGGAGCCGACACGCGCAGGATCTTCGTCATGGACGATGCTGCGCTCAGTGCGCCGGCGCGCCGCTGTCTACGGCGCATGCGCCGTAGACAGCGGTGGCTGTCTTCGGGCAAATGTCTCCTAAACCGTATAGGTTTAGGAGATATTTCTTGGACCTACAGGTAAGCTTTAATCTAGGCTTACCTGTAGGTCAAAGTGTGTTGTAAGGGTTTACAACCACTTTAAGATCTTTGCAAGTGTTAACAGGAACCTCCTGACATTGGAAGAGCTATTTATTGCCTACTTCCTTGGCACAACCCTGTCTACCTTTTCATACAGGAAGCTCACCCTTTTTAAACTCCGATTTTCTTTCCCCTTGAAACTTTGCGTTCCTTTTTATTAGTAGTTAGAGATTGTTTGTTTCCTCTTGGCAGGGATGCAGGTGATTTAATAACTTTTCACTGAAGCTCTAATGTTGGAGAATCAACATGGTGTGTAATCCAAAAAAAACTTTCAAAGACAATATGCAAATGATGTGTACACGGGAAACGCCAGGACAATGTCATACAGATACTGTAGGTGTTTCCCTGAGTCAACATTGGGGCTCTGGGTACTGGCAAGTCTTTGGTAACAGTCATTTTGATATATTTGTAAAAATGGTTTAAACCTCTCTGATGAGAAACAATGTGTGAACACTGGGACAACTTCTCTTATTGCATTCTTATTTATGTATTGCCATGTATCTTTCTTGATCGAAGGTGATTGGTATAAAAGGTAGGTGAACCTACCAGAATAAAAAAACGATATCTATAGGACTAAGGTGTGAGTCTCTAACCGAGGAGTCTCCAAATTGTAAAGGGCCAGTTTACTGCCCTCCAAACTTTAGGAAGGCTGGACTGTGGCCAGTGGGAGTAGAAAATGGGCCCCCCCCGACCTCGGTGGGAGTAGAAAATGCCCCCCCCCCCGACCTCGGTGGGAGTAGAAAATGCCCCCCCCCCGACCTCGGTGGGAGTAGAAAATGCCCCCCCCCGACCTCGGTGGGAGTAGAAAATGCCCCCCCCCGACCTCGGTGGGAGTAGAAAATGCCCCCCCCCTGACCTCGGTGGGAGTAGAAAATGCCCCCCCCCCGACCTCGGTGGGAGTAGAAAATGCCCCCCCCCCGACCTCGGTGGGAGTAGAAAATGCCCCCCCCCCGACCTCGGTGGGAGTAGAAAATGCCCCCCCCCCGACCTCGGTGGGAGTAGAAAATGCCCCCCCCCCGACCTCGGTGGGAGTAGAAAATGCCCCCCCCCCCGACCTCGGTGGGAGTAGAAAATGCCCCCCCCCCGACCTCGGTGGGAGTAGAAAATGCCCCCCCCCCGACCTCGGTGGGAGTAGAAAATGCCCCCCCCCCGACCTCGGTGGGAGTAGAAAATGCCCCCCCCCCGACCTCGGTGGGAGTAGAAAATGCCCCCCCCCGACCTCGGTGAGAGTAGAAAATGCCCCCCCCCCGACCTCGGTGGGAGTCGAAAATGCCCCCCCCCAGACCTCGGTGGGAGTAGAAAATGCCCCCCCCCAGACCTCGGTGGGAGTAGAAAATGCCCCCCCCGACCTCGGTGGGAGTAGAAAATGCCCCCCCCGACCTCGGTGGGAGTAGAAAATGCCCCCCCCGACCTCGGTGGGAGTAGAAAATGCCCCCCCCCCGACCTCGGTGGGAGTAGAAAATGCCCCCCCCCGACCTCGGTGGGAGTAGAAAATGCCCCCCCCCGACCTCGGTGGGAGTAGAAAGAGAATTATACCACTGGTGTCAGTTGAAAAATTTGGTTCTCCCTAATTGGTGTCAATAGAAAGGAATAGTACCCCAAGGGCAGGATAAAGGCAAGCAAAGGACCAAACGGGCCCACAGGCCACAGTTTGGCGACCCCTGGTCTAACCTTAGCTAAAAAATGGTGTGGTGGCCTTTGACCCCGGTACTTGCAGGCACCATAAATGGGTGGTCATCTGGCCACTACCCAAAGAACCTCTGGAGTGGGGATGGGCAAACGGTTCGGCCTGAGCATAAGTTTGGGCTGAACCTTCATCGTTCAGCGGACATCCGAACAAACGGATCGTTTGTTTGGCCCCCTGAACTGACCACAATGCATTGCGGCGCTGAACAGTGCATTGCAATCCTTGATTGGCTGAAGCAGTGAAAGCCTAAGGTAGATCATAAGCATTATATAGAGGTGCACCGTATTTAACTCTGGGCCGAAACCAAAAATTCTGGATGCGTTTGACCGAAACCCCCCCCCCCTTTTTTATTTTTATTTAAAACTGAGGCATGGAGGAGCTCAGCTATGTACCTAAGTAAGGCATTACACCCGTAATCGTCTGATCAGCATATTGATAGATCGTGGCAGACTTGCCTGTCATATGGTGTCCTTCAGTGCAGCGCTGGGCCCCCGGCTCTTCCATCTTCACCCGGTCTTCTTCCAGGTCCCATGCCTTTTGGCCACTTGATAGGCCAGGCCGCAATTACGCCACTCCCGTGCACAGGGCCGTCTTTAATATTGACTGGACCCTGGGCAAACATTTTCTTGGGCCCCCTCTTCCACGCAATTTCGCTCTCCACATGCTTTGAGACATACAATAAATAGCAGCTAGACTCAAATTCAGTTTACTGAATCAGATCGGGCAGCGTTTGCGATTGGTTGCCAGAGGTTACATTGTATCATTACCGCTCACTGACTGGCTGCTAGAGGTTACAGCACACATTATGGCTTACTGTTATTTTCTAGAGGTTACAGCACATGACTTCTGCTTGTTCATTGGTTGCTAGAGATTACTGTACATCAATACTGCTCACTGATTGCTAGAGGTTACTGAACATCTATACCACTCACTAATTGTTTACTGCACAGCATTACTGCTCACTGATTGGTTGCTTAAGGTTACAGCACATCACCTCCTCACTGCCTGCCTTTGTAAAACAGGCTGATGTTAGGCTTAATAACCACAGTTGTAGGCAGGACTTTCAAGCATGCCCCTTTACCTCCCCAGTGGGCAGCATTCAGCAGACGTAATGGTGGATGTGACCTCAGGGGGACATGATATACATATGAATGCCGTCTCTATTTACATATCAATGCTGAGGTAAATGACTATTTACATATTATTGCAGCTACTTTTTACATATCAATGCAGGTTATTTACATGTAAACGCAGGGTCTGCAGGTAATTCATCTGTACATAGCAATAGGGCAAAGCTGGGCAGCAGCAGCAGAAGTTTACACTGAGATATCAGGACACAGCAAGGGGCTAAAACTTCAAGGGATAATTGAATTTAAACTGGGATAGTTGGCAAGTATGAGGCAGCTGCTTTGGGCCCCACTACAATGATGGGACCCAGGGCAGCTGCCCCTTTTGCCCTTCCTTAAACGGTCTTGCCCGTGCATGTGCATGGGATTCACTTTGCTGCGGCACAGATCGGAGCAGTAAATGTTCCCTAAGCTGCGCATGCGCTGCTCAATGAACATGACAGCTGTCAGGCAGAAGGATGCATTTATGGCAGAAGAGACCAATTGTGTATCATCTGCCATACTACACTGCCTGTCAGCCACTTGTTTACAAAAAAAACTTTACTTCCACTTTAAGGACAGATACAAATAATGTATGTATTGAGTTTAAGGGATCAGCAAATTTCGCATATTTGACAGCAACCAAGCTTTAGAAATTCAAACCCAATTGTAAAAAGGATTCTACTTATGTATACTTCTGTCTTTAAAACTATATATTTGTATATTTTTCCCTGGATGACCATTTAACTTTTTTTTTTTTTTTTTTTTTTTTTTTTTTGCGTTTTTAAGCTCTTGATGATGGGCCTAAACTGCAGGTAGAAGACGCCTCCTCTGCACAGTAAAACATGTAAACCAAGACCCGAAGGAAACACAGAAGCTTTCCGTGGTTGGATATATCCATAATTATGGCCCAATCAAAGGCCAGTGGATCCTATTATGCCCTCACTGCCATCGGTGTAGGGCTGCTGGTACTCGGCGTAGTGATGGCCGTATGGAACCTGGTCCCGGGATTTGGCACCAATGACAATCCTGTTCCATCCCAAGGGAATAGCAGCAAGCCAGAAACCCATGGTGAAATCAATCTCAAGAGTAAGACTTTCACTGTAGCCTACGTCTTGGTGGGTTCAGGTATATCACTTCTTCTGTTGGCAATCTGCTTGAGCATACGCAGCAAACGGAAACGGCGCCCAAGCATGGACAACGTACACGTCGTCCCACAGGAAGTTACCATTCCCCGGGGTAATGATGTGAGGTAAGTAAATGTCAATCTAGAAAACCGGTATGACCAATCCTTTTATTCTCCCAAACAAAAGAATAATACGTTGATGAGCAACAAAAATGTCTTTACTCTGAACTTAGAAGCTCTGCTAAAGTCGCCTATTTTTACAGAAGTATTGTTAACCAGTTACACCTCAGGGCGTAAGTAGAAGATCATCCCTTCAACTCATCCATAATGATTACTTAGCAATGTTCTTGCTGCTACTGCCAAATGACACACGTGAGCAAAGATATGACAACACTGCTTCCTAGTCCTTCCCCCAAGTCTGTCGTGTCACGTTTCTGGCTGCTTTTCATTCTTTGATGTTGTCCTTTAAAGGGACTCTATTGCTAAATCAAAAACGGCAAAAAAGTTAGTGTAGCTAAACCTGCCATGTTCTGGCAGGCAAAGCTCTAGAACTTCATGATCATGTTCAAGCTTGTTCTTCCACCCCCTACAAGCAGAAGATACCCAAGCTCAACCGCGCAATTGAAAAATACTTGCTGAAGTTCGATGCTCAGGCTTGGGGATCTTCATTCCCCTGTTCGAACATCCGAAGCAGAAATTAAGCTGGCAACTAGATAACTTCTTGGTATTATCCTTTATTTTACTACATCCTATACACCGGATCAGTGCTGATATGTTTTGGCTAATGCAGCCTTACTTATAGCACCTTCTGCCCCTGCCTCCTGCTCATTCTTAGTGGCCATTTAGACCACCCATTATACCATAGGGCCAGTGGGACTGTGTGGAGTATTTTCTTGATATCTACCAAGGTTCTGTGAAACCTTAGGGCAGGCGTCTCCAAATGTTTTAAACAAAGGGCCAGTTTACAGTCCTCCAGACTTTAGTAGGGCCAATAGCCCACTATGGCCATTGGGAGGAGAAAATGCCCTGGGCTTTGTGGTCACTGGGAGTAAAATAAAAATAAAAATTTATATAGTGACTGTGGTAAGTATGAGGAAAAATAGTGCTTCATCATTGGTATAGGTGGAAGGAATAGTTGCCCCATCACTGGTATCACTGAAAGGTCTAGTGCCCCATCATTGGTGCCTGTGGGAGGCACAGTGCCCCATCATTGGTGCCTGTGGGAGGCACAGTGCCTCCTTGGTGCTGTGGAGGCACAGTGCCCCCACTTGGTGCTGTTGGCTGTGCCCACAGTGCCCCTGGGGGGCCCATCATTGGGGGGGGGGGCCACCAATGATTGGCATGCCTGTGGGAGGCACAGTGCCCCATCATTGGTGCCTGTGGGAGGCACAGTGCCCCATCATTGGTGCCTGTGGGAGGCACAGTGCCCCATCATTGGTGCCTGTGGGAGGCACAGTGCCCCATCATTGTCAGCGGCAGGAATGTTCCGACGCTTTACATTAGTGGAAGGAAGTATGACCCATTGTTGGGGTCAATAAGAGAAAATAATACCTTGTATCAATGAGAGCAATAGTGCCCCAAGGGCCGAATAACGGCAAGAAAAGGGCCCTCAGGCCACAGTTTTGAAACCAGTGCTCTAGGGTACCTTCAAATGCTGCTAGGGGTTCTTCCCTGGACTATTGCGCCCAGGGCATCTGCCTCTTTTTGCATTATCTTTTCAAAATATCTCTGCTGGCACCCATAGTAATTAGAAAATTATGCTGATTTTACGATCTCCTATATAAAGAAAACTACTTGCTGTGCAGACGGCTTGTAGTAAACGCCGGCGTCCATGTGGGCCCCAAGGCAAATAAAAATCCTGAGCCCACTGGTTCAAAACGCATAATATGTGAATTGTGCATGTCAGTGTTCATTTTGGCAGCAGATTTCAATTTAGTTTAGTCTTAGGACTAAAATGGCATTTTGGTCTTCTGCAATTGTTTTAGTTTTAATCGTATTTAGTCGACTAAATCTTCAGTACATTTTAGTCGACTAAAATGTCCTATGTTTTAGTTGACTAAAATCTTCAGTACATTTTTAGTTGACTAAAACTCCTTTTTAGTCATCTAAAAGCTAATGGGTTTAATTAAATTGTAATGCATTAGTTAACATTTCTCTACAATTTCCAAACTCGTTATATACTACTGGAGTGAAAAATCTAATATCTAAATCTAATATTATTTATGGTATTCAGGTATGAACATGCACTACAGACCATTGTTCATTTTGAAGTCAAATTTCAATTTAGTCTTAGTCTTTTGACTAAAATGCCATTTTACTTTTAGTTGTATTATAGTCATCTCGGTTGTTTTTAGTTTGTCGCATTTTAGTCGACTAAATTTAACACTGGTGCATGTGGCTTAAAATGTGGAACATTTCTGTCTGTTCAGCAATTAACTAATGTGGCATGCAATACTGACAAATTCTATAACCCAATGTCAGTATATCATTCGTACTCGAGCCACCCTTCCCCCTGCTCCCCCCCTCGGCATGCTGCTTAATAGATGTATTATCGTTTTTATTGAAAATTAATGACTTGCAATTCTTTTAATTGGCTTCACAATGCTGCAGGTATAGTGCACAAAGTACCTTTTGTGCAAGTTGGCACTGCAGATTTTGTAGTTCAGGCACCACAGATCATGTTGGAATACAAATTCCTGAGCAATCTTGATCAGCAGGTGATGACACATGTGGAGAATGTGTCTCTCTCTGCCCTTTATTGGACGTCTCTCTCAGGGCTGTACAGTATCTGCAAGTAGAGGCTTGTATGGGAACTGGCATTACAGCATTGCCTGAGAGATCCGCCTCCTGAGCTCACGAACATGTGTATTGAAGGGTAAAACGACAGCTAGCGAGTGTTGAAAATCGGCCTTAATTTAACTACACCCACGCTGTATAAATAGTTTAACTACACTAGAAATGTGCATGCCGCAGGTTTCCATAATTGTGGGGTTCATGTACAATGCAGCCAATTAGGATTTATAGGACAGCTTTCGTTTTGTAAAGTTATCCTTTAAATGACCCCCTGCCCTCAGAGTCCAATGCTGTCCATTGGAAACCATGAAGGCAGTGCTAGAAATGCTTATGCCTTTGTGGTTGCCTTTTGGGCCACACAATAGTGTACCTGACAGGTGAGTAGAGGACCTTGGAAATGGTGTAGTATAGCAGATGGCACCCCTCCCGGCCAGTGCTTGAAGCCTTTTGTGGTCCCTTGTAAGCCACACAGAGTGGACCTGTCAGGATTTTGGACAGGCAAGTAGAAGACCTTGGCTGTGGTGTAGTATTGCAGACTTTTCCCTTAACGGATGCCCTCGGACCCCAATTCCACCCCCCCCCACACTTTCTTCCCCAAGGGCCAGTGCTTGAAGCCTTTTGTGGTTCCTTGTGAGCCACACAGAGTGGACCTGTCAGAATTTTGGACAGGCAAGTAGAAGACCTCGGCTGTGGTGTAGTATAGCAGACTTCTCCGGACGCCTTTGGACCCCACACCAAATTTTTGTCCTTTTGCTGTGGCACCCCAGTTGAGAAACGCTGATCTAGACCGATGCGGGGTACGTAGCCTTGCATTTGGGATGGGGACGCCAAAGGACAGTGCAGTGCCGGAATATGGGGGGCACCACGGGAGCGGAGCATTGGGTAAGTAAGATGCTTTTACTCTCCTAGACAAAACGAACAGTTAACCCTTGCAGTACAGGCACAGTTGTCCCAGAGGTAGGCTTTAACATAAAGTTGTGTTAACAGTCTGCCTTGGGAGAATAAATAAAGAATAATAGACTTAAGTACTTTTCCTAGAACAAAATGCTGCCCCGGGTTTCCTTCTGTGCTGAGTAATCACTTAAAGTGGAAGTAAACCCATCAATTTAACAGTTTCAAAAAACTGTTACATTCCCAGCATTCCGGGAATGCTAACTGCACACTGGTTGTGCTCCTCAGTCAAACTATCGAACCATCCAATGACTGGTGTCATAACTGATCACATGTGCAGCACCATGGCAGTTGAAGATTAAACAAGGTCAAAAATGGCATCTTCTGTGGCTGAAAACGATAGGAGGGTTTACTTCCACTTTAAAAGCCAAGGCATTTAGTCAGGTGATCTCTACTGAAACCCCGTTCCTCCCCTTTAGCAGAGATGACATAAGCAACACCTAGGTTCCTGGTCACATCACCAGCATAGGAGGGCTAATATGACCACTTCCTTGGTCAAGTGCTTTTCTCTAAGGAAGAGGTTTGGTAAGGACAAATGAGCAGTGCTGTCCCTCCACGTTCCCACAAGCTTCCTGCTCAGGTCTCTGCTAGACTGATGGCACTCCTGTTCCTCCAGGCACAGGATTATGGGAGGACGCTAAAAAGCGTTTCAATTTGGTGCCGGAATGCCAAGGAGGACAGGCAAGGTCAAGGCAACCAGACGTTGTTGTGGCACATTCTCTACCTCACAGTCATTAGTGATAAACTGTACAGCAAGTGTTAGTGCCAAGGATGTAGACAGATCTGACCTTGGTGGATGGGGGAGACTTTTTTTGGATATGTTTAGAATGGCATAAAAACAAAGACAAACCATTTTATTATTCTATTTAGAAAGTGATTACAGAGGAAGGTTGTTCTTTCGAGCGGCCTTCATTGCTCAGTTCAAAGGGGTCACCTGTAAGACCTAAAGGGGTTGTAAACCCGTGTGTGTGTGTGTGTGTGTTTTTTTTTTTTTTTCACCTTTTTAATGCATCCAATGCATTAAGGTGAAAAGAACGTCTGTCACTGACCGACCCCCCCCCCCCCCCCCCCACCCCACCCCCTCCCGTGTCTTACTCACCCAAGTCCTGAAATTCCCACGCCTTCCCCTCTGCCCACTGTCTCGGCTCTTGATTGGATAGATTGATAGCAGCACAGCCATTGGCTCCTCCTGCTGTCAGTCGAATGACGCAGGACCGAGTCCGCCATTCTGCGTCTATGGACGCAAATGCTGGACTCGGGAGCGCACCCACAAGGTAACCACCCCCAGGAGAGAGAGCTTCTCCTAGGGGGTTATAGAATGCGTGGAGGAGCTACCAGTTGTGCTGGGGGACCCCAGAAGAGGAGGATCGGGACCACTCTGTGCAAAACGAACTGCACAGTGGATGTAAACATGACATGTTTGTTATTTAACTGCTTGCGGAGCAGCCGCCGCAGTTTTACCACGTTATTGTATGTGATCTCGCAAGGCTTGGATAGCAGGCACGCGCAAGCTCCATGAGTCCAACGGTGGGTCCCGCAGACTCTATATCATCCGCGGGGATACCAGCGAAGTCCGGTATTTGGAGCAGTCAAAAAAAAGCAGATTTGTTACAAAGGTTGCTCAGCCCTGAAACACTAAAATAAAAAAACATTGTTTCTTTTTGTATCTTTTGGTTTCTTCATCTGCAGATCAAAGGGATGAACAAACGTTCCTCTGTTTAACCCCTTGATAACCCTTAACTTACTCTAATCAGCCTTAATTAACTCCTTTATTCTCCTCCATTTAATTTTTTTGCTTTTTTATTCTTTTATTCACATTTATTTTATAAATGATTAAAACTTTTTTTGTTTGCTTTGTTAGTGTATATATGTGTGTGTGTGTGTGTGTGTGTGTGTGTGTGTATATGTATGTATATATACATACATACATAGAAAAAGCGCTAAATTAAAAAAAAAAAAATCGATTTAATTTGTAAATAACTTCTCAATGCTTTGTAGCTGAAGATAAAACAAAACAGTTGCGGTTGGTATCGGAGAGTACAGGAAAAAAAATAGCGGTACTCGTATAAAAAAAAAAAATCTGTGCATCCTTACTGCACACTGAAGAGGGGGATTTTTTCTTAACCTTCATCCATAGAATACATAAAGGTTAAAAAAAAACCTTCAGCCTTTACAACGACTTTAACCTTCACTTTAATGATGTGATTGAAAGACAGAACGGTTTTGTGTGGGGTGCTTTAATGCTGGTCATACACATGGCAATGTTCAGGCAACCTGAAATGCTTTAAACCAGCTAAAAATCTTTTTTTTTTTAATGAAAAGCGTTGAAAGTGGTCAGAATTTCTTGAAAACAGACATGGGGAACCCTGATGTATGTCAACATATCCCATTACCGCAGAGACTATCGGTCATTCTGCCACTTGTTTTGTATTTCTGTGATGGCTTTATGTCTATTGGTAAGAGGCCGGGAGCCGTGCTGTGTGTGAAATTAAAGTGAGGAGTTGGAATAAGTAATTACAGGCCAACCATTGATTGTCTACTTGTAAAAAAGCTTTTTGTAACAAAGTATATGTCCATTGCTGAGGACTGCTGTGCTCTGCACTGTGAAGACATAGACGAGCGAGGAGCTACAATATCCTATATAGAAGCACTGCAGTCATTTGTGTTGCACACGGTGCCCTCTGCTGTCCAAAGTGATAAATGACTAAGAAATGGTTCTTATCCGGATAGAATTCATTTAGGATTTTTTATTTTTTTTATTTTTTTCAGTGTGAACCGACCCTTACAGGCACTTGTATAGTGCCATCAATTTATGCAGAGCTTTACATATACAGCATCTCACAAAAATGAGTACACCCCTCACATTTTTGTTAATATTTTATTCTACCTTTTCATGTGACAACACTGAAGAAATTACACTTTGCTACAATGTGAAGTAGTGCATGCACAGCTTGTATTACAGTGTAAATTTGCTGTACTCACTTTTGTTTCCAGCGGTTTAGATATTAATGGCTGTGTGTTGAGTTATTTTGAAGGGACACCAAATTTACACTGTTATACAAGCAGTACACTCATCAGTCCCTGTCCCAATACGACACTGCATTCCTTTCAAGACGAGTAAACCCTTAGACCCCTTTCACACTGGGGTGTTTTTCAGGCGCTTTAGCGTTAAAAAATGCGCCTGTAAAGCGCTTGAAAGAAGCCTCATCTGCAATCCCAATGTGAAAGCCCAAGTGCTTTAAGAGCCCTTTCAAAATGTCAGCGCCTGAAAAACGCACGTAAAGCACCGCTTAAACTAGCAGCGCTTTACCAGCATTTTTCAAGCGTTATCGGGGCACTTTTAACCCCTGCTAGTGGCCAAATAAAGGGTTAAAAGCGCCCACAAAACGCTGCTGCCAATAGTGCTTTTCAGGCGTTTTTTGGGCTTTTATAGGCGCTTCCCATTGATTTCAATGGGAAGGGGCGCTTTAGGAGCGTTGTATTCACCTCTCCAAAAGCACTGCAAAGAAGCTGCTTGCAGGACTTTTTTTGATGCCCTGCCAGCGCAGCGCCTCGATGTGAAAGCACTCGGGCTTTTACATTGGGATTGCAGTTGCGGCTTCTTTCAGGCGCTTTGCAGGCGTTTTTTTAACGCTAAAGCGCCTGAAAAACGCTCTAGTGTGAAAGATCTCAGGGTGAAAGCACTCTGGGTTTTACATTGGGATTGCAGTTGCAGCTTCTTTCAAGCGCTTTACAGAAGCTTTTTTTAACGCTAAAGCGCCTGGAAAACGCCCGAAAAACGCCCCAATGTGAAAGGGGTCTTATAGGTTTACTTCCTTTCTTTTCCTGCAAAGGTAAAGCATAGTAGTCCATTATGTGTCACTTACCTGACACAGGAGCCAGCGATGTCACCGCTGTCCCCTGTAGTCCGGCGCATCCATCTTCTCGGTGGGGTCTCGCAGCTCCGCCGCTGTCATTCGGCAAAGCCGCGATGACGTCACTCCCGCACATGCGCGCGGGAGCTGACACGTGCGGCATCTTCGTCGTTGACGATGCCGCGCTCAGTGCGTCTGCGCGCCGCTGTCTACGGCGCATGCGCAACATGCCAACGCATTGCACAATTGCATAGGTGCCCTCAGACTCGTGAGTGATTGGTGATTGGGTTTATACTCTTAAGGCAGTTGTTAACTTAGGGGGCCTCGTGTGTGACCTGACATCATCAAAGGGCCGCATGTAATGTTCAATATATGTAATGCTTAGCAGAACTGCTAGACTGCAGACCGAATAGAGGAAGGTTGGAAAATGTGGACAGGATACATTGGTGGCTGGGAGTAGGTCGCAGAAGACTATAAACGGGAACATGTTACATGAGGCTAGTAGAGATCAGTGCAATTATGCTAATCCATCTTCCCACTACAGACTGGTGAGATCTGAGGGCCGCAGGTTGGTCAGCAGGGTTCCAGGGGGTTGTTCACAGCATAAGGCATGTTCAAGCAAATGTGCTTTTTGAGTGTTCCTGCACATCACGGTTTAGGGCAGCCTATTTTCAATAGGATGCCCTATGTTCATGAAACACTTTTAAAAATTATGCTGCACCAGACCACCTATAATACATACCATTTTTTTTTATTTTATTTTTTTTGTATAAACTATACATATTTTTTTGCAATTAAATAACATTTCTAATCATATGAAATTAATCACAAGAGTCCCCCTTTATATCAGGGTTCACAGAGTTCCCTTTTTACATCTGTTTCCTTACACTGTAAGGGGGACTCTGCAGACTCTGATGTAAGGGAGAACTCTGGGGACTCTAACATAAGGGATGCTCTGGGAACACTGAGGACTCTGATGTATGGAGGAACACTATGGCCTCTGGTGTAAAGGGGGACTCTGATTTACCTTGGTGTACTCACTCTGAGTCAGGAGAGTGAAGGGGGGAGACTTCAGTCACAGGTGTTAATTTTGACAGCAAATATCGATTTAGTTTTAGTCTTAGGACTAAAATGACATTTTAGTTTTAGTCCCATTTTAATCTTCTGCAATTGTTTGTTGTTTTTAGTCGACTAAAATCTCCAGTACATTTTAGTTGACTAAAATCTTAATGGGTGTAATTAAATTGTAATGCATTAATTAACACTTTGCTACAATTTCCAAGCTCATTATATACTGCTGGAGTGAAAAAGCTAATATGTTGTTTATTATGGCATTGAGGTATGAACATGCACTACAGACCAGTGTTAATTTTCAAGTCAAATTTTTATTTAGTTGTAGTCTTAGTCTTTTGACTAAAATGGCATTTTAGTTTTAGTCGTATTTTTTTCATCTCAGTTATTTAAGTCATATTTTAGTCAACTAAAATAATTTGAGACTAAAATGTTTTAATCGACAAAATTTGACACTGGCCACAGACAGGGATGGATGGCGAGCTCATTTACTCCCAAGCAGTCGGCACATCGCATCCAGTTGTCTCTGAGGCTACCATTTCCCACCTCCATTTTCCCTTTCTGAGCCACAGCACCAGGGGTGGGAATGTGGGCAGACACAGAGGGGTAGGGGCGGGTGGAAGAGCTGCAGATTGAGCCCTCTCTCCTCTCCCGCGTGTGTGCGTGTGTGCGTGTGTGCGTGGTGTATTGTTAGTGCTGGCTTTAGGCAGTGTAAGGGCTCTTTCACATGGGGCGGATCCATGATGATCCACCCCATGGGGATCGCTCCGTTGATCCCCGCTGAGCAGGAAGATGACAGGTCTGTCTCTGCACACTGCGCAGGGACAGACTTGTCAGAGCTCTGCTGTCCCCTATGGGAGATCAGATGACAACGGACCACAGAATCCATCGTCACCCGATCCGATGACGGATCGAAAAGGTTTTTCCTCTGTCACACTTTTTCGTATCCTAGCAGGTCGGATGTCAGCGGACATGTTACCGCTGACATCTGACACTCCATAGATGTCTATGAAACATCCGTTCAGGTCCTGAACGGATCGGTCGTGTGAAAGAGCCCTTAAAGAGTATGACAGACACTCTCGGCTTACACATCTGCAGCCAGCAACCCTGCTGGGATGCCATAGTCCACTCTGAATAATCTGTCCGGGTTTCAGGCAGTCTGAAACCCAGATGCATGATTCCAAACCTGAAGTGTCAGGGTGAATACCGGACAGGTGGCAACCCTAGTCTCAACCTGGTCTTACAATGTTTCAGGAGCTGTCTTCCACCCACCTTCAAAAGGGAGTCCCTCAGTGGGGGGAAATGACTAATCTTTCTCCAATCCAGACATGGACTTCAGGACAGTGCCCTCCAGCATAATCCTTTTTAGTAAATCTTCTACAGGCCCTCCGCTCCGCACCTGCTGAGGCCACCCAGACTACAATTTCTTGTCTCGGTATAGCTGCCCCAGGAATACTGGAACCCGCCCTGGACAGGAAAGGCCTCTCCAAACATTTATTAACTCCCCAGCAATCCAGGGGTTGCCTGAGGCATGATAAATATTTATAACTGGGTATCTGACTCTCCCTGCCCTATATTCCGGAAGCTTCTTCCAGAAGAAGGTAGGAGGAATTAACCACACAGCCTAGGAAACTCACCAGATAAATAATCAGTACTGTAAATAGGGGTGGCCACTGCTTTAGTGTGTGTGTGTGTGTGTGTGTGTGTGTGTGTGTGTGTGTGTGTGTGTGTGTGTGTGTGTGTATATGTGTGAGTTCCAGGTATTTTCAGTCACTTGACATCGCAGGTCCTTTTCTTCCTTTTGGAGGATTATAAATTCCGAGAGCAGCATCGCATACTGATGTGGTGCCATTTTCTGCAGAATTATCCCATGAGCCCAACCCAAGTTGAGGGGTATAGCCAAGGACGTGCGCACAGGGTGTGCCAGATATGCCTGGGCATGGTTTAATCACTCCATGTGCATCTGTGTGGTGGCAGGAAGATGGGAAAGATCTCCCTCTTACCGTCTGTCATGCTTACATGCTTTTTCACTGTGATGGCTGGGAGATCTGCCGGGGTCATATATATGTAGACACGTGTGTGTGTGTGTGTGTGTGTTTGAGCTTTAGGGTACACACTCTAATCCAATAGGCTGCGCACATCTGTGGGTGGAGCCTTGACACCCTGAGCGTAGAGGAAGTGAGATCATACGTTATGCATTTTATTTATTTTTTGGTCAGCCAGCAGATTGAATGAAAGAAAATGCATTGATTGCCCCACCCACACGCTCGAGGCAGATGGGTGAATCTCTCCCGCTGTGGTATTGTATTCTGACCGCAGGGAGCCTTCCCTGCTATCAGCATACAATCCTTCGTGTTGCCGGCAACACTAATATTTTGGGAAAAATCTGACAGGCTGGTTGTACACAAGTCAATCTGTGTACAACCACCCTCGCCCATACATGGATCGAAATTCGGCCGATCCTTGCTGAACTCGCTGAATTTCGATCCATGTATGGCTGGCTTAAGAGAAGTGGAGTGTCTGTAGGGATCAGGCTGGGGAAGAGTATATAGAACGGTGATGGTGAATCTTGGCACCCTAGATGTTTAGGAACTACATTTCCCATGATGCTCCACTACACTGCAGAGTGCATGAGCATCATGGGAAATGTAGTTCCAAAACATCTGTGGTGCCAAGGTTTGCCATTATTGGTATAGAAGTACTGTTTTTATTATCTTAAAAATCTGTGGGGGGCCCTTAGGGTGTTTTTATGGTCCAGTATGGAACTTGTGCCCTATGTAAACAATCAATTCAATTAAAATCAAATTGAGAAACCCTCACACTACAAAGTTGTTGGTCCAATCTATATCAGATTGTAATGTTTGGCCATGCTGGCTCCCCTTTACACAATGTATACAAAGATTTCCTCAAGCTCTCGTTTTCATTGATTCTGTAAAACAACCCAAGAACCGAATTGTGGGTACTAATGCTCTCTCTTGTTCCATGCAGCCATGAAGAACCCGATTCCCCAGGGTATTCCGCCCCAAGCTACGAGGAAGTGATGAGACTGGAATATGAACCGCGACAAACTGCAGATGCTGACAGAGACCAGAGATTGAGCATTACCCTTCCATCCTACGAGTCCCTCAACGAACTCGACGAGTCAATGCCAACTAGGCCCAACGCCGCTTCGGCAAAACCGGAAAGGACCAATTCACGATCGGGGAAAGAGAAAAAACCCTTGAACGTTCGGAGGATCAAATCTGACAAACTTCACCTGAAGGAATTCAGACTTAACTTGTCCGGTCGTAGCAACCTGGCCGAAACTCAGAAGATCGAACCCATAACGCCACCGCCACAATATGAAGATAAACAGATCGGGGATCACCAGCCGGTCTAGACTTTCTTGTTGTGAAAAGGAATAGTTTGTAGTTTATCCTTTTTGAGACTATTTTTATACTGGTATTTTTGTGATATAGACCACTTTTTTTTTTTTTTCGAATTAGGCGTTGCCTAAATTGTGTATTCTAGGTTGTGACTGACAGGGTTGCTCGCTGACAATAATGCTGTAGGTTTAGTCAGTTACCCTCTACTTCTATATTAATATGATATGACTGAATATTTGAGAATCCCAGGTACAAGTGATCCATCGTGAGGTAAAAAAAATTTTTTTTTTTTTTTTTTCTGGGGACCTCTGGAGCCATTACTTTATACAGGAGCCATTACCTCATACAGGAGCCATTACTTCACACAGGCCCAACAAGTTATTTTTCTGTCAACAAAACAAATCCGTTCCTTCCCAGCCCTAAAATTAGCTGTTTAATGCAAAAGAGGTTCAGGTTTTAGAAGAACTCAAACTATGAAAATGTATTAATATTTGGGTAAAATTGAGAAGGTGTGTGTTTGTGTGGTTTATTTTTTTATTTTTATTTTTTCATTCCTGCTTTTTGTTTTTGTTTTTTCTGTTCTTCACTTCCTGTTTTGTGAGCAAGACAGGAAGTGAGGAGAATTTCTCTAAGGGAGACACGCACAGGAATAAAAAATTATTTTTTCTCTTTCATTCAAGGAGACGGCTCATCTATTTTTATTTTATTTTTTCATTCCTGCTTTTGTTTTTTGTGGTTATTTTTTTCTGTTATTCACTTTGTTTTGTGAGCAAGACAGGAAGTGAGAATTTCTCTAATGCCCTGTACACACGATTGGATTTTCCAACGGAAAATGTGCGATTGGATCATGTAGTCAGAAAATCCGATCCTGTGTGGGCTCCATCTGACTTTTTCCGACGCACAAAGTTTGAGAGCAGGATCTAAAATTTTCCGACAACAAAATCCGATCGCATAAATTCTGATCGTGTGTAGACCATTCCGACGGACAATATGCCACACATGCTCAGAATAAACTAAGATGAAAGCTATTGGCTCCAGGCCTGTTTATAGTCCCGACGTACGTTTTGACTTCACATCGTTCAGAATGATCGGATTTTCCAACAACTTTGTGCGACTGTGTGTATGCAACACAAGTTTCGGCCAAAATCCGTCAGGAAAAAATCAGACGGATTTTTTGGTTGGAATGTCTGACTGTGTGTACGGGCATAAGGGAGACACGCACAGGAATAAAACAATTTTTTTTTCTTTCGTACGAGGAGACAGCTCATTTTTTTTCACTCTTGCTTTTTGTTTTTTTTGGTTATTCACATCGTGTTTTGTGAGCAAGACAGGAAGTGAGGAGTATTTCTCTAAGGGAGACACACACAGGAATAAAACAATTTTTTTCTCTTTCGTTCGAGGAGACGTCTCTGCTTTTTAAATGATTGCCAAATGCGGGTGTTGTACCCAATTATTTATGAAAGAATAGCTGTGTCCTTTTCTTCTTCCCCCACATAGAGTGGGGAGGGTTGGGTTTTCTTTACTGTCTGTGCTGTCTTTGAGGATTTTTCTTTCCTGTTATGTCTCCAGAACAGGAAGTGAGGGGAAATGTCTAAGGCTGGGTTCACACTAGTCCAGTGCGAATTGCAGGTCCGGTTTCCCTGCGAGGATAAAAATTATTCATTCATCTGTGACGTTGTAGCTGCGGATCAGCTGTCCAGGGAGAGGGTGAGAGAATGCCTGTTCATAACGGAACACACATGCGAATCAGATGTGTTCCCATTGAAGATTATGTGCCTGTAATTCGCACTGCCTAGAAAACTCATACATTTTGTGTGCAATGCTGAGTGCGGATGCAACACACATGTGAACCAGACCCATTGAAAATAACCTATTTTCAAATGTTCTGCAAATTGGATGCGGTCTAAGCCACATTCAATTCACATGTGTGAACCCAGCCTCAAGGGGGACACAAGACGGTAATAAAAAACCTGACGGGTTCTGATCCTTCCCTTACTCCATCCAAAATAGAAAAAAAAAATCTTTATCTTGCAAATCTTGGATATATATGTGATCTTTAATGACTTCTGAATGTCCTGTTATTTCCCTCCTGTCTGTATCACTATTTGTTTGCTTTTGTATAAGCCTTGTAAGATTACTTGTCAGAAAATCCAAATATTACATTTATTGAACCCAATGGGAAAATGATGTGTGCTCACTGGTAATGGGCTATGATTGTTGGCTGTGGATCATTGTAGAAATGATTCATCTCTAGTGTGAATGCAGAACACAATGTCATATCTAAGAGAACCTGTCCCCTTACCCATTCTGGCAGGTGAAAGGTGTTTTTGTAGCCCCCCGAACCTCTGATACCCGCCACAAAGCTCCATCCTCTGTCGCAGCTGGTGGGAGCGGTGACTCCCCTGGTCATTATTGGTGATTGGGTCTAACAATTGGCTGCCTCCTAGAACAAACACTGTCACATGAAATGAGTTTGCATTGTCCCCCATACCTGTTGTTATTGCTGGCTGCAATGTTGGAAGGGGTGTCAAAGCAGAGCGGGCAAAGTGGGTATCTGTAGAGTTTGGGCACTTTTTACACTGTAATTTTTCCCAGAATGCGTAGGGTGACATTCTCTTTTTGAGGCCGGGTTCACATATGTGTGAATTGTATGCGGTTTTCACTGCATCTAATTTAGAATGACATGTCAGTGTGACTGGCTCTCAATGGAGACATTTCACACGTGTCCGGGACAGCCGCGGTTTCCAAAAGGGTCCTGTGCGTTTTTGAGTCTGGTTCAGGTGCAAATTCAGGCTAAAACTCAGACCTGAAACGCACCAGACCCCATGCTGGAAACTGCAGTTGCACATATGTGAACCTGGCCTCCATATTAAAGCGGAAGTAGACCCATCCATAAAACAGTTTCAAGTGACACTAAAGGTTTTTTTTTTTTTTTTTTTTTTCTTCTTCTTCTTAGGTTTGTTATTAAAAAAAAAAAAAACAATCATACTTGCCTCCACTGTGCAGCTCGATTTGCACAGAGTGGCCCCGAACCTGGACTTCTGGGGTCCCCTGGCAGCTCTCTCAGCTCCTCCCAACATCAGATAACCCCCTAGGAGAATCGCTCTTCCGGGGGGGAGGGGGGTTACCTTGCAGGTGCGCTCTCGAGTCCAGCATCCATAGTGGCCAAATGCAGGACTTGGCCCCGGCCCCTGGCACCCACAGGGAGCCTATGGCTGCGCTGCTATCAATCTATCCAATCAGGAGCCGAGAACCCCCTGCAGAGAGAGAGCGCACATCCCTGTGGGACAAGTTCGGGGATTCAGGTAAGTAAAACGGGGGCGCTGGGGGGGCATAGGATGCATTAGGGTGAAAAAACACAAGCCTTTACAACCTCTTTAATTTCTGGGATATGCTGGAAATGTAACACTCCCATTGGTTGTGCTCTTAACCAAACTGTCAAACCATCCAATGGCTGGTGTCATAACTGATCACATGTGTGACAACATTGTAGATTAAACCGAGGCAAAGATGGCAGCTTCCTTGGCTGAAAACAATAGGGGGGTTTACTTACACTTACACATGTTTAGTGGAAACAAAACTGCATATACAACATTAATTGCTATCGGTGTCATGTGTCCCTTGTGCTGCTTTTAGAAATCATCTCCTCCAATAAATTTTTAGTCGTTATGTTCACAAACAGCCAAATATGAAAGGAAATTCCAATACCTATAATTTAATTGTTTAAAATTTTACCGATTTTTTAGATTTTTGAATTTCCAAATTTTTGAATTCTAAAAATCCGGAATTCGAAAATTCGTATTCTGGAAATCGGAAATTCACACAAAAAAAACGAAAGGAAAACTAACTTTTTTTTTTTTGTCAGTGCATATCTAAAGCATATCCAAAACGCGCAGGAAAACGCACATTTCAGTGTGTTTTTTGTTGTGGATTTAGGAAACGTGCGAATGCAGCCTAATACCCCCCACAACATCGGAGGATTGCAGGGGGTACAGGGGGCATTGGAGGGATGAAAGACCTCAACCACGGCAGGGGCCAGCAGCACAAGGGACACATCATGCTGACAGTAGGTCCTGTACCTTGTGCTGATTTTATTTCTTACTAAATTTCGACTTGAAAGGCTTGTATTGCTCAGATCCATTGGAGAAGTTTCTGAGATCATACAACATATCACCGAAGGGTGGAGTTGGCCACCAACTCGCTTGAATTTTGATCTGCTTTAAGCAGCTTTTACATTTCTATAGACTTGTATGGAAATGCAAAATATATCTGATGCCAATAAAATCCCGACACAGGCCCTTGTGCTAAATACACTGTATAATCGATCCATTCGTTCAACACAACCAGTGTGCACTGTAAGTCGGGGTCACAGTACAATGATTTACATCTCTAATGATTCACTGTAAGCAAACAAAAGGTCATTGTAGTTCACTGTCCATGTATGTCAAGGTTTCTATAGGCACCAAAATTAATTCAGACATGTTTGCTTTACAAGACTTCTTTGTCTCATTTCCTGCAGTAAAACCATTTTACTGTTCCTGTAGAATGAAATCCCATTCTTTTCTATGTGGCTGGTTCACATCTATGGGATGCTATTTAAAGGGAATCTGTAAAGGGCCGTCCACCCCTACATTAAGCTAGGAATGGGCTCCAAGTCGATGACAGATGTAGATGACTAAACATAATTCGCACATAAAATAGCCCCCTCCATGGTTAGCAAGGGCTACATCCTGTTGATTACAGGGCATAGCAGAAGTAAAGAAAAAAAAAATATTTGGGGGAAGAGATTTAAAAAAAAATAATAAATCAGGCTATTGTCACTGTGTCCCCTTCGAGGACGTTTTTTTTTCCCTTTCTGTTCGGGGGTCATCAGGACAGGAAGTGAAAGTTCTCAGGTGACAATAAAAAGGTGACAAGGGTTCTACAAACTATACCAAAAAAAAGAATGTTTTGATTGGATTGTGGTAAACTGATTTGTTTTTTTAGCACTCAGAATGGTTGCTGACACAAACCCTTAACTTGGATAACAACTGTTTTTATATAGCCCTATAGCAGCCAATCGGCTCCAAGCTACTCATTCTACCCTATTGCAGGCTTCAATCTGATTGGTGGATCAGGGGCTATATGGACGATACTATCTGGATGGCACACTGTGGGAGATTTATAAAATTAGAAGATGCTGAAAACACAAATGTCTTGTTTGTGTACAATTTCTTCACTGATAAATACACATACACACATAATAAATATATATCTAGTGTGTGTGTGTATATATATATGTATATATATATATATATATATATATATAATATGTGTGTGTGTGTGTGTGTGTATATATATATATATATATATATATATATATATATATATATATATATATATATTTCTCTCCATTACACAGCCAGATAAATTTAAAAAAATGTCCTCATGTATTAAACCTCAAATTTAGGAGGATTCGCTGGGGAAAAAAAAAGTTACTAATGCTGGCCATACACTACAAAAAAATCATCCGAAATTCGGTCATTTAGACAGTTGTGCCACGTACACACGATCGGAAATTCGGCCAGCAAAAGACCAATGAGACCTTTTGGTCGGAAAATTTGATTGTGTGTCTGCTCCATTGGACTTTGAGAGCATGGTCTCAATTTTTCGATCAGAAAAAGTTCCTATCCGAAAATGCTTTTGTGTGTATGCAATTCTGACATGCAAAATCTCATGCACGCTCAGATTCAACTACGAGATGGAAGCTATTGGCTACTGGGTCGTACGTGTTGTACATCACTGCGTTCTTGACGGTCGGAATTTGGTGTGATCGTGTGTATGCAAGACAGCTTGAGCGAAATCCCATCAGAATTCCGTCGGGAAAACCATCAGAGCTTTTTCCAACCAAAATTCCGATCGTGTGTACACTGCATTAGATTCGTTTTTTGGCCAGTTAATTGGCACAAAATCTATAATCATTTGGGACATTTTTGAGCCTAAAAAATGGACGAATTTGGAAATTTTCTGCCGGATGATAAATTGAAAGGTTAATGTGTTTCCTGTCTGCACTAGGTATATTTAAAAAAAAAAAAATGCATTCATTTTTTTTTTTTTTTGTTTGTTTTTTTTTTTAATGAACGATTTATCAGTCATTACATAATGGCACTATCGTTTGCGCTCACGGCCGAATGTTCGTTTTTCAAAAATGAGTTTGGCCGATTTTTCTTGTGTATGGCCAGCATTAGTATGTTTCACGTTGATGTTTGCTTAAGTCACCACTAGAGGGTACCAGTGCACTTCTTGTTGTACAATGCCCTGAAACAACCTGCAGCCCTTATTTACAATGTGCAGCTTTTGTCACAATGTGTTTTGTACATCACGTATGTACTATTATTACTTCTAATAACAGTTTCAGGCAACAGCAGCAATTTAGAAGGTACAAACAAACATAAGTGTATGTTAATGCTAACTTATACTGACAAATTATGCCAGTTGTCATTGTAGGTTTCTCCTTTTGAAAAATACTGCTTTCTAGGCTGATATGCTGGCCTATCTTATCGTATGATGTTACAGGCTTTAATAATTGTGAAGTCACTGGCCCAGGACTATGGGTCGGATCCGGAGAGTCTAACTTTAGTCTGACTTCAATCACTGCCCGCATGGTTCTAGTTCAGTGATTTGGTGTGTATTGAGCTCAGACAGCCAGGCAACTGGCATCATAATTGGGCAATGGCAATGGCAAGCCACAATTTCTTTTTTCAGCACAGGTTTTCTTTAAGAAATAGCTGTATTTGAAATAGTGACTTTCTAATGTTATGTACTTTAAAGAAAAACGTCAGTCAAATGGGTTGATTACTAAAAGGCAAATGGAGTGTGCACTTTGCAGAGAGCAGTTGCTCCAGAGCTTAGTAAATGAAGTAAAGCTTCACTTTGCAAAGAATACCCAATCATGTGCAAGGAAAATAAAAGAAACGGCATTTGTGCTTGCACATGATTGGATGATGGAAGTCAGCAGAGCTTCCCCTCATTTACGAAGTTCTGGAGCAATTGCCCTTGCAGAGTGCAACTGCACTTTGCAAAGTGCACAATTTATTTGCCTTTAGTAAATCCACCCCAACGTGCCGTCCCCTCACTAAAGTGAAAGATATAGCTGCTCTACTGTGCAGACTGGGTGGAGATGGGAAAAAACAGTGCTCTGGCTGAAGTGTCTCATTATTTTATCTACTTATCAAAGCTAGCAAACCGGTATCATCAGTGAGAATAAATCCTTTATTGCCTACATAGTGAGACCCAGCACAGAGCTCTAGCGCATTTTGGTGAAGATGCTAGGAGTAAGGAAGCTTGGCCGAAACGCATTGGAGCTCTGTACTGTAACTTACTTTGTATTCCCTAAAGGATTTATTCTTGCAGATGATACCTGGTTGCCGGATTCACTTTGCTGCAGGTCCTCGTCTCACTGCTTTCATTATTCTTGTTTGAGATGGTAGAGGGGGATTCTCTACAGGAGCATTAGCAGGAGGATAGTGCTGGAGAATACAGCGATACCACCATACCCCCAGCACAGCCATGACGGGCAAAAGACTTGGCATTTTAGCGGAGTTGTCATTGTCACCGCATGAATTCTCTGTATTGTCCTATGGAGAAATCAGGAGAGGATGTATCTGTACCCTCTGGTACAGGGATGGGTAACCTGCGGCCCTCCAGTGGTTGTAAAACTACATATCCCATGAAGCATTGCAAGACTGACCAATATAAGCATGATTCTGCATGTCCCATGAAGCAATGCAAAACTGACAGTTAACAATCATGACTCGTAAAGGCATGATGGGACTTGTAGTGCTGCAACAGCTGGAAGGCTGAAGGTTGCCCACCATTGTTCTACTAGAATCTTCTAAGTACTACATGCAGAACTTGCATAGGCTGTTGACAACTGTGGTCAAGTGGCTGATCTTAGTCTGTCTCGGGTGGACCGGGGGAGAGATCTCCTGGCTGGCAGTAAAGACCAGGCAGAGCTGAGAACAAAGCTAACTTTTAAGCCTAGCTGCTGTTGTCATCTGCTCTGTGTTTCTACAAATATTCCACAAGAGGGAGCAGTGCTTATTACACTCCCCCAGTGCATCCTCCCTTAGAATAATAGGTAGCAAGTGTCAGTACCCGCTATGGCCATAGATTGAACCTCACCACACTCCATCTCAAACTGAGAAATTGGTTTGTATGGAGTCGCTCTTTTAAATGTAGTTTTTTTTTTTTTCTTCTTTTTTGTTCAAAGGTAAGCGTGTTTATTAGATCTCATCAGATTTCATATTTAAATTGGAAGCCCAGCTGATTATCACAGAAGTATCATATGGTTGACTCTTATTTGTTGGATTGTTTTGTGTCATGTAGTTTAAGTTCATATCACTATCTGTTTGGTTTAATTTCAGGACAAATATGTAATAAGTTCACTTCTGCTTTTGTTAATAAATTATGACATTAAATTGTGTGTATCTGTTTAATTCATTGAACGATTTGGCTCTTTTCAACTTTGGATGGGTGTGACTTGGATACGACTTTGGCTTTGACCAGTGATAATGGAAACCTGTTTCATTGTATAACATTCAGGAAGGGCTTTCGTGCAACTTCTGAAGGTTAACATTGAAGTCTACGACCCTTAAAGTGGAAGTAAACTCCTCTATCGTTTTCAGCCAAGGAAGCTGCCATCTTTGCCTCTGTTTAATCTTCAACTGCTATGGTGCTGCACATGTGATTCGTTATGACACCAGCCATTGGATGGTTTGATAGTTTGGCTGAGAGCACATCCAAAGTGCAGTTAGCATTCCCGGCATGCCTTTTTTTTTTTTTTTTTTTTTTTTTAACTGTTTAAATCCATGGGTTTACTTCCACTTTAAGTTGCATGAAAGTCGGACCAAATTAGTGCATGTACTACTTTAAAGTCACTACAACTTTAAGTCGCACACATGAATGGTCATCATTGGGAAACATGGGGAACGACGTGTCATGGGACTTTGATGTCTAAAGTTGCTTGACACGTCTCACAGGTGTGAATGGAGCCTTTGCAGCAAAAGTGCTGACCTCAACCATCTGCCCAACTGTCATGCTGATCTTTTTGGCTTCAGCACTTTCCGAATCACTAACCTGAAACATGTATGAAGGTTGGGATGGGCTGATGTCCTGATCTGCATACTTGTTCTGGTCAGAGCCTCAAAGCACTAAAGGATGAGGATTAGCATTAGAGCCAGGCAACTAGAATTGTTTTTCTTTAAGGCATTTGTACTGGAATTACTATAGAGTCTACATGATGGTGACCACTGACCTCTTGAACACAGGGAGGATTCAGTGACTTCAGTATGGAGTCCTCTGGCTGTGGTTATGCGATTCTCTAAAGACTCATACACACGATCGGATTTTCCCAGGGGGAAATGTGTGATGACAGGCTGTTGGTGGAAAATCTGACAATGTGTGCGCTCCATCGGACAATTGTTGGCCAACTTTCCGCTGACAAATGTTGGATGGCAGGTTTATTAATTTTCCGCAGACAAATGTCTGTTCTCTGCTTTTCTGATTGTGTGTACAAAAGTCCAAAGTACAAATGCGCATGCTCGGAAGCAAGGACGAGCCAGAAGCGGTCGGTCTTGTAAATGAGCGTTCGTAATGGAGAATTAACATTCGTGACGCAGCAAATTATAAAATCTCCAAATGCAGCGCACATTCTCTTCTTTAATGGAGCTGCTTTGCTGGTGATACTGATGGAGTTATTGCAAACTAATTTTCAAAGGCTTTTTTTTTTTTTCTAGTGATATCAAGAATATTATTATGCTTTTTGTTTTTTATTTGTGCAAGTTACCACAACACCATTATCCCGTAGTTTTTAAGATCAAAGATACAACTATGTTGGTGTCCCTTGTCAATTTTACATTGTGTTTTTTTATTACTGTCATTTGAAGTAAAACACATAGCCGAGTATTATTCTCCACAATTTTTTTTATTGTGCATTAAATAAAATAAATGCTTCCAAAAATATAGAAAATAAATCAAATCATTATTCAACTAAAAAAATGTCAAAGCAATAACTCCAAGGCCAATCATAAATAACGCGTTATCTCCTCCGATTCCGCAACGTCTGGTGGACGAATGGCCGTTCAGAAATGAACTGCAAACACTCAACAAACTTCAACTAACACCAAATTAGCAGAAGGAGCCCAAAGGGTGGCGCTAAAGGGCTGAAAAACAACTTGGTACATCGTTACATTTGTAATTGTTGGCCAACAGTTGTGTGGCCGTGTGTATGCAAGACAAGTTTGGGCCAACACCCTTCAGATAAAATTACACGGTTTTGTTTGCCAAGAATCCGATCGTATGTACGAGGCTTAAGTCTTTGCTGAAACTGACCACACACAACCAGTTTTAGATTTATCATGGATTAACTAAAACATGTATTCAGACCGGCTTTTCCACCACATAGCGCATGGGTCTCCAAACTTTCTAAGCACAGGGCCAATTTACTGTCCTCCAGGCTTTAGGGGTCCTGTAGGAGCAGAAATTGCCTCAGCATCAGCCCCTCCATCATTGCTTTTAATGGTAGGAATAGTGCCCCTATTGTTAGTATGAACAGGAAGAATAGTGCCCCATTGTTGGTATGAACAGGAAGAATAGTTCCCCATCGTTGGTATGAACAGGAAGAATAGTGCTCCATTGTTGGTATGAACAGGAAGAATAGTGCCCCCTTGTTGGTATGAACAGGAAGAATAGTGCCCCATTGTTGGTATAAACCGGAAGAATAGTGCACCTATTATTGGTATGAACAGGAAGACTAGTGTCCCTATTATTGGTATCAGCCGGAAGAATAGTGCACTATTCTTCCGGATGATACCAACAATAGGGCATAATTCTTCCTGCTGATACCAACAATGGGGCACTATAGTGCCCATTGTTGGTATCAACAGAAAGAATAGTGCCCCATTGATGGTGTCAGTAGGGGAAATGGTGCCCCAGCATCAGCCCCCCATCGTTGGCATCAAAAGGAAGAATAGTGCCCTATTGTTGGTATCAACAGGCAGAATAGTGCCCTATTGATGCTGTCAGGGCGAGTGGTGCCCCAGCATCACCCCCCATCATTGCTTTTAATGGGAGGAATAGAGCCCCATTGTTGGTATCAACAGGAAGAATAGTGAGTGCCTCGTTATTGGTATCAACAGAATAGTGCCCCATTGTTGGTATCAACAAGGGCAAGCAAAGGCCTATATCTGGCCCCTGGGCTACAGTTTGGAGACAACTGACCTAGCGGAAGCAAATCCAAAGGAGATTGTACAATCAGATTGCGAGGAGTATGGCGAGCATTAGGGAATTGTGAGCAGATAGTTTGGTAAGAGTGATCAGATGGCTAAAAGAGTCCTTGTCCTCTTGCCCATTCAGAATGTAGAACAAACTGGGTTATTGCACCCTCTGAAAACCTATAGGGACAAGATTACAGTGCAGGAAGCAGCAGTATAATGCTATCACATTGGTGAGGAAAATGTGCATTTTTTGCGTGGTTTTGCTTCTCTATAGAGATTGCCCACATCTCAGAATTGGTAATCTGCATTATAATACATTTGTTTTTGGATTCAAGATTTCTTTAACTGCTTTACCCCCACAAAGTTTACTCCCCCCCCCCCCCCCCCTTCATGACCAGGCCATTTTTTGCTATACGGCATTGTCGTGTGACGCTGTAACCATATAAAATTGATGTCCTCTTTTCCCACAAATAGAGCTTTCTTTTGGTGGCATTTGATCACCTCTGTAGTTTTTATGAAAAAAAACAAAAACACAATTTTGAAAAAAAAATATAATATATATATATATATATATATATATATATATATATATATATATATATTACTTTCTGCTATAAAACATATCCAATAAAAACGTAAAAAAAAAGAAAAAAAATCTTCAATTTAGGCCAATGTGTATTCTGCTACATACTTTTGGTTAAAAAAGAAGAAAAAATCACAATAAGCGTATATTAATTGGTTTGCGCAAATGTTAGAATCTACAAACTGGGATATTTTTATGGAATTGTATTTATTTCTTTATTTATTTTTTATTACTAGTAATGGCGATCAGCAACTTATAGCAGTACTGCAACATTGTGGTGGACAAATTGGACACTAAATTACACTTTTGGGGACCATTGACACCAATACAGTCATCAGTGCTTTAAAAAAATGCACTATTTACATAGACAGCTGTTTTGCCTCTGTCGGGAATGATCAGCGGGTCCACCGGACGCGCTAATTGACTCTGCTGTGATTGGACCCAATGTCTGCTCGGATACGCCCATTGTTTCTGACAGAGGCAAAATGGCGGTCTGCTCATGTAAACAAGGCAGATCGCCATTCTGCTAGTACAGAGGACAGATCCTGTGTTTCTGCAAAGCAAAGGATTGTGACCATAGTGTTTACTCCTCCAGCTGCTGCCTCTGCAGCTAAAGGGGAGGTGGTAAAAAAAAAAAAATATACACACACACACACACACACACACACACACTGTTTGTGTATATAAGTAAGGTCATACATGAGAAATATATGGGACATCACATGCTGACCTCTACTGATTATGCTATTTTTTCTTTTGCTGACTCTGGTCCTGGTTTATTGATTAATGCTCTGAGTCACAGCAAATATTAGATGCTCCAGGGATTGGTGACAACCATACAGAGAAGTAGTATTTTCAGAATGAGGGTCAGCAATGGCAGTCTCCATATTCCTGTCAGTACAGGTTTCTTATTAGATACATCTGTATAATGATTGCTTCCAGCCAGGTATGAGTAAATAATGCACAGACAGACTAGTGTATGGGGAGGCCATGTTTTCACCCTGGAGGTCACATCCCGTGGGGGGGGGGGGGGGGGTTGGGGGGTGCACACCAGGAGGAGATATGTACAGGTACAATTCAGTCCAGTAGTACTGGTGATGATGCTGGGATCTCATTCATAGTGATATCCAGCTGGTGGGAATGCTGCATGCTCATTAAATTAGTAATATGTGTTATATTCTATAATAATTTACTGGTGTAAAATAACATACAGTTGTAGTAACAATAATTGGTGTTATTAGTGATGATGATGGCAGTAACATTGTGATCTCAGTAATGTATAATCTATAGATGGTGTGTCAATGGAGCAATAATGATCAGTGATTATCTGTAGTAGTTTTTGCTGATGACGTCATCGCTCTAGTGGGAATAATGACGATGTTGGTGTGGTCTATGTAGTAATGATGATGGTGTGGTTTATAGTAGCAGTGATGGTGATGTAATACTAATGAGTGTGTGAACTATGGTCTCTGTGGTAGTGATGATTATGATAGTGTGGTCTCATGTCTTTGATGATCTTGCTCTCTGTAGCACTCACTAATAATGATGCTCTCTGTAGTAGTCGTCAGTGATGCTGCAAACCCTATAGTAGTAGTAGTAATGGTAATGATGAGGATGTGGTCCCTGAAGTATATAGTGATGATAGTTTTCTCTGTGTGGTAGGTGGTAATGATGATGATGCTCTGTGTAGTAGTGTTGATGCTCTGGTCCCTGTAGTAGTGTTGATGATGACGATGCTCTGTGTAGTGGTACTGGTGATGATGATGATGCTCTGTGTAGTAGTGTTGATGATGATGCTCTGTGTAGTAGTGTTGATGATGATGATGCTCTGTGTAGTAGTGATGATGATGCTCTGTGTAGTAGTGGTGATGATGATGTTCTGTGTAGTGGTACCGGTGATGATGATGATGCTGATGCTTTGTGTAGTATTGATAATGATGATGCTCTGTGTAGTGGTACCGGTGATGATGATGATGATCTGGTCTCAGCATCCCCCTCCTCTCCCCCTCCTCTCCCGGTCCGGCCCCCGGCTCTGCTCCAATCACGGCTCTCCTTACATCTGGCCGGAGCCGGTGCGGTCACATGACGGGTGCCGGGGATGTGAGCGCGACAGGTGTCAGCCGGGGGACGGAGACGATGGCGGGGGACGAGCTGGCATCCAGGCTGAACCGGCGGCTGCGGATGGGGGACCCGGAGGACGGAGAGAGGGAGCAGCCCAGTATGAGGGTCTTCAATCCCTACACCGAGTTCAAGGAGTTCAGCAGGAAGCAGATCAAAGACATGGAGGAGATGTTCAGACAGTGAGTGCCCCCCAGTCCCCGACACCATCACTGGACCCCACACAGCAACCCGACACCGTCCCTGGACCCCACACTGCATCCCGACACCATCCCTGGACCCCACACTGCGCCCGACACCATCCCTGGACCCCACACTGCACCCCGACACCATTCCTGGACCCCACACTGCATCCCGACACCATCCCTGGACCCCACACTGCATCCCGACACCATCCCTGGACCCCACACTGCGCCCGACACCATCCCTGGACCCCACACTGCGCCCGACACCATCCCTGGACCCCACACTGCACCCCGACACCATTCCTGGACCCCACACTGCACCCCGACACCATCCCTGGACCCCACACTGCACCCCGACACCATCCATGCACCCCACACTGCACCCCGACACCATCCCTGTACTATCATCATACCGGACAATTCCATCCCCGAGCCTGACACCTTCACAGTACCCATCCTCTACATCTCTCCATCCCTCCATACCCATCTTCTACATCTCTCCATCCTTCTATACCATCCTCTACATTTCTCCATCCTTCTATACCATCCTCTACATCTCTCCATCCTTCTATACCCATCCTCTATATCTCTCCATCCTTCTATACCCATCCTCTACATCTCTCCATCCTTCTATACCCATCCTCTACATCTCTCCATCCTTCTACATCTCTCCATCCTTCTATACCCATCCTCTACATCTCTCCATCCTTCTATACCCATCCTCTACATCTCCCCATCCTTCTAAGTTTCTCCATCCCTCCATACCCATTCTCTACATCTCTCCATCCCTCCATTCCCATTCTCTACATCTCTCCATCCCTCCATTCCCATTCTCTACATCTCTCCATCCCTCCATTCCCATTCTCTACATCTCTCCATCCCTCCATTCCCATTCTCTACATCTCTCCATCCCTATCCTCTACATCTCTCCATCCTTCTATACCCATCCTCTACAACTCCCCATCCTTCTAAGTTTCTCCATCCCTCCATACCCATTTCCTACATCTCTCCATCCTTCTATACCATCCTCTACATCTCTCCACCCCTCCATACCCATCCTCTACATCTCTCCATCTCTCCATACCCATCATCTACATCTCTCCATCCCTCCATGCCCATCCTCTACATTTCTCCATCCCTCCATACCCATCCTCTACATCTCTCCATCATTTTATACCCATCTTCTACATCTCTCCATCCTTCTATACCATCCTCTACATCTCTCCATTCTTCTATACCCATCCTCTACATCTCTCCATTCTTCTATACCCATCCTCTACATCTCTCCATCCTTCTATACCCATCCTCTACATCTCTCCATCCTTCTAAGTTTCTCCATCCCTCCATACCTATTCTCTACATCTCTCCATCCCTCCATACCCATTCTCTACATCTCTCCATCCCCATCCTCTACATCTCTCCATACCCATCCTCTACATTTCTCCATCCTTCTATACCCATCCTCTACATCTCTCCATTCTTCTATAACATCCTCTACATCTCTCCATCCTCATCCTCTACATCTCTCCATCCTTCTATACCCATCCTCTACAACTCCCCATCCTTCTAAGTTTCTCCATACCCATTTCCTACATCTCTCCATCCTTCTATACCATCCTCTACATCTCTCCACCCCTCCATACCCATCCTCTACATCTCTCCATCCCTCCATACCCATCATCTACATCTCTCCATCCCTCCATACCCATCCTCTAGATCTCTCCATCCCTCCATACCCATCCTCTACATCTCTCCATCCCTCCATACCCATCCTCTACATTTCTCCATCCCTCCATACCCATCCTCTACATCTCTCCATCCTTCTATACCCATCTTCTACATCTCTCCATCCTTCTATACCCATCTTCTACATTTCTCCATCCCTCCATACCCATCCTCTACATCTCTCCATTCTTCTATACCTATCCTCTACATTTCTCCATACCCATCCTTTACATCTCTCCATCCCTCCATACCCATCCTCCACATCGCTCCATCCCTCCATACCCATCCTCCACATCTCTCCATCCCTCCATACCCATCATCTACATCTCTACATTTCTCCATCCCTCCATACCTGCCCTCTACTTCTCTCCATCCTTCAATACCCATCCTCTACATTTCTCCATGCTTCTATACCCATCCTCTACATCTCTCCATCCTTCTATACCCATCCTCTACATCTCTTCATCCTTCTATACCCATCCTCTACATCTCTCCATTCTTCTATACCCATCCTCTACATTTCTTCATCCCTCCATACCCATCTTCTACATCTCTCCATCCTTCTATACCCATCCTCTACATCTCTCCATCCTTATGAACGCATCCTCTACATCCCTGCACCGCATACTGCACCCCAACAGCGGGCCCTGAAATATATTCCACCATGGTACCCATCCTCTACATCACGCCATACCCCTTCATCCATATCCCTCAATCCTTGTACCCCACACTGAAGCCTGGCACCCCAGACACCCTGCTCTATATTACATTCCACCAGTATGTCCTCTACCTCACTCAATACCTTTCTTCTCTGTCTTTGTATACTCTATACTGCAGTGTGGCACCCCAGAGACCCCAACGTTCAGTCTCGCACTACTTCCCCATTATTACTCTCCCCCCAGCACCATGATATAATTCCAGTGTGATTGCCAGTCTAATTGTATGTTCTCCCAGTGGTAGGACATAGCTAAAGAGGGTGCACCTGACCCATGGAGTTAAGGGGACCATCCCTTAATCTAGTATCTGTGTTCTCAGATTACATAGTGTACATAATCGGTGCATCTGATTTCCATTGATATAGTTACTGATTTACTTTTTAGTTTTTAAAGGGTTGGGTCTCCCATGGCTAACATTTCAGCAACTGGTAGATGCTTGAGAGTTCATCTACTGGACTGTTTCTTATATCTGTCTGGGTCTATCTTGGTGAGTCTCAGAGGTCTGTATCTGCTATGGTGTGAAGACAAGGAGCTTATACTCTCTCCATGTTGAACTTTTATTAATTTTATTTTATGCAGAGTGTAACTGGAGAAGCTGAAACACACCAAGATTGTAAGGAATATCCAAAACACATTCAGGTGGCCAGGAGCAGTCAGGAATTATGGCAGAGAGATCTCACTATTGCAGTATCCAGGGTGTATAAGAAGCCTGGGTATCCAGGGTGTATAAGAAGCCTGGGGATGACCAAACACACGAGGTGTCTTCTACAAGTAATCACATGGTTGCACTGACCCTTTGATCTCTACAGTTGAATCAGACCAACCAAGGCTTACATGAGAGATCTAGGAGATTTTGTTTAGCTTGTACACTCAGTCATTGTTGCTTTTCATCATGCCTGGTTGGGTTTTTGGGAAAAATAGGGGGACTATCATCATTATGGGCTGCCTTCTGAAATGCTAGTGGACCAGCTCTTATGCTGACCAGCCAGCCATTGGCCTAGACCAGATATGCAGATCAGTAAGCCAAAAGTCCTTCTCTGTATACTTGTTCAAGGTCATTGGTTCAATGTGTTGGGGAAGGAGGGTCAGCAAGTCAGTGGGGGCACCCAGCATTTTCAGGAGACTTCCATAAAGGCAGTTTTCTATGTTTCTATCAATAAAGATTTCTTATAACCACGTGGGTGCCCATTTTGTTGCACTGCTCCTGGGATTACCTGGGTTGCTGGTATCAATAAGCTTCCACGTAGTATTATCTACAATCACTTTGCTTACATTACTCATATTTTAGCAATGAAACCACACACAATATTTCAGCGCAATAACCTCAACCTGATGTCTAATATTCTGATGGGTCAAAAGGATATCAATGATATCCCAATGTTCCTAGTAGTCCAGTCTGCTTGGACTTCTCAGCTTCAGGCCATCTGTACTGGATAGCTGGCAGACCTGATTTTGGAGTGCTGGTCTTTTTCCCCATTGAGATTGTTTTGTGTTGCATACTTTAGCAATGCTAGTCCTGCATTGTGTCCTTGTAGTGCATGCTATGCCCACATTACATTGCGTTCACCAGTCCTTCCCATGCTCACATTAATTGTCCCTACAGAGCAGTAACCAGCCTCATGCCATCTTTGGGCCGCTTGCACACTGCAGCTTGAAAAAGCTCAGTACAGGTCGGGGGTTACTGATCTAAAATCCATTGTTTTCAATGTGCCTGTACACACAGGTGTGTAAGCAAGCACTGCATATTCTTGAGTAAAAGAAAAATCGGCATTACTGGTTAGCCTTTTGCACCAGTATGCACAATTACACTCATATGAGCATAAATATTAATGCATTTTGCATAGGAATGTATTGTATGCACGAATGTGTGAATATGCATACACAAGCAAATATGCGCAAAATATGCACAATTATCAGCAAAGCAAAAACGCCTGAAATTCCTTCCAGAAATCCTGATGCCCAAACATCAGTTCCAAGTGCAAGCGGTCTTAGATACAGCCACCTCATTAACCTCAGTTTGCCGTATTCCCAAAAATAACCTCTTCCATTGAACACCTATCATTTCTTGTATTGTGCTATCCCCAGCCCCAATGTTACTCCTGCACTAGCCCTCATAACTAAGGTAAAAAACAAAAAATGCAGTGCTCTGGAAGAATGATCAAATACATTCCAATGTAGTACTGTATTCATAAATAGTTCTATTTATTCCATAAAGTTAAAAAATGGTTGAACAGTCAAAGTTTAAAATAAATGGTAGTGAATGTTACCAGTGACCTCAGAGTGGATAAGGGGGAAGCAATCATCCGGGAGGCTTGCCTGGAGATGGTTTGAACATCAGTCACCATCCATGGAAATGGAGGGGAGAAAATTCAGTTCCCAGAGGGGGAGCGTACTGGCTGCTGGCAAAGCCTGCCAGCTCCAGGTGGATGCCACAACTGGATTGTGGACAGCAAGATGGATAGAAAGGCAACCTGTATGATGTAAACGGCCCGAGAGGGAACAACCAAGCCGAGCAGGGTCGATATTCTTAGCACACCTACGCAATTTCTGTGATGTCACTGCTGTTTCTGAGATGAAGGGGAAAAGTGTCCTGAAGTCAGTTGTGTAAGCGTTCACAATTTTGTTGCCGTGACTTACATGTTTTTCGCGCTCATGCACTTTGTCAAAGTCACCATCCTTACACAACTGACTTCAGGACACCTTTCCTCTGCTCCGGCACAGCAGTGACGTCACAGAAGGCACATAGGCGCGCTGAGAATATCGACCCTGCTCGGCTTGGTTGTTCCCTCTGGGGCCGTTTACATCACACAGGTTGCCTTTCTATCCATCCTGCTGACCACCATCCAGCTGTGGCATCCACCTGGAGCTGGCAGGCTTTTCCAGCAGCCAGTATGCTCCACCTCTGAACTGAATTTTCTCCCCTCTATTTCCTTGGATGGTGATTGATGCTCAAACCATCTCCAGGCAAGCCTCCTGGATGATTGTTTCCGCTTATCCACTCTGAGGTCACTGGTAAGGTTCACAACCATTTATTTTAAACTTTGACCGTTCAACCATTTTGTTACTTTGTGGTATAAATAACACTGTGTATACATACAGTACTATGTTGGAATTCATTTGATCATTCCTTCAGAGTGCTGCATTTTGTGTTTTTTTTCTTTGACTGTCGCATCTCTTTCCATGCTTTGCTGTCTGCACTGGGTCTGATCCACTTATTTAATTGCTCCTCATCAGAGCACTTTATTTGGCCCTAGACCCGCAGTGCTCCAGGTGCTCATAACTATGGTGCCTTACAGTCCTGCACTCAATACCACATTCATACCTAATAGATTATAGCCTTTTGCAGTGAGCCCATATAAAACCTCTCCCCCATTTTACTGCCCAGCACAGTCCTACATGGCTTCCTTGTACTAATAAACAAAAAAGCAGAAGGTGCCACCATAACAAACGTGGAAGGAAAACAGGCTCGTCTTCAGTAGCTGGCAGAGTTCAATGCAAAGCGACTGAGATCCTGGCAGATGGGAACCATGAATTGGCTTTGTGGTGAAGGTGACATCCAGCTGGAATAGAATGCAGGGCTTGAGCACTGTCCACCAGCAGGAGCCGTAACCACGATGGAGCGCAAGCCAGCGTCATGGCCAAAACCAGCATCTCGGCTGCTTTCGAACCCCACCAATTACTAAAGATAGATGAGCCTGTTTTCCTTCCACTTTTGTGAGCCTATTTCTTTTTTTTATATATTTTTTATTGTTTTTAACAAACTGATACATTTAAATGGTGGCACCTTCTGCTTTTTTGTTTTGTTTATTTTAGTGCCAAGAGACTATCCAATACTCTGCTGGAAGAGCTGCTGCCATTGTTCAAGTGGTTTTCCCACATTGGACTTATTTACCTTGGAAATTTATTATTCTTCTTTGCGCCATTGAGATTTTTTTTATTTTTATTTTTATTTTTTTTCTCTTGCACCCATGCCGGTAGAATCTCTGTTCTCATGGACACCAGTTGTAGTCCAACACTCAAGCTTTTTTTATCTGCATCTTATTTCCCTTACCCACGTTCTTACTGCCACTAATTCCATTCATAGTGCCCTGCAGATGTCCCATCACTCTTCTTCCTGCTTGAGGGTGATTGACAGCTCCCATGGCCAGTCGCCATTGTCCAGTTCCTTTAAGTGAAACCCCCCTTAATTTATTTTTTGTAGGGAGGTCCTCCCACACGCTAATGGAGTCTAATACTTAATTAAATGCTGATCCTAATAATAGCATCCCCCTACTGTAAGAATCAGCGGGAGGCAGATAAGGTCTATTAGTCTCCCTGTAGCAGCAATATGATGTAAGCTTTAAGTGTCAGTGAATGGGTTAATGCCATTATGTTCTTAGAACCACAGTGGGGGATGTGTGTGTAGAAAATGGCTATGCCACTCAGTACTAGGCTGTAGCAGCTGCTGTCAAGAGGTTGCATAAGCTGCAGGAGTTCAATTAGTCATGGATGGGCCATAGGCCAGTATGGCACGTAATAGGTTAATTGACATTCTCTGGCAAAAAGAGAAATAGTATTTTGGCCAGTGCTAGCGAGCCCCCCCAGGGGGACCCTTTTTGGACGGCGTTCTCCATAGCAGTTCAGCATAATCTGTCTGCATGACGCTACCGCTCGCCCTCCAGCAGCACTGTAGTAAACATGTATATTTCTGCATTAAATGTCTCAGCCGCAACAAGATTTTCTGGCTGCCGATCAAATGCATTTCAGCAACAGGTTGTTTATTAAAGAGCTCTGCCTACCTGCCTAACGTTTATCTATAGAACACCGCCAGGAGATATCCTCTGACTGCTGGGAAAAATCAAAAAATGCATGCAATATATGTATACACAGTATATATAATATATATATATATATATATATATATACACACACACACACATACTGTGTATACATATATTGTATTCCTTTTTTGATTACAACTACAAATATTTACAAATATAAATAGGGGGGAGAAAAATAAATAAGTAAAAATATATAATTTTTTTTTTTTTTAACTTATTTATTTTTTCCCCCCTATTTATATTTGTAAACATTTGTAGTCTGAAATCTTTGCAATGTGCTGTCCCATTTACAATTGATGAGACTATATTGCATCATTTCTCATTTAGAACAGTCATTTGGCAACAATTAAAACCTGCATGGTTGTGTGTAGGGACGCTGGTACATCGTTCGTCATATGGGTGACGATTGTCTTAGTACAGAGCTGCAGCAATGAATTCCAGCTATAGAAAAGGAGTCATTAAGGAAGGAGATCTCTCTGGTTTGCTGTACATCAGCAGCTTTCTGAATGGAGAATGTTACATTGTAGCAGAATCTGTGTCTGTTTTTTCAATATGTTTCAAATCTGCAGGATGGAATGTGTTCAGAAAGGATTTTTTTTCTTTCCTAGCTCTTGGCTGAAATGTGCTGCCTGTAGTGTTCCAGTGTCTATCTATACGCGCTTCAATAAATAATCAATTTCTTTTATTAGATTGTAAGCTCTTCTGAGCAGGGCCTTCTTAATCCTCTCATATTTTATTGTATTATAACTGTATTGTCTCCTTTTTATATTGTAAAGCGCTGCGTAAACTGTTGGCGCTATATAACTCCTGTATAATAATAATAATAATTTATTTTCCGATCGACCTCTTCCAATAGGAATAGTTGATCTATAGTTGACAGACTATTTGATCCAGATGCCACACATGGTGAAGTAGATTTTGATTGATAGTAAAGTGCTTGCGTGGGTTTCCTCCGGGTTCACCGGTTTGCTACCACACTCCAAAGACATGCGGGTAGGTTAATTGGCCCCTGTCTAAATTGGCCCTAGTCATAGGCGTGAGCAGGGGGTGTGCCTGGGCATACCCTAATCACTATGTGTGCTGCCGATTCCCCCTACTGCCCCTTGCTCCCCCGACGCCCACTTGTTGCCCCCACCCCACAGTGCTGCTGACTTCCCTCCTCTCCCCCTGGCTGCTGCTGGGAATGTTTCAGGATGGAGAGCGGGGAAAGGGGCTAATGAATATGTAATTTACTGGCTCCTCCCTTTTCTAAATGAACATACTCACTCACTGTGTCCATTCATAACTGAAGCAAACTAAATTGTGTTTACTATGCATCCGTTTGTGAATGAGCAGGAAGCCTCTCAACACAGAGCACTACCCATTCATTCACTGTCCTGTGCAAACGAGGCTGCAGAGAAAGGCATGTGTGTTTGAGCTTTGGGGTACACATCCTAATGCAATAGGCTGCACACACCTATGGCCCTAGAATGTGTATGTATGAATGTGAGTTGAAGTGGTTATAAAGGCACCAGGTTTTTTACCTTCATGCATTCACTGGGAATGTACAATATACAGTGTCTCACAAAAGTGAGTACACCCCTCACATTTTTGTAAATAGTTTATTCTACCTTTTCATGTGACAACACTGAAGAAATGACACTTTGCTAAAATGTAAAGTAGTGAGTGTACAGCTTGTATAACAGTGTACATTTTCTGTCCCCTCAAAATAACTCAACACACAGCCATTAATGTCTAAACCACTGACAACAAAAGTAAGTACACCCCTAAGGGAAAATGTCCAAATTGGTCCCAAAGTGTCAATATTTTGTGTGACCACCATTATTTTCCTGCACTGCCTTAACCCTCTTGGGCATGGAGTTCACCAGAGCTTCACAGGTTACCACTGGAGTCCTCTTCCAATCCTCCATGATGACATCACAGAGCTGGTGGATGTTAGAGACCTTGCGCTCCTCCACCTTCCGTTTGAGGATGCCCCACAGATGCTCAATAGGGTTTAGGTCTGGAAACGTGCTTGGCCAGTCCATCACCTTTACCCTCAGCTTCTTTAGCAAGGCAGTGGTCGTCTTGGAGGTGTGTTTGGGATCGTTATCATGTTGGAATACTGCCCTGGGGCCCAGTCTCTGAAGGGAGGGGATCATGCTCTGCTTCAGAGTGTCACAGTACATGTTGGCATTCATGGTTCCCTCAATGAACTGTATCTCCCCAGTGCTGTCAGCACTCATGCAGCCCCAGACCATGACACTCCCACCACCATGCTTGACTGTAGGCAAGACACACTTGTCTTTGTACTCCTCACCTGGTTGCCACCACACATGCTTGACACCATCTGAACCAAATAAGGTTATCTTGGTCTCATCAGACCACAGGACATGGTTCCAGTAATTCATGTCCTTAGTCTGCTTGTCTTCAGCAAACTGGTGCATCATCTTCAGAAGAGGATTCCTTCTGGGATGACAGCCATGCAGACCAACTTAATGCAGTGTGTGGTGTATGATCTGAGCACTGACAGGCTGACCCCCCCCCCCCCCCATTCAACCTCTGCAGCAATGATGGCAGCACTCATACGTCTATTTCCCAAAGACAAACCTCTGAATATGACGTTGAGCACGTGCACTCAATTTCTTTGGTCGACCATGGCGGGGCCTGTTCTGAGTGGAACCTGTCCTGTTAAACCGCTGTATGGTCTTGGCCACCGTGCTGCAGCTCAGTTTCAGGGTCTTGGCAATCTTCTTATAGCCTAGGCCATCTTTATGTAGAGCAACAATAATTTTTTTTCAGATCCTCAAAGAGTTCTTTGCCACGAGGTGCCATGTTGAACCTCCAGTGAGAGTAATAACCGCAAATTTAACACACCTGCTCTCCATTCACACCTGAGAATTTGCAGCAAGTTGGCTCTCCTGGCCAAATTGCTGTCATGGTACCTCAGCTGCTTTAAGATCACTAGTGGGCACGCGTGCGCAAAGCTGGAGCCAATGCGCATGGCCATGATGTCCGCCAGCCACCCGCGATCACTCCTGAAAGAGACTGAACTGGTATCTGTCAATGTAAACAGACACATCCCTGTCAGGGGAGGATAGACAGATTGTCTGTTTCTAGTGATTAGGAACAGCGATCTGTCTCCTCCCCCAGTCACCACACTGCCCCCACAGTTATAAACACCTCCTAGGGATCACCCCCTAGTTTTAACCCCTTCCCTGCCAGTGTCATGTATACAGTAATCATTTTTATAGCACTGATCGCTGTATAAATGTCACTGGTCCCAAAAAAGTGTCAAATCTGTCTGCCACAATGTCAGAATTGCTGAACACTGCCATTACTTGTAAAAAAAAAATAATAATAATAATAAAAATGCCATATATCCAACCCCCTATTTTTTACAAGCTATAACTTTTGCGTAAATCAAACAATATACGCTAATTGTGACATTTTTTTTAACAAAAATATGTAGAAGAGTACATCGTCCTAAACTGATGAAGAAATTCGTTTTTTACATATTTTTTGGGGGATATTCATTATAGCAAAAAGTAAAAAATATATAATTTTTTTTTTTCAAAACTGTTAGTCTATTTTTTATAGCGCAAAAAATAAAAACCACAGAGGTGATCAAATACCACGAAAAGAAAGCTTTATTTTGTTTGGGTAAAAAGTCGCACGACCACGCAATTATCAGTTAAAGCGAAGCAGTGCCTTATCGCCAAAAAATTGCCTGGTCATTAAGGGGGGAAATCCCTCTGGTCCTTAAGGGTTTATGCACACAGGACGCTTTAAATTACATTAGCGTTATTGCACATTTTCCCGTGTTTTATGCGTTAGCGTTTTTTGGGTGTTTTTCATTACAAACACTCCCTATAGTGTAAAAAACGCCTAAAAAGTGTCAAACGTGGCTTGACACGTTTAGCTGCATTTTTAGTTTTTGCAGCTCATTTTTACTGCTCCTACAAGCACAGGCTGAGGTTTTTTTTGTTTTGTTTTTTTACTGCCTCTAAACGCTTATGCCACCAAACGCCTCTGACAGTTTATGTGTGCATGAACACATAGGCTACCGTGGAGGGGCTTTTAGAGCCAGTTAAAAAAAACATCAAACGCCCCTAACAGCAGCTGTAAAAATGTCCTGTGTGCATGAGCCCTAAGTGGTTAATCTTTCTAAAAGGAAGATGTGGCTATTCAATTGTTTTTTCAAATTTAAACGTTTCAATTTTTCAACCAGAAACAATAAACCCTAACTAAAATATGTTTTGTGAAAAGCAGTGTGTATCATAAACATTTGCTGTTTTTATATTTCTTTTTATTTATAAAAACATATTGCTATACAAAAATAAAATAAATATGTTTATAAATAGTTGTATTTAAAAAAAAAACATTATAATAAATATGTATCAATAAAATATAAATAAAATCTTTATTATTTAATAAAATAAATATGATTTATTATTGCAAAATAAAATTTACAATGAAATTTCGAATATTAATATTATTATACAGAATTTTCTATACCACCAACAGTTTGCAGAGCGCGTCACAAAATACAGGGACACCATAGAGTTACAAAAGAATTCAGTACAAGAGGGTGCAGAGGGCCCTGCTCCTTAGAGCTTACAATCTATAAAGGAAAGGTTAAGCGATACAATTTTTACATTTACATTAGCATGTTAGTAAAGCCTATATAAGATTTTAGTGATTGGGTACATCTACTTTAGCATTATTGATATAATATCCTTAACAAATGACAATTTCCTACCAGCATCCTGTTCTTTGACTGCTTTGATAAAAATCAGCCACAGAATGATCAAACAAGAGGAACATATAAAATCTTGTTTTATTTTTTTTTCTCCTGAGATTAGTGTGATTTTATGCTGGGAACACACTGACTTCAATCATATCTGCTCACATAGCCTATTGCAGTGATGGCGAACCTTGGCACCCCAGATGTTTTGGAACTACATTTCCCATGATGCTCCTGCACTTTGCAGTGTAGTGGAGCATCATGGGAAATGTAGTTCCAAAACATCTGGGGTGCCAAAGTTCGCCATCACTGGCCTATTGCATTAGGGTGTGCACCCAGGGGCGGACTGACCATTTGGACACTGGGGCACTGCCTGAGGGCCCCATTCCACTAAGGGGCTCCATCAGGGTTGCTAGCCTCAATAAAACTAGGGACAGTATGTAAAAATCTGTGTTTTTAAAAAAAAAATCCCAAGTTTATAGCTGCCCCGCCTCTCCAGTACCTTTTCAGTGTGTGTATGTGTATTCTGTGTGTGTATAATGTGTGTGTATATTGTGTGTCTGTGTGTGTGTATACTGTATGTGTGTGTATACTGTGTGGCCCCATGATCTATTGCCTGGGGTCCCCATAATCTCCTATTGCCCGGGGGCCCCATAATCTCCTATTGCCCAGAGACCCCATGAGTTGTCAGTCTGCCCCTGTGTGCACCCCAAATGTATTAAAACATGGATGGTGCTAGTAGGGCAGTGGATGGTATCAGTAGAGCAGGGAACTTGTCATTAGGGCAGTGGACGGTGTCAGTAGTTTTTTTTTTATTATTATTTAATTTTTTTAATGATTTTTTACAACTGTTTTAGGAGCCTCATTGGGGGCTTTGGTAAAATATCTGCAGGGGGCAATCTGCATCGCACGGGGTGATTAGGGTGTGCCCAGGCACATCAGCACACCACCTGCACACACCTGTGTCTGCTCATTATATATCTTTCTTCTGCCTTTGTTCTTAGACGATCACATTTCTTGAAGACTTCTGCCGAGAATAATTTTCCAAGGGTTGGGAAATATTTACAGCAGGTAGGCTCGGTTCACACTGCTGCAACATGGAATCTGACTTGAGAGCCCAAGTCACACAACATGTCAAATTCAATGTTTTCCTATGAGAGCCATTTTAACTGATACTACACAAGTCGCTTCGACTTAAAGCGAAACTTCGGTCATTTTTTCATCTTTCCAACTATTAAATCTTCTGCCATTGTTGTTTTAACTTTGGATAGTAAAACATTTTTTTTTCTGCCAGTAAATATCTTATACAGCCCACTTTCTATTTCTTATGACATCATGCACAGCTCTCTCTCTCTCTCTCTCACACTCTCCTGAGAGTTTGCCAGGAAGAGAGGGGGGGTGAGTCATAAGAGGGCCAATGAGAGCTGTAGAACTGGAGGTATGCCTGTGTGTGTCTGTGTAAATCCAGGAAGTGAACAGGCAGCAGCTTCAGCTGCCCACAGTTAAATTGGCTGCAGCCAGACTCACTGGAGGGAGATTTCTGCAGCATATTTGGCAAATACAGAATCACAGTATATATAAAATAATATGCAAAGTGGTTGGAGGGAAGCTTCAGAATGGCAAAGATGTTTTTATTACAAATTATGTGAGCAGACTGCAGTTCTTCTTTTAGAAATAATTTCTGAACTACTTTGGTCTGACTTGGGTGTGATTTCAGCCCTTGTACAGGCTCTTAAATAGCATCAACGTCAGAAAGGAAGTCGCAGGGCAAAGTCGTGCGACTTTGCCATCGCAGCAGTGTGAACCGAGCCCTAAAGGGGAAGGAATAGAACCCCTGTTCAGTTTTTATTGCTGCCTGGATTAGAAAATAATCAGAAATCTCAGCAGATCAGGAAGTGTGGACATATCTTCCAAAGTGGACACTTGTTCTGGTGACACCTGTCTAAAGCTGGCTATATACCATTGTTAACTTTGGCAGCAAATTTCGATTTAGTTTTAGTCTTAGTCTTGGGACTAAAATGGCATTTTAGTTTTAATCCCATTTTAGTCTTCTGCAATTGTTTTAGTTTTAGTCGTATTTAGTCAACTACATCTCCAGTACATTTTAGTCGACCAAAAATAATTTTAGTCGTCTGAAATCAAATGGGTGTAATTAAATTGTATTGCATTAGGTAAACATTTCTCTAAAATTTCCAAACTCATTATTAGAGAAAAATGTAATATGTTATTATTTATGGCATTTAGGTATGAACAAGCACTACAGACCAGTGTTAATTTTGAAGTTTTAGTCAAAGTCTTTCGCCTAAAATGCCATTTTAGCTTTAGTCGTATTTTAGTCATCTCAATTCTTTTCATTTTAGTCGTATTTTCGTCTACTAAAATAGTATTAATTTAGTCGACTAAAATGTTTTAGTTATTTTAGTCAACGAAAATTAACACTGCTATATACAGCCAGCAAATTTTGCCCACTTTTTTTGATGTGCCAACCAAATGTCCCCACCAGCCACCTCCCACCCATCACCATCAATGAATTATCGAAGGATCTGGGTGGGAACGCTCGTTGTGTGATATGTGTATGGGGGGGCCTAAAGTTTTGGGCTATTCATAGACTTTAAATAAGGCTGTATGTTATGTACAGTGCCATGCCCCATCCATTTTGATTTGTGTTTATTTCAAAGGTTTCTTTGTGTTGAAAGGTTGAGAAAGGCTGGTCTAGGTAATAGTGTCAGTTCTCCGCTGTAACCCACACAGCCGTGGATTCAGGAACAGCATCTGTTTTCATACCCCAGATTGGGGAGTTATTATGCAAATGAGACGCCTTCGGGGAGAACCTTATATGTGCAGCTGAATGCATTCAAGCGAGAAGCTGGCTATATGCGATGATGACCTCCTTTACATAGAGCCAGGCTGAACTTTACTGCATGAACCTCCCAGAGGGGTAAAGGCCAAATCATTCCGCTCTGTTACATATTGCCATAGCTGCTGTACTAGAAATCTTCCAGGATCTTATAAAAAAAAAAAAGAAGAACCCTGCCAAGAGCGGTTTTATGTCTGCATGTCTCTTTCCTCCCCCCCACATCACGAGTCCAGTTTGCATAGAGCCATGCTGGACAATTACAATCATGGGGACTCGTTCTTTTCATGTCTCAGACCTATTCTATCTATAAGATGGTGTGCAGGGGGTGACGGGTGTGCGCGGGGGGGTGACAGATGTGCAGGGGGTGACGGGTATGCAGGGGGTGACGGGTGTGCAGGGGGGTGACAGGTGTGCAGGGGGGTGACAGGTGTGCAGGGGGGGATGGGTATGCAGGGGGTGACGGGTGGGCAGGGGGGTGACGGGTGTGCAGGGGGGTGATGGGTGTGCAGGGGGTGATGGGTATGCAGGGGGGTGACGGGTGTGCAGGGAGTTGATGGGTGTTTAGTGGGTGATGGGTGTGCATACCTCCCAACTATCCCTGATTTCATGGGACTGTCCCTGATTTGGAGCAATGTCCCTCTGTCCCTCATTCCTCCTCATTTGTCTCTCATTTTGGTCTGATCTATATAGTTGTATATAAAAAGTAAATTACAGTAAAGTAAATTACAAAAGACAATATAAAGGAATAGTAGTGGTAAAAAAGCACTTGTGGGTTTAACCAATCTTGCTTTTTTTTTTTTTTTTGTACAATTCTCCATTAAGGGGGCGTGGCAGGGTTGTGTCCTTTGGCTACATACTTTTGCTGATAGGTGTCCCTCATTCCCATCACAAAAAGTTGGGAGGTATGGGTGTGCAGTGTGAAGGATTACAGATAGTTACAATTTGAACTATTGAAACTAAAGCATGTTTTTCAGACTTGTATATAACATCTTATTATTTTTAGGCTGCATTCACGTATATGCAATACGATATTGTATGTGCAATGATGTGCATTTTTATCTGTTTTACATTCGGGTGAACTGCCCAACACACATCTCACAGTAAAGATTTGCATGCACTTTTTTTTTTAACCACTTCAGCCCCGGAAGGTTTTAACCCCCCTTAAAGAGGACCTCTGGAAATAAATAAATAAATAAACACCCTGCAAGACAAAGGCATAATGAGCTAGTATGCATAGCACACTAGCTCATTATAAATTACCTACCTGAGATCGAAGCCCCCGCAGCGATCCTCGTTCCCCTCCTCCATCACCGCCATATCTCCCGGAGTGACTTCCGGGCACTGTGACTGGTTGGAGTCGCAATGACCTCACTCCCATGCATGCGCGCGGGAGCAGCTTCTAACGGCACAATCGCCGTTAGAAATGGCACGCTCAGTGCGCCTGCACGGCGTTGTCTATGGCACATGCGCCGTAGACAATCGATACCTGTCTTTTGCAAATATCTCTTAAACCATGTAGGTTTAGTAGATATTTCTTGCACCTACAGCTCAGCCTTAATCTAGGCTTACCTGTAGGTAAAAGTGGTCTGTTATGCCGCGTACACACGATCGGATTGGAGTATACCGGACAATCCGCCCGTGTGTGGGCTCCAGCAGACTTTTTTTTCCCAAAAGTCCGGTGGACTTAGAAAGAAGTTTGTATGCTAGTCCGCCGGACTTTTGAAACAAACGGACTTGCCCACACGTAGTAAAGTCCCTTAATTTTGAACGTGGCTCCAGGTAGACGGAACTAGCGAAGAAGGTCAATGTCACCGCCTCTATCGTCGAGATATACACCTCTCTAGCCCTGTAAACTGGAATGGATTTAAAAGGGAACCCCTACGCCAAAAAAATGGCATGGGAGTCCCCCCAAAAATCCATAGTAGACCCTCAGCCAAGCATGCAGCCCGGCCAGTCAGGAAAGGGGGTGGGGACGAGTGAGCGCTCCCCCTCCTGAGCCATACCAGGCCGTGTGCCCTCAACATGGGGGGTGCTTTGGGGAAGGGGGGCCCTGCAGCCCCCCCACCCCAAAGCACCTTGTCCCCATGTTAATGAGGATAAGGGCCTCTTCCTGACAAACCTGGTCGTTGGTTGTCGGGGTCTGCGGGCGGGGGGCTTATCAGAATCCGGGAGCCCCCTTTAATAAGGGGGCTTCTCAGAATCCGGGAGCCCCTTTTAATAAGGGGGCCCCCAGATTCCGGCCTCCCTACCTTATGTGAGGGCACGCAGCCTGGTATGGTATGGGGGGCACTCGCTTGTCCCCACCCCCTTTCCTGACTGGCCGGGCTGCGTGCTCGGATAAGGGTCTGCTATGGACTCTGGGGGGACCCTCACACTGTTTTTTCGGTGTAGGGGTTCACCTTTAAGTCCATACCAGGTGACAGGGCTAGCGAGGTGTCAATCTAAGTGACACTTTTGGCACTTTTTGGGGACCAGTGACACCAATACAGTGATCAGTGTTAAAAATATGCACTGTCACTGTGCACTGTACTAATGACACTAGCTGGGAAGGGGTTAACAGCAGAGGTCTGGATTCATTGTAAGTGCTAGACTAGAATGAAGAGCAGGTTTTACCAGAATGTCAAATCACCAGTAACTGAGGGCTTTTATTACTGCCGTGTTATCCTGTGAAATAAAGGGACCGGGAGACATCTTTACTGGAAGGCTGATGACATCAGTTTCCCCATCTAACATCAGTAATCCTAAAACAATCCATTTTACCACTTCAGCCCCGGAGGGTTTTACCCCAATAATAAACAGGCCATTTTTTGCGATATGGCACTGTGTAATTTTAACTGACAATTGCGCGGTCGTGCGATGTTGTACCCAACAAAATTGATGTCCTTTTTTTTCCCCCACAAATAGAGCTTTCTTTTGGTGGTATTTGATCACCTCTGCGGTTTTTATTTTTTGCGCTATGAAACAAAAAATGACAATTTTGAAATAATATATATATATATTTTTTGCTATAATACATATCCCCAACAAAATATATATATAAAAAAAAAATTTTCCCTCAGTTTAGGCCGATACGTATTCTTCAACATATTTTTGGTTAAAAAAAAAAAATCGTAATCACCGTTTATTGATTGGTTTGCGCAAAAGTTATAGTGTCTACAAAATAGGGGATAGTTTTATGGCATTTTTATTTATAATTTTTTTTTTTTACTAGTAATGGCAGCAATCAGCGATTTTTATCATGACTGCAACATTATGGCGGACACATCGGACAATTTTGACACATTTTTGGGACCATTGGCAATAATACAGCGATCAATGCTATAAAATTGCATTGATTACTGTAAAAATGTCACTGGCAGTGAAGGGGTAAACCACTAGGGGGCTGGGAAGTGTCAAGTGTGTCCTGGAGAGTGTTTCTAACTGTCTGGGGGATGGGCTATCAGTGACACGACACCGATCGCTGCTCCCGATGACAGGGAGCAGACGATCCGTGTTCTGTCACAAGGCAGAACGGGGAGATGCTGTGTTTACATCGGCATCTCCCCGTTCTTCAGCTCCGTGACACGATCACGTCACAGTCATGGAGCTCACGGCAGTCGCGTGCATGCATGGCGGGAAATTCAAAGTAACGTACGGGTACGTTACTTTGCCCAGCCGGGCAGTTCTGCCAATGAATATATACAGGCAGCGGTGGGCAAGGGGTTAAAGCTTAATTTTTTCCTTTTTCTTTAAAAAAATAAGCATGTTATACTTACCTGCTCTGAGCAGTTGTTTTGCACAGAGCAGCTCCAATCCTCTTTTTGTGGTCCCACCACCGGCCCTCCTGGTTCCTCTGCCCAGTGAGCCACTTGCCCTGGAGGCACCACTGCTTGCTCACTCCTAACACACATATCTACAAGACACACAGAGCCAAGGCGAGCGCCCCTGCCCGCTCTCTCCTCATTGGCTCACTGGCTGTGATTGACAACAGTTGGGGCCAATGGGCGCCTGCTGTTGTCTCAGCCAATGAGAAGGGAGAGTCCTGTGATAGTCGACTGTGAACATTGCTGGATCAGAGAGGGCTCAGGTAAGGATCGGGGGTGGGTTGAGGGGGACTGCTGCACATAGAAGGTTTTTTACCTTCATGCATAGAATACATGAAGGTAAAGAACCTTCAGCCTTTAAAACCACTTTAACTACTTGCCGACCACCCTCCGCGGTTGCGCAAACCGCCATACCGATCCGTGCACTAGCATTCGTGGGTGTGCGCGCTCCAACTGGCCAGTGGGGGAGCCAATCAGCGGGTCCGCCCGAGATCGTTCCCTGCAGAGACAGAACAGGGATCTGGTGAAGTAAACAAGGCAGATCTCCGTTCTGTCAGGGGATGACACTGAGATCTGTCTTTCTGCCAAGCAGGTAGACGGATCTGTGTGTTTCCCCAGTTACGCCATCCACAAACAGGGAACACATTTAACCCCTTGATCGCCCCCTGATGTTAACCCCTTCCCTGCCAGTGTCATCAGTACAATGTCAGTGCATTATTTTAGCACTGATCACTGTATTAATGTCACTGGTTCCCAAAAAAGTGTAAAAAATGTTAGGTGTCCGATCTGTCTGCCACAATGTCGCAGTCCCGCAAAAAGTCGCTGATCACTGCCATTACTAGTAAAAAAAAAAAAAAAATAATAGAAATGTCATAAATCTATCCCCTATTTTGTAGACGCGATAACTTTTGCGCAAACCAATTAATATATACGCTTATTGTTTTTCTTTTTACCAAAAACATGTAGAAGAATACATATCGGCCTAAACTGATGAATAAATTCGTTTTTTCATAATTTTTTTTTGGATATGTATTATAGCAGAAAGTAAAAAATATTGTTTGTACTTTTTTTTTAAATTATCGCTATTTTTTGTTTATAGCGCAAAAAAATAAAAGCCGCAGTAGTGATCAAATACCACCAAAAGAAAGCTCTATTTGTGGGGGGGAAAAAAAACATACATTTTTTTTGGTACAACGTCTCACAACCACGCAATTGTCAGTTAAAGTAATGAAGTGCCATATAGCTCAAAAAATGGCCTGGTCATTAAGGGGGTAAATACTTCCTGGGCTGAATTGGTTAATATTACTTTAACTGCAGGATTGAAAAATAAGGTCATGTGAGGTTGTGTGATAATCTGCTCCCCCTGCTGCATGTTGTATTTTCTTCCGCATGCTCATATGCCAGTGTAGCCGGGTCCCGGGTCCCTAGAGGCCTAATGGTGCCCTCCAGAGTTAGGGACAGCTGACACCCTTCTGTATAGAGTGGGTTGTAAGGCATGGTGTGTGCAATGCAAGGTAGATTAATGGGCGCCTGACACTTCTTGAATGCAAAGAGATTTATTGTCTCTTAAACAAAACTGTGGGAGAGAGGGCTAAGGCCCAGGACACCCTTAAGTGGTTGTAATGTTAATTGGCAGACTCCGAGACTTCTAGAGGTAGACAGCCAAGCAGGGAAATGCATCCACCACATCTGCATGTGCAGGGGCGGACTGACAACTCATGGGGCCCCCGGGCAATAGGAGATTATGGGGCCCCCAGGCAATCAGAGATATTGGGGCCACACAGTATACAATCACACAGTATACACAGACATGTTTCTATTGGCTAAGAAGGTACTGGAGAGGTGGGGCAGCTATAATCTCTGGATTTTTAGACCAAAAGGATGTTGGTAACCCTGATGGGGCCCTCTAGTGGCCTGGGGCCCTCGGGTAGTGCCCGAGTTGGCGAATGGTCAGTCCGCCCCTGTGCATGTGTAGGATCGCAGTCTCCTATGGCAATGGTCTTGTAACAGTTTATAACACAAGTTGTAACAAAGTTCTTTACTTCCTCTACAATCTCCTCTTGTAGATCTTCACTCAACTGAGCACCCAGTCTCTCTCACTAGACTTGCTGATCCACTGCCACTGGATCTCAAGAGCTCTTCCAACCTTCTCACTCAGGATCTTCCTCAAGCGTCACCCCCACGTCCCTGCTGGGTCCCTAGCTTGCCACTCACAGATACTCCTCAAGCATCACCCCCACGTCCCTGCTGGGTCCCTAGCTTGCCACTCACAGATACTCCTCAAGCATCACCCCCATGTCCCTGCTGGGTCCTTAGATAGGCACTCACGGATACTCCTCAAGCGTCACCCCCACGTCCCTGCTGGGTCCCGAGCTTGCCACTCACAGATACTCCTTAAGCATCACCCCCACGTCCCTGCTGGGTCCTTAGCTAGGCACTCACAGATACTCCTCAAGCGTCACCCCCACGTCCCTGCTGGGTCCTTAGCTAGGCACTCACAGATACTCCTCAAGCGTCACCCCCACGTCCCTGCTGGGTCCCTAGCTTGGCACTCACAGATAATCCTCAAGCGTCACCCCCACGTCCCTGCTGGGTCCTTAGCTAGGCACTCACAGATACTCCTCAAGCCTCACCCCTGCGTCCCTGCTGGGTCCCTAGCTTGGCACTCACAGATACTCCTCAAGCATCACCCCCACGTCCCTGCTGGGTCCTTAGCTAGGCACTCACAGATACTCCTCAAGCCTCACCCCTGCGTCCCTGCTGGGTCCCTAGCTTGGCACTCACAGATAATCCTCAAGCATCACCCCCACGTCCCTGCTGGGTCCCTAGCTTGCCACTCACAGATACTCCTCAAGCATCACCCCCACGCCCCTGCTGGGTCCCTAGCTTAGCACTCACAGATACTCCTCAAGCATCACCCCCACGTCCCTGCTGGGTCCTTAGCTAGGCACTCACAGATACTCCTCAAGCGTCACCCCTGCGTCCCTGCTGGGTCCCTAGCTTGGCATTCACAGATAATCCTCAAGTGTCGCCCCACTGGCCTGCTAACAAGACTGCTCTGCAAGTGTCACCTCTGCTGTCTGGGTCCCTGGCTTGACATCTTGTTGAAGTTTCACCAATTCTTTGCCATCCCTGGTTGGTGAGAATCCTGCTCCGGTACTTGCTTCAGCTACCCACTGTGGTCCCAAGGTGGATGGACCCTTAGTGGTGACAGCTTCTCCTCTACCTCCGACCACGACAGAACCGTCATTTCTGGTTGAACTCTGCGCTGCTCTCTTGCTTCTGGATAGGCCCTCAGACAGCCTTGAAGCCAGAGGTCCCTGGGATAGGCCTCAGGTCTTTTGCCTAGCAGCCCGGGGCAGCACAACACACATCCACCTAGACAGCTGTCCAGGTGGCACAGAAGCCCGATCACCTGACCTCCCCCAAATAAATAGGCTCCCCCAGCAGGTCTAGGGACCCAAGATGATCCCTGCCATTGGCTGAGATACCCCTATCTATTCCTGATCTGTCCTTGCAATGCCCTTGTCTTATCTAATGTCACCCGGCCATTTAGTGACAGAAGAGAGAGACGTGCAGCAATTCCAGAATTAGGGTGGAATCAATTGATCTCCTATCAATTGGTCAAGGCAACTATACCTGGCAGGTAAATTTACTAGCAACCCTGCCTAAACATGGGGGGCGGGGGCTACCACCAGTAAAGAATGTAAAAGCTGGTGGGAGGAACCACTGTATGTGACAGGGGAACATTTTTTCCAACTGGAAGGGTCAAATACTTGCAGCAGAGGACCGGTGAAGTGTCAATGTTTCAAGACAAGGGTCACTGAAAATGTAATTATAAATGATCCTCCTGTCTGGGTCCCCCTTTTTTTCAATAAGTAACCCTGTGGTGACAAGATCACATTAAAGGGCAACTCTAAGGCCCATTGACACCTCTGTGTTCCAGTTCATGGTTCCTGAACCCCAGATGTTTCTGTGCTCCACTTGGCTTAATGAGGACATTTGTAAAATGAGGATAATTTGACCAAAGGCACTGCTGATGTCAGCCGCTGAGCCAGTCGTGGCAGCCAGAACAATAGGGCATAGATAATTGGAATAATTATAGAGTGCGGATGTTCATCAGCGAAGTTACAAATAGCATGGAGGTTTGGATGCTGTATGTGCCTATGCGAGGGTGATGGGAAAAGTAAAGATAGCACAGAAATAAACTGATCGCGGGCCATCATTCAGTTTTTATTTCCTTAACGCAGTGCAGCGTGAATTATCTTCCCAGGAAGCTAGTGAGATTATGACGGCAGTGGGAAAATGGATTAGTGTGTGGTTTATATACAGGGACCTTCTCTGTCCTTGTAAATTACAGGGGGCAGAATGTGTTTTATTGCACATCAGTGCATGCACATAGGTTAGCCATTGTATAAATGGGCTAGATCATGTCTTTGCAAGGGGTGGGCAGGAGGGACAGCTGCCCTGGGCACCATGGGGATTTAGGGGGGTTGTGCTAGAATGGGTGATTAGGAGAGGGGGATTTGTACTAGGAAAGAGGATTTGTGTTAGGAAGGGGGATTTGGGGGGGGGTTTATTCTAGGGGAGGGGATTTGTGCTGGGGTAGGGGGATTTGGGGGGGGGGGATTTATGTCGAGAGGGGAAATTCAAGGGGTAGAGAAATTGTGCTAGGAAGGGGAAGTTTGGGAGGGAGAGGATTTGAGCTGGAAGAGGGGAATTATTTTAGAAGGAGAATTTTGGTTTTCAAAGGGAAGTTATGTTTAGGGGGGTACGTGCTTGCATTTTTTTAGGGAGGAGGGAGAGGATTTTTGCTGACACAGAATTCTCAAACATTTTGGGGGGGGATGTTTTTTTACTACGCACTGGGCGCTAGCTGATCTTTGTGATGCATTGACATGCCTTGGATTTTTACAGATTCATCCAGGTGCAATATAGGGCCAATTGATGATGGTAACGCATGAAAATGCTTGATTTTTTTAACCGCTTGCCGACCAGCCGCCGCAGTTGTACTGCGGAAACTTGGCTCGGCTGCACAAATCAGCGTCATGTTATGTCACTTCTTTATGTGGCCACTAGGGGTGCGTGCCGGCTGCTCGCCCCCAGAACCGCTGCGAGTGCTCATTGGTCGCGATGACTCCCGCGATTGCTCGTGTCACGGCGAGAACCGGGATCTCTGTGTGTAAACACAGAGATCCCTGTTCTCTGAGGGGAGAAGAGACTGATCGTGTGTTCCTACAAAGTAGGAACACTGATCTATCTCTTCCCCTAGCAAGTCCCATCCCCCCTTCAGTTATAACACACACTAGGGAACACAGTTAACCCCTTGATCACCCCCTAGTGTTAACCCCTTCACTGCCAGTGACATTTTTTACAGTAATCAATGCATTTTTATAGCACTGATCGCTGTATAAATGCTAATGGTCCCAAAAATGTGTCAACATTTTCCGATGTGTCTGCCATAATGACGTAGTCAAGATAAAAATCAAAGATCGCCACCATTACTAGTAAAAAAAAAAAAAAAAATGCTATAAATCTATCCCCTATTTTGTAGACGCTATAACTTTTGCACAAACCAATCAATATACGCTTATTGCAATTTTTATTACCAAAAATATGTAGAAGAATACATATCGGCCTAAACTGAGAAAAAAATAGCTTTCTTAAAAAAAAATTGGGATATTTATTATAGCAAAAAGTACAACATTTTTGTATGTTTTTTTTTTCAAAATTGACACTTTTTTGTTTTGTTTATAGAGCAAAAAATAAAAGCCGCAGAGATTATCAAATACCACCAAAAGAAAGCTCTATTTGTCGGAAAAAAAGGACGTCAATTTTGTTTGGGTACAACATCGCATGATTGCACAATTGTCAGTTAAATTGACGCAGTGCCAAATTACAAAAATGGCTCGGTCATTCAGCAGCCAAATCTTCTGGAGCTAAAGCGGTTAAAAAAAAAAAAAAGGAAATGCTTGATTATTAATAACTCCCATAAAAAAATAAAAAATAAAATAGTAATTCAACAGCTTACAGAAAGGTGTGATTCCAGCCTAAGGGATTTTGTTCCTTAACTTGATGGCATCTCATAGCTGTGGATTTGTCATCTACAAAGTCATGCTGCAAGCCTGGATGTCTTTTGTTTTTCCCACACTGTTCAGTCTACAGACTGCAGTGTGTGAAAATCCCAGGAGGTCAGCAGTTTCTGAGATGCTGCAAACATTCTCTCCAGCACCCAGTGTCTCTTAAAGCTGAATTTTGGGGAATTAAAAAAAAACTGCACTGCAAGGGTTAAATGCTTGTTAATTCTAGGGGTACAGGCAGTGTTTCCTAACCTCATTCCTTAAATGCCCCTAACAAGCCATGATTTCCCTTAGGCCTCATTCACACGGGCGTACCTACCTGTACACCTGAGCGAGATGCGTGTGTTTTTCATGCATCCGCATGCAGGCAGTCCCATTCATGTCTATTCTAATACAGCTGCTGGTTACAATATCATAGCTGTGCGCACCCACGTGGCTGTCAAATTGGGACCAGCTGACTACGTCTGTACAGCAGTGGCTGATCACCCCCCTAATCCATGCGCCCAGACCCTAATCTACATGCAGAGTACCGGACGCATGGATTTCAATGTTTTTTTTTTCCAAGCACATGATTAGAGCCTGAGGCTCTAATTGGCTTCACAAAAGGGTGGGCACGGGGCGCAGAGCACTGCGTCCCGAGCCCACCCAGGTGTGTGATATTAGCGAATTAATATCCACTAATGTCTTCCTGTTTCTCCTCCTGGTCAATCAGGAAGCGGTTCCTGAGACTTGGTTGGCCACGAGTCCTAAGTCCCGATTGGCTGGGAGGAGATGTGACCACCGGGACTTGGGAGGCGATGCAGGGGGGAAGCCACTGAAGCCGTGACCTGGATGGGATAAATGCGGGGCTTATGGGCGAGAGATGCGGCGAGCGAGGGGGGGGAGCGGTGAGCGATTGAGCGAGCGCTGGGGGGGGCGGCGCTTGCCCCCCCCCCTGAAGAAATTTGAGCACCGGTTGCCATTGCTGTACAGTCTCCGTGTCCCCAAATAACATAAATGGGAATGTCCTGCTCACTGGTGCACGGACACCTGTACATCCCATGCCGATGAAGACTACCCATCACACAGGTGTATGGATCGGTATGCCATTGTGAATGAGGCTTTAGATAAAGGAGCTGTCATGAATACTAAGCCATTGACATTCATTTCAAACAGATATAATGGTTAATATTTTTTTTCTTAAAATAATTAAGATGTAATATTTACCTGCTCTGTGTAATGACTTTGCACAGAGCAGCCCCAAACTTTGTGTTCTAGGGTCCCCCGCCGTTGCTATGAGTTTCTGCTCCCTCCTGAACACCTCCATAGAAAGCCACTTGCTATGGGGGCACTCAGTGGGGCTCGATTTCCCAGCCGGGCTGTGTGTGTCTATAGACACATACAACATGGCTCGGGCTTCTTTCTCACAGGTTTTGATTGACAGAAAAAGGAGCCAATGGCTGCTACCTCTGAGACCTGTGAGGAGAGAGAGGTGCGCTGCTGCTCTTGAGCAAAATGCTGGATCGAGATAGCGCTCAGGTAAGTATTTGGAGATCTGAGCTGATCATGGAAGGTTTTTTTTACCTTAATGCATAAAATGAGTTAAGGTAAAACACCTTTAGCCTTTACTAGGTGAAGGAAATCCTGAAAGCATGACCTTTCAGAGGTACTTGAAACCTGAGGTTTGGAACCACTGGGGTGAAGTAATGGGTCGTACAATAATACAGCCCATTCCGCCATCCCAGTGGTTGCAAACCTCAGGTTTCAAGTATTTCTAACAGGTACCCACCCCTGCCCCCTGCGCTAGCTCAATTGATCGTCTCTCCCCCCATCGATCGATCACCCACCAGGCCCACCGCCAGCCCTGCACTTACCCCATCCAGGTCTCGGCTTCGGCGGATTTGACATTTTACATCTTGTGTGACTAGTCCCCGAAGCCTCTTCTCTTTGGTGCTCTGGCCGGTGGTCACACTCTGACATCATCATATACAATGCAGTGCCAACAGTCCTGCGTTGTATTTGAGAATGTCCAGGACTCGCTCAGAGAGTGCCAGAAGCCTGCTAGAACAAAGAAATAGGTCAGTATTACAGCTTTGTTTATATTGAAGCCATATTGAAGAAACGCGTTGGGCAGGACTAGACAAGGTGGCATCATGATGTTGCACTTGGAGACTGGCCCAGGGTGTTCGAGTTGACAAGCAGGGAGCAAGGTTTGTGCTTTGAGCACACACACTGTTTATTCATAGCGCTGTGTGCACTTTATAATTGAGAGCATAGGTGTGTGGATGATTTTAAGGCCTCATTCACATAGTTATACGTAATCGTACATTTGTGCCAAACGCTGTCTTTGCCTGCACAGGTGTTCCATGCATCCATGTGCAGGCAGGCCCATTCATGTTTATTGTGTCCATGCAGCCGCTGAGTCCCAATAGACATGGGCCTGCCTGTACATGGATGCATGGAATACTTGTGCATCCAAAGATGGCCATTCCCATGGATTTGCGCTTAACCACTTGCCTGCCCGCCATATATGAAAATGACGTTGGCAAAGTGATTGTGATATCATATGACATCTTTAACATCAAGCCACTGCGCATCCGGGGCGATCGTTGTTGTGGTTTCAGTCTGACACACCACAACTCCGATCTAGGTAAAGAGCCTCTGACAGAGACTCTTCACCATGTGATCAGCCATGTCCAATCACGGCTGATCACGATGTAAACAAGAAGAGCCGGTGATCGGCTTTTCCTCACTCGCGTCTGACAGACATGAGTAGAGGAGAGCCGATCGGCTGCTGTCCTGACGGGGGTCTGTGCTGATTGTTTATCAGTGCAGCCCCCCCTCGGATGCCCACCCAGGACTACCAGGGATGGCCAAAAACACTGGACCACCAGGTATGCCACCCTAGACCACCAGGGAAATGTCAATCAGTGCCCAGGTAGCTGTTAATCCGTGCCAAAGAAAAATGCCTGCTAGTGGGACTTGTAGTTTCAAAACAGCTGGAGAGCCAAGGTTCCCTACCCCTGAGTTAAATCTAGAAGTACCAGCCATCAGTGCCCATCAATGCCCATCAGTGCTGCTTATCTGTGCTCAGCAGTGCCATCTATCAGTGCCACCCATAGGTGCAGCCTTTTAGTGCTCATCAGTGTCGCCTGTCGGTGCCAACCAGTGCCGCCTATTAATGCCTGTCAGTGCCACCTATCAGTAGTGCCTATCAGTGCCACCTCATCGGTACCACCTCATCGGTGCAGCCTTATTAGTGCCCATCAGTACAGCTTATCAGTGCCCATCAGTGAAGGAGAAAACCTACTTATTTACAAAATTTTATAACAAAAACAAAGAAAACCATAAATTTTTTCGATCTTTTTTTAGAAAAAATAAAAACCCCAGTGGTGATCAAATACCACTATAAGAAAGCTCTATTTGTGGAAACAAAATTATAAAAATGTATTTTGGGTACAGTGTAGCATGACCGTGCAATTGTCATTTAAGAAGTGACAGCGCTGAAAACTGAAAATTGGCCTTGGCAGAAAGGTGCGAAAGTGCCCGGTATTGAAGTGGTTAAGTACGCCCAAGTGAATGAGGCCGACAGATTTTTATTTAATTTTTTACAATAAAAGTGTGAATTCTCTATTAGATTGCTTCTTTCTTTTCTTTTTCAAGAGAATTTTATTAAGTAAAAAGACAGTACAGCAAGAAGAAACATATGATTAACATCTGTTGCAAATGGTAAGGCACATAGAACCTGTTGCACATATAGTAGCTCGTATGACAGTGAAAATCAAATATGAACTTTAAAGATCCAAATACTATTATTGATCCAACCGGACAGTGTAAGTTGCTCAAACAGTCCTCTTTATGGGAGTCCGTTGGCTGTGTAACTTTTTTGTCTCAGTAAGCATTAAATGATAATTATCTTACAATAAACAAAGGAAAAAAAAAAAGGGGGGAGGGGTAAGAAGGAGGAAAGAGTAAGGGAAGGGGGGCAGTGGATGGGGGGGGGGGATGATGGGTGCGTCTCCGCTGCCCTCAGTCCTAAGTGTGGGGTGAGGAAAATAAGACGATAGGCGGGTGGGTTATGTGGTGGTGCATTCATATGTTGGTCTATAGAAGCAAAGGGGTCGGGAATATGGGATGTCTGATGTTCCCTGGGGGGGGGGGGGGATCCAGTAAGGGGAGGTTGGTCAGTTTGGTGTGTAAGAAGGTCAGAGAGAATAAGTCACAGGTTGGAATGTTGAGTGTGGGTCTATTTCTATCTCTTGGTCTAGTTTCTACGCGCTTTAATGCGATCGAAGTCTGGAGTAGTTAAGAAGTGTTTCCAACATGCCCATTTTGACCCATATGTACTTGGGGTGTCTCTAGCTATGTGAATTAGTTCTTCCATGTCCGCTATCCTTTGCATTTTCAGAAGCCAAGTTTGGACGGTAGGGACGGTTCGGGATTTCCAGTGAATCGGGATGCATTGCTTGGCAGCATTGATCATATGTATTATAATGGATTTGCGATATGTAGGTTGCGTCAGAGTGGTGTGGTGTAGTAGGAATTGAGCCGGGCTGTAAGGTACTTCGTAGGTCGTTATGGTTTTTATCAATTGATGTATCGTTGTCCAGAAGGGTTGGAGAGAGGGGCATGTCCACCAGACGGGGAGCAGGGTGCCTTGGTCTTGTTGGCATCTCCAGCACATATCTGAGATGGAGGAGTCCCATTTGTGTAGCCTCTCTGGTGTTTTATACCAACGGGAGAGGATTTTGTATCCCGTTTCTTGAACGGATACATTTGTGGAGCCCTTATGGATGTTAAGAAATATGTTGTTCCAGTCATCTTCTGCAAGTGTAAGGTTTAGGTCTTTTTCCCATGCTGTACAGATTCGAAGGTCGTTAGATTTACAGTCCCCGAATAAGAGAGAATGTGATTGGGAGATAAGATGCGCGTGGGGTGTATCTGAGGCGCAAAGTTGTTCAAAGGGTGTCAGTTGTCTCGAGTGGTCTGTCTTATTCCCCAATTTTTTGAGGAAATGGGATAATTGTTGGAAAGTCCAGAAGGGAATAGGAGCCGTTGGCATCTCTCTAGCTATTTGAGAGGATGATTTTGGGCGTCCATTGTTATAAAAATGTTGCAGTAGAACTTGTGGTCGTGACCAGTGGCCTTGGAGGAGATTGCTTCTTTGTATTGCATGTATCTCTGCATTGATGAACATTAGTGGAGGGAGATGTGCCCACAGTGGGATTGGCCTGGATTCGCAATGCATTAGGTGCCATATGACCTTTAAAATCCGAGGTCCAACCTCTTGGTGAATGCGTCTTTGTGATGGTGGTGGGGGATTGTCACAAAACGGGTTTCCATTTGGTGTGATTCACTTTGGTGGATGAAGATTCTGGTGAGGGTTTCATTTCACAATGACAAGACTTGGGATTCTGACTTTTATTGTACACGTCTGGTATTCACATGCACTGGACTATATATGATATTTATATATTTAGTTCTGCTTATAAGTAGATATTGTCATTTAAATACTGAGTGTGGCTGCTTTCATTTTATTCACCTACACTATATTGTCAAAAGTATTGGAACACCTGCCTTTACACGCACATGAACTTTAATGGCATCCCAGTCTTAGTCCGTAGGGTTCAATATTAAGGTGGCCCAACCTTTGCTGCTATAACGGCTTCAACTCTTCTGGAAAGGCCGTCCACAAGGTTTAGGAGTGTGTCTATGGGAATGTTTGACCATTCTTCCAGAAGGGCATTTGTGAGGTCAGGCACTGATGTTGGATGAGAAGGCCTGGCTCACAGTCTCCGCTCGAATTCATCCCTAAGGTGTTCTGTCGGGCTGAGATCAGGACTCTGTGCAGGACAGTCAAGTTCCTCCACCCAAAACTCGCTCATCTATATCTTTATGGACCTTGCTTTGTGCACTGGCCCAAATCATTTGGTGGAGGGGGGAGTATTGTGACATATTGCAACAACCACCATTTTATTCTCTAGGGCAGTGATGGAGAACCTTGGCACTCCAGATGTTTTGGAACTACTTTTTCCATGATGCTCAGCTACACTGCAGAGTGCAGGAGCATCATGGGAAATGTAGTTCCAAAACATCTGGAGTGCCAAGGTTCGCCATCACTGCTCTAGGGTGTCTACTAAAAAAATATATATATATATATATATAATGTTTGGGGGTTCTAAGTAATTTTCTAGCAAAAAATAAAATATTTTAATTTGAAACCGACAAATGTCAGAAAAAGGTTTAGTGTTTAAGTGGTTAAACTTTTTTCACTTACACAAAGTCTATTCCATTGACAAATTGTTACAATGTTTATACTTAAGTTCAAATGATAAAGAATATTGTGATTCTTGGCAGACTGACTGGTTTTTCTCTTCCTTTCTTTTGGTGGCTGTGGCTTCAGAAGAGCAGAGAGAATTCTTTGCATAGAAAGAATTGTGAGACACTTTAGTCAAGATTGCGATAACGATTCTTGACAATTAATTGTGCAGCTCTAATGTAAATTGGACCTGATATCGGTGTCTTGCAATCCCTGTACAGCAGAGCTCAGATTGGAAGAAGGAGAAAAAGCACAAGTAGTTATTTGGTTGTGCTGCAATGCTCACGTGCTAACAAGAGAAAGAGCAGAATGACAGAATTAGTCTGCTGCTTCTCCTTTACCTGTCCAATCACAGACTGAGGGAGGTGAAAGACCTGTAAGTAATAGACTTTCTCAGCAGAAAAAAAATCACCTGGAGCTGTGCTCTTGGGCAGAGCTGGGTTATCGTGGAACTGGATGGACACATAATAAATATAAATCATTGGGCAGGTAACACAGCCCCATTATTTAGCTGTATTTAGCAGCTTGCCTGGAGTTCAGAGGTACCTTATAGTGGCCAAGCTCTGTTTGGCCAATCAGAACTTGGCTCATAGAGAACGTAGGGCATCTGTATATAGTATCCCTGCATTGGTAAGAACATCAGGTGTATTTGATCTTGTCTACCAGGTACGACGCTGGCAGGGACGGCTTCATAGATCTGATGGAGCTAAAGCTGATGATGGAGAAGCTTGGAGCGCCGCAAACCCACCTGGGCCTTAAGGACATGATTAAAGAAGTAGATGAAGACTTTGATGGAAAACTGAGCTTCAGGGAGGTGAGTCAGAGGTCTGGATTCATTGTAAGTACTAGACTAGAATGAAGAGCAGGTTTTACCAGAATGTCACATCCGCAGTCACCGATGCATTTTATTACTGCCGTGAAATAAAGGGACCAGGAGACGTCTTTACTGGAAGGCTGATGACATCAGTTTCCTCAACTAACATCAGTAATCGTAAAACAATCCATTTTAAAGGGTCACTCTACCCACAATGTGATATTTTAGTGAAAGACGCAACCTGGTGGGGTGAGTCAGCCCCTGGCTTCTTTTATGTCTAGGATACTCCCAACTCGATCTCACCAACTTAACCTCCCTGGCGGTTTGATTATGTCAGATTTTTGATGGTGAAAGCGGTACAATTATTTTGCATGGAAATTTGGCATTTTATATTGTAGGCCTGTAATTCTTATGCCCTGTACACACGGTCGGACATTCCAACCACAAAATCCGTCTGTTTTTTTTTTCTCCGACGGATTTTGTCGTAAACTGGTGTTGCATACACACAGTTGGACAAAGTTGTCGGAAAATCCGATCGTTCAGAACGTGATGACGTTCGTTCGTTACAACGGGACTACGTTGAGGCTAGTAGCCATTAGCTTTGGTCTCGTAATTTGATCTGAGCATGCGTGGCACTTTGTCCGATCGGAATTCTCTACAAACGATCGGAAAGCGTCAGATTGGATTTTTTTGACGTAAAATTTGAGATCCTGCTCTCAAATTTTTTCCATCGGAATTTTATTTTGAACGCGGCTCCATGTAGACGTGACTAGCGGGGCAGTGAGATTGACTCCTCACTGGCCCGTCACCTGGCATGGACTTAAAGGGGAAGCCCTACGCTGAAAAAACGGCGTGGGTGTCCCCCCCCCAAGGTCCATATCAGACCCTTATCCAAGCACGCAGCCCAGCCGGTCAGGAAAGGGGGTGGGGACGAGCGAGCCATACCAGGCCGTGTACCCTCAACATGGGCGGGTGCTTTGGGGAAGGGGGGGCCCTGCAGCCCCCCACCCCAAAGCACCTTGTCTCCATGTTGATGAGGATAAGGGCCTCTTCCTGACAACCCTGGCCGTTGGTTGTTGGGGTCTGTGGGCGGGGGGCTTATTGGAATCTGGGAGCCCCCTATAATTATTATTTTATAATTGTTAAAGGGGGCCCCAGATACCGGCCCCCCAACCTATGTGAATGAGCATGGGGTACAATGTACCCCTACCAATTCACCTGGTGAAAAGAGTGTAAATAAAACACAACACAAGGTCTTAAAATAATTTATTGCACAACTCCGGGGGTCTTCTTCCGTCTTGGGGGGTCTTCTCACCGGACTCCTCCGCTATCTTCTGCTAGCTCTTTTACTAGCGGATGAACCCGGCTTTCTTCTTCTTAGGCGACACCACTGCCCAGGGGTCTTCTTCCGACTTCGGGGGTCTTGTCCCCCTCTTTGGTTCTTCTTGCCGGGCCTCCGCTTTCCTCTCTTAGCTCTTTTACTAGTGGTGGCCCGGTCTTCTGTCACCGCCACCTCCTCTTCTTCTCTTCTTCTTCCTTGAGAGGTTGACTCGACTCTGTCTCTGGCCGCAATGACAGGGACACGTTGCGCGGCGACTTATATAGGGACAATGGGCGGGGTCACCGGGTGAAGTCCCCCCACGCGGGTTTATTCATGGTAGGGCTTCCCCTTTAAGTCCATACCAGGTAACGGGGCCAGCGATGTGTCAATCTCGCTGCCAAAGGCGGCGACATTGACTTCCTTCACTAGTCCCGTCTACCTGGAGCCGCGTTCAGAATGAATGGACTTTTCTCCGTGTGTGGGCAAGTCTGTTCATTTCAAAAGTCCGGCCATAGTCCGGCGGTTTGTCCGCCGCACCTAGTCCGCCAGTAAAGTCCGGTTGTGTGTGGGCAGGTCCACTCGTTTTGAAGTCCAGCGGACCTCCGCTTCGGAGGTTTGTCTGCCGGACTATGTCCACCAGATAGTCCGATCGTGTGTACGCGGCATTACAATGCTTTACTGCATATACAGACTGATTTTACTATTGTGGGTTTAGTAACACTTTAAGTTAAGAATGCCTCGAAATTGGTTTGCAAAATGCAGTGCAATTTGCAGAATCCAATCTCATGGTGTAAACAGATCCAATTTGGGTGTGGCCAAAACAAAAAGCGCTGCACGTTCTTGGTACGCATTTGGTGTGAGTTGAGCCATACAGAATAATGGTTCAAATCTCACTGCTGAAGATCCGTGAGATTCCTGTTGAAAATCACATGCGTTCTCTGCACTGCATAGTGTGAACCAAGGCTGAGTTCAGAATCTGGTGCAGCTGCGCATAGCAACCAATCAACTTCTAACAACAGCTTATTCAGTTACCCCTTCACACCTATACGTTTTTTTGTGCATTTTGCAGTTTGCAGAAACGCACTACAGTCCATTTAAAATGGTTTCCTATAGTACTAGTTCACATCTATGCGTTTTGCGGCTGGTGCATTTTTAGAAAGGGTCGGCACCTTTTTTCCCACGATTTACAGCTAATAGACTTCAATGGGGCTGCACCAGAAACGCAAGTGGTGCATTTTTGAAGTGGTTTGCATTTTGCATTTCTTATGTTACCACTGTAAATTGCTAAGCAGGGGACCGGGAAGCCGGCTGCCATGTCCTTAGCAACCGATGAGTCAATAGCTGTCAGCGGGGTTCCCCGCTGAAAGCTGAATGTAAAAAAACAAAAAAAAGGCATAGGGTTACGCCCAGGTCCATACCAGACCCTTATCCGAGCATGCCATCCGGCAGGTCAGAAAAGGGAGGGGACGAGCGAGCACCCCTCCCTCTCTTGAACCAAACCAGACCGCATGCCCCCTCAACATGGGGGGATGGGTGCTTTGGGGTGGAGGGGCTCTGCCCCCCCCCACCTCAAAGCACCTCGCCCCCATGTTGATGAGGACAAGGGCCTGCAGGCGGGGGGCTTATCGGAACCTGGAATCCCCCTTTAACAAGAGGACCCCCCGATCCCAGCCCCCCACCCCCTATGTGAATGGGTATCAGGTACATTGAACCCCTACCCATTCACCAAAAAAACAGTCAAAAGTTAAAAAGAACAAGAGCCGGTTTTGACAATTCCTTTATTAGTAAAATAGCTAAGAGCTGCCGTCACTCCCGGTGTTTTCTCTCCCTGTGTTGTCTCTCCTGGTGCCCTCGTCTTCTTCCACCACCATTTTCTCCTCGAGCTGCCATCTCCCGGAGTCATCGTCTTCTACCTCCTCACCCCCTTCTTCTTCCTCCCCACATCACCGTCTTCTTCTTCCTCGCCGCCCCTGGTTACCCAGTACAAAAAAAGCTGGTCTTGTTGCAAAGCTGTCACCCTCCATTGCTTTGTTCCCCGCTGTCCGGTGCCTCTTATATAGGCATGGGACATGGCCATCCAATGTCGTTGACTGGAGAGCCCGCCCCTTGTGACGTCACATGTCACAAGGCATGGGCTCTCTGGTCGATGTCACTGGATGGCCAGATCCCATGAAAAAGAAGATGGCGGCGAGGAGGAGACGAAGAGGAAGAAGGACTACGACACTGGGAGATGACAGCTCAGGGAGAAAACAGTGGTGGAAGAAGACGAGGGCACCGGGAGAGAAGCTCAGAGCTATTTTACTAATAAAGGAATTGTCAAAAACCGTCTCTTGTTTTTCTTTTACTTTTCACCTTTTTTTGGTGAATGGGTAGGGGTACAATGTACCCGATACCCATTCACATAGGGTGGGGGGCCAGAATCTGGGGGTCATCCATCCCCCCATGTTGAGGGCATGCGGTCTGGTATGGTTCAGGAGGGCGAGGTGCTCGCTCGTCCCCTCCTCTTCCTGACCTGCCAGGCGGCATGCTCGGATAAGGGTCTGGTATGGATTTGGGGGGAGGGGAATCCCATGCTGTTTTTTTTTGTTGCTGATAAAAAAATTTTTTTATCAGATTTCAGCAGGAACCCAACTGACAGCTCATGACTCTTTGGTTGTTAGGGGCACGGCGTGAGCAACCAGCTTTATACAGCACGTTTTACAGTGCAATTAAGGAGAAAAGAAAAAACGCAAAATGCATGAAAACTGCATACAAAAACGCTGGTTTAAAAACACAAATTGCACAGAAAAATGTGCCTGAAAAACGCATCAAATGCAGCCGCATAGCTGTGAACCTAGACTTAAGCTTTGACACTAAGACCCCTTTCACACTGGGGCGTTTTTCAGGCGTTTTTCATGCACTTTAGCGTTAAAAAAAGTGCCTGAAAGAAGCCGCAACTGCAATCCCAATGTAAAAGCCTGAGCGCTTTCACACCGAGATCCCTTTCACACGGGAGCATTTTTCAGGCGCTTTAGCGTTAAAAAAAGTGCCTAAAAGAAGCTGCAACTGCAATCCCAATGTAAAAGCCTGAGTGCTTTCACACTGAGGCGCTGCGCTGGCAGGGCGTCAAAAAAAGTCCTGCAAGCAGCTTCTTTGCAGCGCTTTTGGAGCGGTGAATACAACGCTCCTAAAGCGCCCCTTCCCATTGAAATCAATGGGAAGCGCCTGTAAAACGCCTGAAAAACGCTATTGGCAGCAGCGTTTTGTGGGAGCTTTTAACCCTTTATTTGGCCACTAGCAGGGGTTAAAAGCGCCCCAATAATGCTCGAAAAATGCTGGTAAAGCACTGCTAGTTTAAGCGGCGCTTTATGAGCATTTTTCGGGCGCTGACATTGTGAAAGGGCTCTTAAAGCACTTGGGCTTTCACATTGGCACTGCAGATGAGGCTTCTTTCAAGCGCTTTACAGGTGCTTTTTTAACGCTAAAGTGCCTGAAAAACGCCCCAGTGTAAGGGGTCTAAAATCTGGAATCTGATTGGTTACTATGCACAGCTGCACCAGATTCTGAGTGTTCCAGTTTTAGTAAATCTCCTCCATTGCATCTGGCTTCTAACACACCATAATGGAATGTTGAATAATCTCTAGTTAATGAAACATTCCCAACATTCCACTGTGTCCTTGTGTGCTCTAAATCAATGAAGGGTTTGTTCCAATTGTAATCTTTTATGTTGTACTTTATTCTGCTTCCTGTGTAGGTGCAACAGGTACATAAATGGCTGATATCACAAACCAAATTCAGTGTCATCTGTATAGTTATGTATATAGCATAAGGGCGACCATATAAAGCTTGATTACACAACCAAATGTGTGTATTGTGAGACGCGCCATGTAGGCCTGCCCTAGGCCATGATAGGTGCTTCAAGAAATGATCAGAAGTGTTGTTTCTTTAAGTGGAAGTCCGCCCACTGCTGCAAAAATTAAAAGCCAGCAGATACACATACTGCAGCTGCTGACTTTTAATAATTGGACACTTACCTGTCTTGGAGTCCAGCAATGTCGGCATCGCAGCTGATGCTTCCCTCAGCTGTCAGGTGCTGCCACCTCCATTGCGAGTAAGGGAATCTGGCAGTGTAGCCTCATGGCTTCACGACAGGAACACTACTGCGCATGCGCGAGGCTCCGCTCCTCTCTCCTACTGGCCCGGCAGTCCGGGGAAGGAGGAGGGAGCCCAGGCAGTGACGTTAATACCCGCGGCTGAGGCTCCCAGAGGTGGGAACAGGATACCTGTGAAAGACAGGTATCCCCAACCCCAAAGGTGTCAGATGTGGCACCTGAGGGGGGAAGGAGTACAACGAGCGGAAGTTCCACTTTTGGGTGGAACTCCTCTTTAATAAACAAAATAGACACCAAGAGCCCTTTCACATTGCCAGTGGACCGCGTTAGCTTTTTGTCCGCTAGTGGGATGCTTTTAACCCCCGCTAGCGGCCGAAGAAAGGGTTAAATGCACCCGAAAAGCACCACTGCCGAAGTGCTTTGCAGTCGCTTCGGCAGTGGTGCCAATTGTTTTCAAAGGGCAGGACCGGTGTAAACACTGCTCCTAAACCACTCCAACGATGCTGCTTGCAAGACTCTAACGTCCTGCAAGCACACTGCTCCAGTATGCAAACCCTCGGCCTCTCACACTGGGGCTGCAGGGGAGGCATTTTTCAGGCACTTTACAGGTGCTATTTTTAGCCCTTTTTAGCGCCTGAAAAATGCCTCCAGTGTGCAAGGGATCTCATAAAATTTAGCTTTTTAGAGTATATCATACCAAGTAGGCACATGGTCATAAATACATTAGAGTGTTAGCTCACCTTTTCAGAAAAAAACTTAAAAGGTGAACGAAAACCATACATCACCCCCACCCCCACCCCGGTCCCTGCTGGGCTTATGGGGATCAAAACTCTTTCAATTGGTGAAATCGGTCACATTTCGGTACTGAGCAATCAGAAGTGCTCTGATCTGTCCCAGGAGCCCTGCACAGGGCTGTCTTTAATGCAGTGCAAAAGGGGCAGCTGCCCGGGGCCTAGTCACTGTTGTGGAGCCCAAAGCAGCTGCTCCTTAAGCCCGGAAATAGTTGATAAGTGGATCCGGTAGGGCCAAAGAAAATGTTTGCCCAGGATCCAATCGATATTGAAGATGGCCCTGGCCCTGCAGATAGAAGACGAAGAAGAGCGGCTGCGTGGAGACTGACATCTCATGGCCCATGAAGGCAGGTACGGCAAGGCCAGGGAGGTTGGGGGGGGGGGGGTATGATGTTTGTTCACCTGTACATTTTTTTAATTCATGTTTCTTAACTCCACTTCCTTTCTCTACAATGGAAAATTGCACCAAGAGCACCGACATTTTTCCAACATTATGGGGAAATGAATACTCTCAATTTGGCTCATCCCTATAATGGCCAAGCAGCTAGCTTTTTTATAAGCAATGTCAACCTCCATATTTGTTTCAGGACAAGTGTGCTTTTATTATGACGCTTGCAAAATATGCTAAATCGTTCACTGTGGGAAGTACAGAGGTTGCATAATCTACCATCTGCTTTGAAAGAATTCTGTGTACTACGATAATGTAGGAATGCTTGGAGCACAAGGACAAACCTAGTGCTGGGAACGGTCTCTAGTCTGATGACTGAAAGTGAACTGACAAAGTTGGAATTCGCTGCTGTTGGTTTGAGTCAGCAGAGGTTTTTCTGCTCAAAAACTAGATTGTTCTTTATTCCGATCCCCTGCCAGCACTGCGTGGAATTTTCAATTCAGGAGTCACAAGAGAATTTAGATACTGCTGTCATTGGTTGTTCTCCATAGATGTCATATAATCAATGGGACTCGCTAATATAGTGTGTTTTTTACACACATGAATAAAAAAATTATTTTAGGTCCACAGATTACATAAATATATATTTTCTGAAAGCAGACACCCTGGAGAATAAAATAGTGGTAGTTTACATTTTTTATGTCACACATTATTAGCACAGTGGTTTATGAAACATATACATTTACTACAGTTAGGTCCGTATATATTTGGGCTCAATTTTGGATTTTTTCAGGTATATACCAAAACATATTCAAACTATAGTTATATAATGGATATGTATTGAAAGTGCACACTCTCAAGTTTAATTTGAGGGTAATTACATCCAAATCAGAGGAGGGGTTTTGGAATTACAGCTCTTAAGAATAGCCCCCCCCCCTTTTTTTAAGGGACTAAAAGTAATTGGACAATTGAATCAAACGCTGTTTCATGCCCAGGTGTGGGCTACCCCTTCATTATTTCTTCATCAATTAAGCAGGTAAAAAGTCTGAAGTTGATTCTAAAGCCATACACACTCAGATTATCTGCTGATTTTTTCCTTCCTCTCCAGATTTATCAAAACCATATAATATGAGGTCAAACTTTAGGAGTTTCAATGTGTATGCAATCATGCAGGCCCTTGCACTACATGGTTTTGGTAAATCTGAAGACAAAAATCAGCAGAAATTCTGATAGTGTGTATGAGGCTTAAAGGGATTGTAAAGTGATTCTTTTTTTTTTTTTTTAAATAACAAACATGTTATACTTACCTCCACTGTGCAGCTTGTTTTGCACAGAGTGGCCCCGAACCCGCTCTTCTGGGGTCCCTCGGCAGCTGTCTCTGCTTCCTCCCGCAGGTGCTTCTCACGTTCATGCGAGCTCCCTCGCATGGTGAGAACCATCTGCGGGCGCACTCCCGTGATACAGCCGGCGGCTATAGCCGCTCGCTGTATCACACGGCCCCGCCCCCGGCGCTCCGCGTCAGTGGATGTGATTGACAGCAGCGCGAGCCAATGGCTGCGCTGCTTTCCATCCATCCACTCCAGCCAATCAGCGGCCAGGCTGAACGGTGGAAAGGACGTCGGGGGACGAGCGCGGGACTTTCGAGGGGTGAGGTAATGCATAGAATGCATTAAGGTGAAAAAACATTTACCCTTACAACCCCTTTAAGTGTGGTATTTGCATTTGGAATCTATTGCTGTGAACCTACATCATGCGTTCAAAGGAGCTGTCCATGCAAGTGAAACAGGTCATTGTAAGGCTTCAAAAATGAAACAAATCCACCCGAGCGATAGCAGCAACATTAGGAGTGACCAAATCAATAGTTTGGTACATTCTGAAGAAAGAGAACGCACTGGTGAGCTCAGCAGCATAAAAAGACCTGGACGTCCACGGAAGACAACAGTGGTGGATGACCGCAGGATCATCTCTATGGTAAAGAAAAACCCATTCACAGCATCCAGACAAGTGAAGGACACTCTCCAGGAGGTGGGAATATCATTGACAAAGTCTAAAATCAAGAGAAGATTCCACAAGAGCAAATACAGAGGGGTGCAAACCATTCTTAAGTCTGAAGAATAGGAAAGCCAGATTAGACTTTACCAAAAACATCTAAAAAACTAGACCAGTTCTGGAAAAGCATTCTTTGGATGGAGGAAACTATTAATCTGTACTAGAATGACAGGAAGAAAAAAGTGTAGAGAAGGCTTGGAAAGGCTCTTGATCCAAAGCACATGTCATCTGTGGTCACATGGTGGAGGCAGTGTGATGGCATGGGTATGCATGGGTTCCAGTGGCACTGGGTCATTGGTGTTTATGGATGATGTGACAGAAGACAGAAGCAGCCGGATGAATTCTGCAGTGTTTAAAGATACACTATAAAGACTGGTGGTCGAAAAGATCCGAACACCCACGCTTGAAGTACCACCACTGTGCGAGGAATAATGCAATAAATTGAAAGCTGCCACTTTAAATATGAAAAAACCTTTACCCTGTGTATCGAAGTAAATAGTTGCCCTAGTGCCTGAAAAAAAACCACATAACCACCCAGTTTCAAAAGTAAATCACAAATAAAAAATTATGATATAGTCATAGATTAAAGCGGGAGTCCGCGTTTTTTTATTTTTTATTTTTTTTAAAGCCAGCAGCTACAAATACTGCAGCTGCTGACTTTTAAAATAGTGACACTTACCTGTCCAGTGCGCCCGCGATGTCGGCACCCGAAGCCGATCTCTCGATCGTCTCTCGGGTGCTGCCGCCGCCATCTTGGGTATGGGAATCAGGAAGTGGAGCCTTTCGCCATCATTTCCCGGTTCCCTACTGCGCATGCGCGAGTCACGCTGCGCAATAAGGATGGACCCGCTGCCTCTGGGATCTGTGTGTTTCCCAGCAGGCAGCGGGGGACTTGCGGAAAGGGGCGTAATCTACGCCCCTTTCCGTAGAGAGCTATCCCGGAAGTGGGTGCAGATACCTGTACTGTACAGGTACCTGCACCCCCCTCCCCCCTGAAAGGTGCCAATTGTGGCGCCGGAGGGGGGGAGGAATCCAATGAGCGGAAGGTCCACTTTAGGGTGGACCTCCGCTTTAAATAGTCCATACATGAGCCAAAATTGGCACATGTAACATTATGCAGAAATAATATCTTTCAAATCTTCCACCACACCACGTACACTTGGTGATTCCATTTCCCTTTAGAAATGAACTCACCAGATGAAGATACCTTGCATTCCCATGTTAGGCTAATCAAGATCAACCCTCCCAGGGTTAAAATAATCTACCGATATCCAGTCGTGCATCAGATGTCATAGTCAGATCACTCTGGGCTTTAAGAGGTAGGTATCTGCAATGATTCTTTCCTGGTCATTCACTCACTTGTCTCTGTCCTTTGCTTTATTCCATCGGGGTGATCTCCTCTGCAGCTTCTCCCAGATTCAGCCAAATGCAGTTGATTTGGACGGCGCTTCACAGTACAGATGGACAATGATCTAAAACGCACTGCAAAAGCAACCCAAGAGCTTTTGAAGGAAAATAAGTGGAATATTCTGCAATGGCCAAGTCAATCACCCTAGCTCAACTCAATTGAGCATTAATTTCATGTGCTGAAGGTAAAACACCCACAAACAAAGAACAACTGAAGACAGCTGCAGTTAGTATCTGGCAAAGCATCAGAAAGGAGGAAACCCAGTCTCTGGTAATGTCCATGGTTTCCAGACTTCAGGCAGTCATTGCAAGTAAAGGATTCTCAACAAAAGATTAAAAATGAACATTTTATTTATGATTATATTGATTTGTCCAATTACATTTGAGCCCCTATAAATGGGGTGCTGTGTAAAAAAATGGTTGCAGTTCCTAAAAATTGTACTTCATATTTATGTTGAACCCCTTGAATTTCCCCCCTGCACTTCAAATTAATTTGAATTGTTTTATTTTAATTATATTCATTATATATTAATTAATTATATTCTGGTGGCATACAGAGCCAAAGGTATGACAATTGTGCCTGTGTCCAAATATATATGGACCTAACTGTATATTACCCAATTTTTTGATGAAATATATAAAAGATGAGGTTGTGCCAAGTGAATAAATGTCCAATATGTCAAAGCTTAAAATTACCTATGCATGTGAACAGGCAACAGACTTCAGTACCCTATATTTTAAATAGGTGATGCATTAAAAGACCCTACAGGTCATCAGTTTAGAGTTCAAGTTATTTTAAAGGAAATACAAAAAAAACAACTCATACTTACCTGCTCTGTGCAATGGTTTTGCACAGAGCAGCCCCAATCCTGTTCTTTTTGGGTCCCCCGTTGGCGCTCCTGGCTCCTCCTCCCTGCCAAATGCCCCCAATAGCAAGCCTCTTGCTATGGGGGAACTCTAACAGGCTTGCCCTCGAGCTGCGTCGTACGTCTAAGTAAGCGGCTTGCTATGGGGGCCACTCAGTGTGGGGGTGGAGCCAGAAGAGGAGGATTGGGGCTTCTCTGTGCAACAGAGCAGGTAAGTATAACGTTGTTATTTTAATAAAATAAAAAAGGAGCTTTACAATGCCTTTAAGCCAGAGTTTAGTGTCACCTTAACCCCTTTAAGACAACACATTTTTAAAATTGCTTCAGTTCCCAGAGTTCTGCTTTAAAATTACAAAGGTCAGCTCCAATTCACTTGTATGTTTGTCTTCAGTTGTTTCTGTATTATAGCTCCAAAAAACAAACAAAAAACACACATAAACCATATATGGGTACTTTTAAATCACTTTTAATCATTTGTTATTTGATTGAAACAATTGAACAGACAGAATAGGTGATTGTAGCATACACAGTATAGCAAATAAGATGTAGTACTCTGTCATTTATAGATCACGCAGGCTGATGCAATGAACATTTTTACAAAAGCAATCATAAGTAGAATTGGACAAGGCAGCAAATCTGTGTGTGTGTGACCTGGAAATAAAATATAAAATATAACTAAAAAATAAAATTAAACCTCTGTTTAAATCTGAAAAAGTTGATGGCCAATTGATGTGTGTGTGTGGCCAACATCCGACTTATAATAATAGAGATAAATCTACTCTGCTGTCTCTCTGTATTTGGAATATCGGCTCAGACTCCTTATTATGTAATCTCCGCACTTTGATGCTGTGTGTTTGATTAGTGGGACGCTCTGTCAGTAAATCACCAGGCAGTGAAGATTTTAATAAGTCTTACTTCTTTCTCTCTCCTCTCTTTGAAGTTTCTTTTAATTTTCCGCAAAGCCGCTGCAGGAGAGCTGGAGGAAGACAGCGGGTTGCATGCTCTCGCCCGGCTTTCAGAAATTGATGTCTCCATCGAAGGCGTAAAAGGAGCCAAAAGCTTTTTTGAAGCTAAGGTAAGCAGCATTTACATACAGACTGTATTATAGACATAAGCGGATCTTTATCCTCAACAGGATGTCGCCTCCCCTCCACCCCTCTGCTGTGCAAATTGGGTTTTTTCTTTTGCTTACATTTTTTTTTCATGAAAACCCTCTAGCTCAACCCCCCCCCCCCCCCCATCTTAGGCTAGGGGCACTCAACCTGTGGCCTCCAGAGCCCTTTGGTGTGGCCCTTGACCTAAAAAAAAAAGGCGTACCACACCTGGGTAACACCCACCAGAGGGGTGACACCATCAGGGCCAGCTCCAGCATAAGTTCCACTGATGCCATCGCCGCTGGTGCTATCAAGGCCTGGCATCCCAGGCAGCAGGAATGCCACATTTGGCATAGCACTGGCGGCTCCTGCAGGGACTCCTGCAAGTAAGTGCTGCCCACTGGAACGGGAGAATGGCTTAGCAAAGGCAGGGACCTGGGACAGGCTGAAGCTGGAACTCTGCCGATGTAGAGTGCCGGCGCTCAGGGCCTGGGATATTGGGAAAGGAGGGTAGACTTGCAATAGAGACATGATGCCACAAACTTTTTCTATGACTCCCAGAACCCAGCTCCTTAATGCACGCCCATTGGCTCCCCAATCCCTGGGCACCCTGTGACACTGCTTCATTGGAGTTATCATGTGGGGGGCTGAGATCTGGGATCACCAAGTAACTTCCCACCTCCTGGATCGCCTGTGCTGCCCATCACCACCTCACCTTTGCTTTTTTTTTTTGCTTTGCTTAGCTTTGCCTGCAGAATGCCATCATCACCGCCACACTTGGGGGTTCATAGTGGGTTCTGTACTTTTAGGGTGTCACCCTCCCCTACCCTTGGCCCTCATTCCTAGGAAGGATGATCATGGTGAAAGCTCTGACATACTGTACACCTGTCAATGACAGCAATGTGCTTAGCCAGAATCTGCCTTCCATGGGAAGAAAATTATTGGGGGGTGACACTATATTTTACTGCACCAGGAGACACCAACCCTAGTGGCGCCACTTGTTTTTACCACACACCCCCAACCACTGGTGTAGCGTCAGGGGTCACAATGGGGATCCTGCCCTATGCTCCAGGGGTCCTGTGCAGACTCCCTGTCACATTCTGCTGTACATTTGGACAGGAGGGTCTGTAGGGGCAGCATATATGAACCGATCCTCTGCTTTTTCCTTCTGCAAATGCTGAAAGCTGGGTTCGCCTCCTCTCCCACATTCAGCTGCTGCGGGAGCAAAATGTTTATTATACTAGCCAAAATAAAATAAAAAAATCGAAATTCTAAACCATTTCAATTGATTGTGGCCCGCGACTGTACATTCTGGTTAGCCACAAGTCCCAACTTGATTTCAGGTACTTTAATCTTCCCTACAAAATGCCAGTGCACCTGGCTCCAACTGAGAATTCCCCAAGCAAGGGTGGAGGATAACAGTATGCTGTCCCTCTGAAATCTAGCTGAATATTGCACTTAGCTGCAGTCTCCCTGGTAGGCTTTGGGGGATGAAAAGTGTAGAATAACTTTGAGGACAACTGTGGCTACCCTGTCTTCTTGGCACAAAACTCTAGACTTGTTCCCAGGAGAAATTACTTTTAATAGACTGGCACAACACTCCCAATACTGATTCCAGCACTGGTATCCCAAGCAGGCATTGAAGGCTGCCCATAGCTGTCCCTCCCAAATGGCTAGCTGGGTATTGCACCTGGCTGCCTCTCCCCTATAAGCTCTGGGTGTCGAAATAAGCAGAGGTTACTCAGTCCCTTTTTTCCTGCAGCATAGATGAGGACTTCTGTCCTGGCCTCCTAATGTTCAGGTCTCACTTGCTTTCCAGAATGTCTCGATCAGTTGAGATGAGACGGAAGGGGTAAGGGTTCCCATCAGCTGTCTCCCTTTCTTTCTCTCTCTGGCACCTTCTGCCTGGAGGCAGAGCCTCTCAGCACAGGGGTCCCCTACAGGCCTCTGGATCCTGGATTCTCCTCCACATGGCCAGGCTCCTGAGCATATATGGACCAACTCTCCACATTCTGGGCCGTCCTAAGGATTGGTAGAACTGCCATAAATATTCAGGCTTCTATCTCCATCCATCCGCCCACTAAGTTCTGGAATATTCTGGAAGCTTCCGGAAGCCAGGGGGAGGCAACAGAGGCTCAGCCCTCAGAGCCTGATAGCTAAACTGTACATGACCCCAATTAATTCTGGCTGCAGTGAAGGTTAAAATGGTTGTAAACCCTATTCATGAAAATTTTAACTAAACTCATATACATACCTCCCAACATTTTGAGATGGGAATGAGGGACAGCTACTTGCAAATTTATATGGGTATAGGACATGCCCCCTGCCACACCCCCTTAAAGGAGAATTAACCAAAAAAAAGGTTAATTAAATCCACAAGGGAATTTTTTTTACCTCTACTATTCCTTTATATTTGCTTTTAAATATTAAAAATGCAGCAATTTAGAAATTGTATGAAAGGTTTAGCACTGGGAAACACTTTTTGAAAGATAAAAAGGGCATTTTATATACAACTATATGGATCAGACCATGGGACACATGAGGAAGAAAGAGGGACTTCTCTCTGGTGCTTCGTTCTTCTATTACCAGCATGAGTCACGTCTGACAAGTTCTCTGACACATGAGATAACATGAGCTGAAAATTTGTGTCAGTGAGGGAGCTCAGAGGGAGATAAGCAGAGAGGTTGTCTATTCAGAATACAGCTCTGCATGTTCCTTCATTCCTCTGCCTATTTGGAGGGCGTGTCCCTTTCCTCCAGTCAGCTCTCACACAGTGTAAATCCAGTCTCCCCACCCACCCCTTTGTACTGCTGAAAGATAAAGAAAGATTTTTAACATGATCTGCACTTTTCAAAGGGTGTAGAATGGGGAACAGCAGATATACATGTAAAACTTATGTAATAGGATTTGTTTCATCTCTGTGTATCATCTGAGGCCAGTCACTTCACTGGGTATATGTGAGGGTTCACAAGAGGGTTGCACCAATACCACTTTTTTAAGACCGAGTACAAGTACCAATACTTTTTTTTCAAGTACTCGCCGATACCGATACTTTTTTTAATGTCATGTGACAGTGGCACTAATATGCAGCACTGATGAGGAGGCACTAATATGCAGCACTGACGGTGTCATTTTTTTTTTATGTTATTTTTTTTTTTTACAATTTTATTATATTATTTTATACAATTGATATGTTTTTGTTATTTTTTTTTTTTACAATGCTTTCTTTTTTTGGGGGGGGGGGAGGGGGTGTCAGTGATTTTTTTTATTTTATTTTTTATGATTTTTATAATTTAATCTTTTAAGTATTTATTTATTACAATTCTTTATTTTTATTTTTTTTCAGCCTTATTGGGGGGTGGCTTTAGTGAGACAGAGGAAGGGACTGAGGACACATATTCCCCATTCCCTTTCTCTGCAGCCTCAGCTGCACTGAAAATGATTGGACAGGAGACAGAGGCTCCTCTCCATTCATAAACTGAAGCATCGTAAGCACAGTTTACAATGCTCAGTTATGAATGGACAGAATCACAGAATGGACAGAGTCACCAGTAAATAATATATATACTGGCTCCTTCCTCTGCTCTCCATCCAGATCCGGAACAAGGGGGACCGGAGGAGGACACTGAGAGCCAGTGGAGGACACTGGGAGCCAGAGGAGGACCCAGAGGAGAATACTGGGAGCCAGGGGAGGACCCGGAGGAGAACACTGGGAGCCAGAGGGGGACCCAGAGGAGGACACTGGGAGCCAGAGGAGGACCCGGAGGAGGACACTGGGAGCCAGAGGAGGACCCAGAGGAGGACACTGGGAGTCAGAGGAGGACACGGAGAGCTGGAGGAGGACACGGGGACAGTCGGGGGTGAACGGTGCAGTTGTGCAGGCATTTACAAGCACCGATCTCCCTGTATAGCTTTCAATAAAGCAGCTGACAGCCACGGGAAGGAGAGGAGGAGAAGCAGCTGTCAGCTGCTTTATTAAAAAGCTATACAGGGAGATCAGTGCCTCTGCCCAGCCCTCTCTGCTACGCTGAGGACCCCAGCCCGTTACAACAGGTATCAGATTAAGCATTGAAGCATTTGCATGAGTTCAAGTACTCGTGCAAATGCTCGGTATCGGTGCAACCCTAGTTTATTATTATTATTATTATTATTATTCAGGATTTATATAGCGCCAACAGTTTGCGCAGCGCTTTACAACATGAGGGCAGACAGTACACTTACAATACAAATCAATACAGGAGGGACTAGAGGGCCCTGCTCGTTAGAGACAACCACTTTAACTAAATTTACCTAACCTATTCACACTATGTACACAAGGGGGTGCTACACAAGATACTCGTAACCCACCTAAAGGGATGCTGTAAATATGTCTGTCCTGTATTTGTTGTCTGGGAAGTGGCCAGTCCCTCGTATACACTGCAGACCCCTCCTGATTTCCTGAACATGCTCTATCCCTCTAAAACTGTACATTTTCCAAACTTCTAGGTACAGGCCATTAATCATGGCAGCCGATTCGAGCAAGAGATCAAAGCAGAGCAAGAAGAAAAAAAGAGACAAGCAGAAGAAAAGGAACAGAGAAAAGCTGCTTTTAAGGAGCTACAGTCTGCCTTCAAGCCATAAAACAGAGCTAAATATTTTCATAGCATGCACAGAGATATATATATAGAGAGCAGGGTGCTCCATCTTCAACTGCAACCATTGCTGGACTACAGCTCCCAGCTCAACAAGCCAAGGGCTGAACAAGCTGTAGCTCATCAATAAACGAGGGGTTGATATGAGACCCCCCTGCTAAAAATTATCTGCAAAAAATATATATATATATGAAAATCTCTAATTTATTGCTTATGGTTGGACGGACCAATAAAGTTTATCATTTTATTAGTGATTTCCATCTTTTTTATTTTTAACTCCGTTGCAGACTCGTTATTTTTTTACATCATTATAACGCTGTTTTTTTTGTGAACTGTGTAAATAATAAAAGCCTACCAGCTCTATTATAAGGTGTATTTGGTATCTTCTGTTGGCTGCGTAAACTTAAGCCCCATACACACTATCAGATTTTCAATGTGTATGTAATCAGGCAGGCCCTTGTACTACATGGTTTTGGTAAATCTGAAGGAAAAACCCAGCAAAAAATCTGATAGTGTGTATGGGGCTAAAGCCAAACTCTGACTTTTGTTTAATATGTCACCCTAGAAAACGAAAAAAACCTAAAAAAAACTCTGGTTGCAGTACTCAACTTCAGCCAGGACCTGTCCCCTGCAGTACCTTTTTTTGCCACAAGATGCCCCCAGTCTTCTGGTTTGAATGAGTCCCAGCCTCACTGATCTGTAAATACTGAGGAAAGACTGTGAGTACAAGGTGTCATGACAAACAACCCCCCCCCCCCCCCCGAGGATAACACCTTGCACTTGCAAAATATGGATGTAGAGGATGAGGCTGATGTCACTTCTGATGCCTCTAGAACTTTCTACCGCTCTGTGAAAAAACCTAAAGTGATTGTAAAGGCTCTCTTTTTTTTCTTTTTTTTTTAGCAGAGTTCCACTCAAAAATGGAACTTCCGCTATTCCGGTTCCTTCCCCCCTCCGGTGTCACATTTGGCACCTTTCTGTATAATTCCTCCAAGGACCTGTCTAATACAGGTATTTTGCTCCCACTTCTGGGCATAGATACCAAAGCCACTCGCGGGTATCTATGCCACTTCCCCCCCCCCCCCCCCACTGTCTTCTGGGAGACACACGGGTCCCAGAAAACAACAGGGACTAGTGGGATAGTGCAGCACGAGTTGCGCATTTGCAGTAGGGGACCAGGAAGTGAAGCCGCAAGGCACCAGACAGCCGAGGGATAGATCGGCTTCGGGCGCCCTGGACATGTAAGTGTCCTTATTTTAAAAATCAGTAGCTGTAGTATTTGTAGCTGCTGTCAAAAATAAAATTAGGCGGAACTCCACTTTAAACAACAAACATGTTATACTTACCTCCTCTGTGCAGTGGTTTTGTACAGAGCAGCCCCAATCTTCCTCTTCTCGGGGTCCCTCTTTGCTGCTCCTGGCCTCTCCCTCCTTTGAGTGCACCTCAGCCAGCAGCTTGCTATGGGGGCACCCGAGCCAAGTCAGAGCTCCGTGTATCCATTCAGATACGGAGCCCCGACCTGGCCCTGCCTCCCTCTCCCCTGATTGGCTGACTGACTTTGATTGACAGCCACTGGAGCCAATAGCACCACTGCTCTGTCTCAGCCAATCAGGAGGAGTGTACTGGATGGCCGAGGGGATCGTAGACATTGCTGGAAAGAGAATGAGCTCAGATCAGTAATTGGGGGGTGCTGGGGAGGCTGCTACACACAGAAGGTTTGTTATCTTAATGCAAGAATGCATTAAGATAACAAACCTTCTGCCTTGACAACTCCTTTAAAACTAAGCGGAATCAGTAGGTCCTCTTGCAGCAGCTGCTGGTCCTGCATTGTAAATGATGAGATTGGGGGCGCCCACTCACCTTCCAGGGCAGGAGCAAAGAAGACCAGAGCGGTGACTGCCATGGAACTGAGAAATGTAAAGAAGTATTCAAGTGGGGGTAAACCTGTTATGGGAAAAACATGGGGCTGCCATTACTGATTTCTGACTGTACTGCAGACCATCGCACATCAGTACTCTTAATCAGGAACGTTTTATGAAGTCAGTGGACCGGTGTGCAGGATCACGTGTTGGGCCCCATTGTTTCATGAAAATAAAATGTGGCGAGCTTAGTATACCACAGTTAAGAGTGGGCATGGTTTTCATAGTGGCAGGGGTGTTGCTCAGGATTATAAAATACCTGGGCACCTTTGGGCGCACCAAGCAGAAGAGTAATGTGGTGTGCATAGCATGCACCAGCAAACAGTGGGTGAGGCCAAATTGTGTTAATGGTGAGAGGGGTTTAAAAGTCATGGTTAAATTAAACAATTCCCCCCAGTATAATTCCCCCCAGGTCAGTCTGTCCCACAGTATGACCCTTCCCCCCCCCAGTTCAGTCTGATCCCCGTAATAATCCTTCCCCCCCTCCCCAGGTCAATCTGTCCCCAGTACAATCCCCTCTTTCAGATCAGTTGGACCCCCAGTATAATCCCCAAGGTCAGTCTGTCTGCCAGTATGATCCCACCCAGGTCAGTCCACCCCCTGTATGATCCTTCCCCCAAATTCAGTGTGATCCCTATTATAATCCTTCTCCCCAGGTCAGTCTGTCCCCCAGTATAATTTCTCCTAGGTCAGTCTGACCCCCAGTATAATTCCCCCCGGGTCAGTCTGTCCCCCAGTATAATTTCCCCCAGGTCAGTCTGTCCCTCAGTATAATTCCTCCCAGGTCAATTAGTTTCCCAGTATAATTCCCCCCCAGGACAGACTGCCCCTCAGTATAATTTCCCCTAGGTCTGTCTGTCCCCCAGTATAATTTCCCAAAGGTCAGTCTGTCAACCGGTATAATCCCCCAGGTCAATCTGTCCCCCATTATAATCTCCCCCAGGTCAGTCTGTCCCCCAGTATAATTCCCCATAGGTAAATCTGTTAACCAGTATAATTCCCCCCAGGTCATTCTGTCCCCCAGTATAATGCCCCAGGTCAGTCTGCCCCCCAGTATCATTTACACCAGGTCATTCTGTCCCCCAGTATAATTCCTCCCAGGTCAATTAGTCTCCCAGTATAATTCCCCGAAGGACAGACTGTCCCCTAGTATAATTCCCCCCAGGTCAATCTGTCCCCCAGTATAATCTCCCACAGGTCAGTCTTTCCCCAGTATAATTCTCCCCAGGTCAATCTGTTCCCCAGTATAATTCCCCCAGGTCAGTCTGCCCCCCAGTATAATTCCTCCCAGGTCAATTAGTCTCCCAGTATAATTCCCCCCCCAGGACAGTCTGTCCCCCAGTATAATTTCCCCTAGGTCAATCTGTCCCCCAGTGTAATTCCCCAAAGTGTAGTCTGTCAACCAGTATAGTTCCCCCCCAGGTCAATCTGTCCCCCAGTATAATCTCCCCTACGTCAGTCTGTTTCTCAGTATAATTCCCCCCAGGTCAATCTGTCCCCCAGTATAAATCTCCCCAGGTCAGTCTGTCCCCCAGTATAATTCCCCCAAGGACAGTCTGTCCTCCAGTATAATTCCCACCAGGACACACTGTCCCCCAGTATAATTCCCACCAGGACAGTCTTCCCCCAGGTCAGTCTGTCCCCCAGTATAATTCTCCCCAGGTCAATCTGTTCCCCAGTATAATTCCCCCCAGGTAAGTCTGCCCCCAGTATAATTCCCCCCAGGTCAATCTGTCCCCCAGTATAATCTCCCCCAGGTCAGTCTGTCCCCCAGTATAATTCTCCCCAGGGCAATCTGTTCCCCAGTATAATTCCCCCCAGGTAAGTCTGCCCCCAGTATAATTCCTCCCAGGTCAATTAGTCTCCCAGTATAATTCCCCCCAGGACAGTCTGTCCCCCAGTACAATTTCCGCTAGGTCAGTCTGTCCCCCAGTGTAATTCCCCGAAGGTCAGTCTGTCAACCAGTATAATTCCCCCCCAGGTCAATCTGTCCCCCAGTATAATCTCCCCCAGGTCAGTCTGTTTCCCAGTATAATTCCCCCCAGGACAGTCTGTCCCCCAGTATAATTCTCCCCAGGTCAGTCTGTCCCCCAGTATAATTCCCCACAGGACAGTCTGTCCCCAAGTATAAATTCCACCAGGACAAAATGTCCCCCACTATAATTCCCACCAGGACAGTATGTCCCCCAGTATAATTCCCCCAGGTCAATCTGTCCCCCAGCATAATTTTATTGGGGGACAGGCTGACAGTTTGACAATCTGTCCCATCCCCTTCAGGACCCAATATAAGGGGATATTTAACCACCGACCATCAATGCAAGGGGGTATTTATCCACTGACCACCAATGTAAGGGGATATTTATCCACCGACCATCAATGCAAGGGGATATTTATCCACCAACCATCAATGCAAGAGGGGATTTCTTCACTGACCACCAATGTAAGGTGATATTTATCCACTGACCATCAATGTAAGGGCTATTTCTCTACTAACCACCAATGCAAGGGGGTATTGCTCCACTAACCACCAATGTAAGGGGGTATTTCTCTAATAACCACCAATGTAAGGGGATATATATCCACTGACCACCAATGTAAGGGGGTATTTCTCCACTAACCACCGATGTAAGGGGCTATTTGTCCACTGACCACCAATGTAAGGGGGTATTTCTCTACTAACCATCAATGTAAGGGGTTATTTGTCCACTGACCACCGATTTAAGGGAATATTTATCCACTGACCAACAATGTAAGGGGTATTTCTCTACTACCCATCAATGTAAGGGAATATTTATCCACTGACCACCAATTTAAGGGGATAATTATCCACTGACCACCAATGTAAGGGAGTATTTCTCTACTAAGCACCAATGCAAGGGTTAGTTGTCCACTGACCACCAATGTAAGGGGGTAATCTCTACTAACCACCAATGTAAGGTTTTTTTTAGCCACTGACCACCAATGTAAGGGTATTTCTCTACTAACCACCAATGCAAGGGGTTATCTATTCACTGACCACCAATGTAAGGGGGGTATTCCTCTACTAACCACCAATGTAAGGGGGTATTCCTCTACTAACCACCAATGTAAGGGGGTATTTATCCACTGACCACCAACATAAGGGGATATTTCTCTACAAAGACACGAAACAAAGCGAACAAATGAAAATTGTGAAGCCACAGGAAGACAAAGGACAAAGGAGACAAGTACAATAAAAGTTCAGTGTGATGTGAGAAGGATGCAGTACTTTCTAATGGTCACTAGATGGCGACGATGCACACATCTGTTACCCAGCTTTGAATGTAGACGTCATATGTCTACCAGCGGGGAGAGAAATAAGGGGACCGCATATATATATATATATATATATATATATATATATATAAATACTGACTCTTTTTATTTAAAGCAAATCCCTGATTTGTGTGCTGTGCGATCCCTGTCTAGATAATGAGGTGTATATAGTGCTGGGCTGGCAGTGTGAACACCCTCCATTCATCAGACCGTCACTCCACCTACTTCCAGCAGAGGGCGCCTGTGATCACTTTCCCTAACAACCGATCTGTTGACATGTCAGTCCCTAGCAACCGTCCACTCCAGTGATTGTGTGAGTCGAGGAGATCAGAGATGGAGAGCGTGAACCCCCTATCCAACCCCAAGGGGGTGAAGCTGGAGTGTGAGCTGTGCCACAGCCCTGCCTACATCCAGTGCCCCGGCTGTAAGGTCACCTATTACTGGTATGTAGAGAGGAGGCAGCCATATTGTGTGTGTACAGGACACGTCATAGTGCTGAATGTGTATGATTGGGGTGACTCTTCCTGAAAATGCCTGGCTGTCCTTCCCTTCCCATGGTGCTTCAATACGCTCACACTCTGGGCTCACATTTTTGCATACGTGTTCGGGCGCCCTTGTCATGGGTACAGCAGTCCATTCATTGGAGCAGGCCGCTGTTTCTGCCAGAAACATAGGTAAAGAAATCCGGGAACCCTTTCTAAAAAATGCACCACCCCCCCAGAACGCAACAACATGCACCCCAAACGCCATGTGATTTCGCTACATTTGACAAATCGCACAAAAGTCACTGCAAAACCAGCAATGGCGAGCGTGCTCAGTGCCAACATTTGGTACGTCAGCCTCTTTGGCACCTTTTTTTGGAACAGAAGGAGGCCCATTCAAAAGGAACGGCGCGGCTCCAAAAGCGCACCACAAACACGGTAGCGCAGCTCAGGTGTGAATGGGACCTTAAAGCGGAGTTCCACCCTAATAAAAATGTTTCCTTTAAATGACTCCTTTAAACCTATAAACAAAACATTTGGAGGATTTTTTTTTTAAAGAAGAAGTAAACCCTGATGAGTTTACTTCCCTCTTTAGTACAAACTATCGGCGCTACGGCCGCTATTGAATCGCACATGCGCGAGATTGAGAGGTGCATGCCGGTTACCCAGCAAGCACCTCTCCATGCATATTCCAGGAAGCGATCTCGATTGGGCCTCACATGCCCACATTAATAACGGAAACAGCCACAAACCATGGATTGCAATATTACAGTAAGGATTTTATATTTTTGAATAATCTATTAAGATCATTGTATACTCTTATTTAAATTTCGTTCGCAATAATACTAGGATACAAAAATAATCATTTTTTCCACTGAACTCAACTTTAATAGCACTCCTTGTGTGTCTGCTAAAGAGCAGCGCGTTTTGCTTGGATTCATTGAATAAGTTTACCAGAAATTTAAGAAATTGCAGAATATACAGCCTCGTGCTACATAACTAAGCACCATTTCATGCTGAATAAACTCAATTACTAATGTATCTTAAAGAGAAACTTTTCTTTATATCGATTTTTTTTTACTACAAAAGCATTTTATTAAAATAAATTTGATAGAAAAAAAAATTGATTTAAATCAAACAAATTAATTTTTTTTTGTTTATTTAAATCACCAATTGTTATCCTCTCTGGTGCTCATGCTACCAGCCCACACATGTGTGAGCCTTTAGATAAAGGTTCACAACACTACATTTTCTCTTGCGTTTGCCATCGCACTGGCATGCACAACAGTGGAAAAAACATTATTTTCTATGGTGCCCATTCGCATTAATGCAGTGCAGTTTTTGAAAAGGCACAGGTGCTATTTTTTTTTTTTTTTATATATTCACATCAGTCCCTACCCTCAAAGAGCTTACAATCTAAGGTTCCTAATTCACATTCTTACATACACATATAAGGGCCAGTTTAGACAGGAGACAATTAACCTAGCATGTCTTTGGATTCGTTTCTCGTGTGCACACTGCACTGCAGAGCTTGAAAAAAAAAAATACCGGTATATCACACTGCTTCCTTTTTTTGTTAGAACTTTATTGAACAATTGACATTTCATTCCATTCTATTGCCTGCAGCGTGGTGCGATGCCATGGGTTGTGTTGCATCATGCCGCCCTGAGAAAAGTACTGCACGCTGCAAATTTTTTACCGCAACTCCGCAAGGCAGCAGGTGAGCTGGCCACATAGGGAGGAAGGCTTTCTGCCACGTCTTGTATTGGGATTGTCAATGGAGTCCCAACGCATCAGGACTGACAAGCCCCAAATAGTTCACTGCCAACCACCATAGTGGCTGTATAGCTAAAGCTGGTTCATTGACATTTTTGTGGTGGTTATTGCATGTCGCATGTTATAATGAGTTGCACTAAAGCACTATGAAATGAATGGGCCGCCAACACACCCTGAAAATCAGATGTGCCCTATTGTTTTTTTTTTAAATATTTTCAGGACTCCCCTGTAAAATATTAAAGGGGGGTCTTAGAGCTCTGATGTTAAATTATGGAGAGAGGAGAATTCTGATGTAAGTGGAGGGGGGGGGGGGGGCTCTGATGTGACTGGAAAAGGGGGGAGGGGACTAAGGACTCTAGTGTGGGGGCTTCTGATACGATAAGGGACCCCTATTTTGGACTGGGGGTGTCTTAAGATTTTACATATTCTCAAAGGATGCCATTGATAGAAAAAGTTTGAGAAACACTGGCTTGCAAATACCTTGCAAATGACAACCAACTGAAATTCATTATAATAAATCCAAATAGAATAAGATGGATACTAAGTATTTTTTGTGCATTTATTGTGCATTGCATGGCTCATGTCATACTGGTGAGTCCAAGATTAGAAGCAGAATCACAGAAGAGCAGGTAACCCCTTCTCTAATTGGGATCACTTACACACAGTCCAAAATGTTCTAGATCAGTGGTCGCTAGCAGCCCTTCCTTGCCTTTATCTGGCCCTTTGGGCACTATTTCATACACTGACTCCAACAATGAGACCTAATTCCTCCCAATGACACCAACGATGGGGCACTACTCCTGCAACTGACACTAATGACTGGGCACAATTTCTCCCAAAGACACCAATGATGGGGCACCAATACTTCCACTGACACTAATGATGGGGCACCAATACTTCCACTGACACCAATGATGAGCAGAGTTCCTCCCAATGACACAATGATTGGGTACCATTCCTTCACTGATGCCGATGATGGGGCACTATTCCTTCCACTGACGCTAGTGATGGGGCACAATTCCTCCCAATGACACCAATGACGAGACACTATTCCTCCCAATGACACCAATGATGAGACACTATTCCTCCCAATGACACCAATGATGAGACACTATTTTTCCCAATGACACCAATGATGAGACACTATTACTCCCACTGACAACAATGAAGGGGCACCATTCCTTCCACTGACACCAATTATGGGGTATAGTTCCTCCCAATGACACCAATGATGGGGCACTATTCATTCCAATGACACCAGCAATGGGGCATAATTCCTCCCAATGAAACTAGAGATGGGGCACTATTCCTCCCCCAATACCAAAGATGGGACCTTGTTTACTCCCACTGACGTCAAAACATTTTCTACACCCAATTGCCAGAGATAGACCCTGGACGGTAATCTGGCCATTTGTTTAGAATGTTTGGCGACCCCCTGCTCTAGAACCACATTTGCTAGGGAAGACGGAGCATTGGAGTTATATCTCTGTGGTTTGTCCAGAGAGGGAAGGGAGACATAAGAGAAGGTAAGTGGTCTTTTAGCGATCTTTGCTAGAAGGTTGTCATCAGCACCAAGACTACTAATGTGACATGGTCCTCATGTTTTGCTTCTTGCATGTTGTCTTTTTTGAAGAGGGTTGGCAAGGGGAAGACCATTCTTCTTAAAATGGTATTAGGGGGTTATTTTGTTCATTCAGTTTAGATCCAAGTGATACTTAGTGCAGTTCAGCTTTAAAGCCGAGTCCTTTATTCTCCAGCGATGTTGACCATCAGCGGGCAGACTGGACCAGTATTCATGAGAAGATATGCCAGCTTCTCATCCCTGTGCGGGCAGCCACCCCATTCCTGACCTCAGCAGAAGAAAGGGCTCACTCCGCAGAGCAGCTATTACAAAGGAAGGTAATGGAGAATGTTCAATCTATGTATGTGTCTGATTGTACAAGAACTGTCTGTTATTCTCACTGTGAGTGTGCAGCATTTATCCCACCAAGGAAATGTAGAATGACCCCCAAAGTAGTGGGGTAGGCTATCATTTAACATCTCAGGTGGGTCCTTGGCTTATTGTGGGGTAAAACAAACAGTTGGATGGCATTCATTTTGATATTTCTCATAGTTTATTACTCCATGAACATTGAACTAAGGGTTAGGGGCATAGGATTGCCAACATTTTTAAAAAAATGTCAGGGCTTCTAGTGGCAGCAAAATTGTTAGTGGCCCTTGAAAAAAGAGCCTCCTAATTGCAATTGACCCTTTACACCATACGGGCAGTTACAGGCACCTTAAAATATTGAACAATATGGTCTCCATGCAATGTCCCCCAGTAGGTCGCTTGCCCACCAGGCTCCCCTTACCCCATCTGGGTCGCGGCTTCCCCCCTGCGTCTCCTCCCGAGTCCCGTCAGTTGCTTCTCCTTCCAGCCAATCAGGACTTAGGGCTCGCAGCCAAATGGGTCTTAGGACTCCCGGCCAATCGGGTCTCAGAACCCACTGCCTGATTGGCTGGGAGGAGAAACAGGAAAACATTATTGAATATTCATTTGCTAATGTCACACACCTCGTTGGGCTTGGGGCGCAGGGCTCTGCATCCCGAGCCCACCCTTTTTGAAGCCAATTAGAGCCTCAGGCTCTAATCGTGATTAAAATTGCATCCCATGCCCTCATGTAGATTAGGAGCCAGGGCGGGTGGATTAGGGGGGCGTGCCTCTGCGCCCTGCATAAGCGGCCGCCACTCTCTGCAAGTGTATAATACATGGTTTTTATTCCACTGTTTAATAAAAGACATGACTACACTATGAGGCCCACGTCACTTTTATCTTTCAGTATCCAGTCCCCCCAAGTCATAGCCCGCGGTGGGAAAACAGTTTATAGCTAGGTAGACAGTTTTTTTTTGTATATTAAACATCTTTCACCTCCTGGATTCAGCTCTAGCTTTTCTGTTTTGTTTATGTTACCATCTACAATTTGTTACTTCTCATTCTAGATAGTTCTGTGGGCACTTTATGAATACTTTGTTATCTATCTGACAGATCATTATTTCTCAATTGCTATATTTCTTCCTTTTTTTATTTAGTTTATCCTATCAAAAGGCCCCCTAGTGGCCATGACACTAACTGTAGTATGTTCACAGTTCTGGACTGTGCACTGCAACATGATTTCTTTCTACCTTTTAATCAATGGCGGATGTTTTTTTTGGGGGGGGGGTGGGGGTTGGAGAACAAACACCCATCCCCCACATGCCGCACCCCCCCCCCACCCCGCTGGTGGCAGGCAGTGTGGTTCAAGCGGCTCCATGTCTTCTCCTCCATGGCGGCTTCCAGCTCCTCCCCTCCTCCTCCTAGGCATCCAATAGGATTGCCTGTCCTTTCAGCCAATCGGTGTCAAAACCTGCTTCCTGATTGGCCAGCAGAAGGATCAGTTTTACAACAGCGAATATTCATTTACTGTCTTAAAACACCTGGGTGGGATCAGAGTGCACTTTCTGAGAGCACACTCTATATTGAAGGCTATTAGAGCCTCTGGGTCTAATCGGTGCTTCAAAAACAGCCCCTCAGCATTGGAATCCAAGCACCAGTGTCCTGATGCATGGATAGCAGAGGCATCGGTGGACGGGGGCGGCGCCTGTGAGCCCTTCATGAACGGGCCGCCCCTGCTTTTTATTCTTAGCCCTTGTACACATGGTCGGACATTCCGACAACCAAATCCATCGGATTTTGTCCGACGGATTTTGTCCGAAACTGGTGTTGCATACACACGGTCAGACACAGTTGTCGGAAAATCCAATAGTTCAGAACGTGATGACGTTATTTCGTTATGATGGGACTACGTTCAGGCTAGTAGCCAATAGCTTTGGTCTAGGAGCATGTGTGGCACTTTGTCCGATCGGAATTCTCTACAAACAATCGGACAAAGTCCGATTGGATCATGTTGTCGGAAAATTTTATAGCCCAGCTTTAAAACTTTGTCTGTCAGATATTCAGATGGAAACAGTCCGATGGAGCCCACACATGGTCGGATTATCCAACAACATGGTCTGATCGGACATTTTCCGTCGGAATGTCCGACCGTGTGTACAAGGGCTTACACTAACTACTGGAGACAACTCAACAGATGTAGGCAGAAATAATCAATGTCCTAAACATAGAAGAGGCCTAGCAAGTGCAGAAAATGTAAGCAAAGCTCAGGTTGAGTACCTCCTAGCTGCAAACAGCTCTAGATTTAGTGAAGGTCATCTCAGCTTAAAGTGGAACTTTAGTCAGAAAATTAAATGAAGTCCTGCTAGATCACTTCAGGCCCCTTTTGCAGGCACGGCTATTTAAACCATTAAAAATAAGTGCCTATACTGTTTAAAATCCAGTAATACACTGTCTCACCCTGCTCTGCACATGCTCAGTTGCTCTCCAATTTTTGGCAATGTACCAAAAATGTAGAGGCCAATCTACTGACAGCCTGAGGAATTACTGTTGCACTGACTCTGGGCTTTAGAAAAATGGCAGCCTCCGGCAGGAAGAAACAGGAACAGTGCTGGAGGCAGTTTACAGCACACACTCATTGTGGTAGCATACTTATTAATGTGGAATGTATATTTCTTGCTAAAGAAAATTATTTTTGATCACGTTGTTATGAGTAAAGTTCCACTTTAAAGAGGAAGTAAACCCTGATGGGTTTACTTCCTCTTTTTTTCCCTGCAAAGGTAAAGCATAATGGACTACTATGCATCGCATAGTAGCTCATTATGTGTCACTTACCTGACACAGGAGCCAGCGAAGTCGTCGCTGTCCCCTGTAGTCCGCCGCATCCATCTTGCTGGTGGCGTCTCGCAGCTCCGCCGAATGACAGCGGCGAAGCCGCGATGACGTCACTCCCGCGCATGCGCACGGGAGTCGATAAATTAGGCAGCTCCATTCTTGGATTTGCCGCGTTTAGTGCGCCTGCGCGCCGCTGTCTACGGCGCATGCGCCGTAGACAGCGGTGCCCATTTTCGGGCAAATATCTCCTAAACCATATAGGTTTAGGAGATATTGCTTGGACCTACAGGTAAGCCTTAATCTAGGCTTACCTGTAGGTCAAAGTGGTTTGTAAGGGTTTACAACCACTTTAAGGCAGGGTGCCTACAAGTGGTTTAAAATGCATCTGTAAAGATAGCAGTCACTAAATCTTCAAAACAGGACAGCAGTGCAGCTCCCTTATCTCTTTTCTGGCAAGTTTCCTATAGGAAGAGCTGAAGGAGAGACATCTTTTCAAGCACTGCCTACCCATGTAAATGTCATATTAAGTGCAGCCATTCTTAGTTCCACTAAAGCCACGCACACACGATCAAACAATCCGGTGGAAAAGTCCGGCGGACTCAAGGCCAGAAGGCCAGAAGACATCGGCGACAGAAGACCGGGCCACTGCTTGTAAAAGAGCTAGAAGAAGGCGCGGTGGCCCGGCAAGAAGAACCGAAGAGGGGGACAAGACCCCCGAAGAGGGGGACAAGACCCCCGAAGTCGGAAGAAGAGGGCGGCGGCGAAGAAGAAAGCCGGGCTCCTCCGCTAGTAAAAGAGCAGAAGATAGCGGAGGAATCCGGCGAGAAGGCCTTCGAAGACGGAAGAAGACCCCCGGAGCTGTGCAATAAACTATTTTAACCCTTGTGTGTTGTGTTTTTTTACATTTTTTTCACAGGTGAATGGGTAAGGGTATATTGTACCCCATACTCATTCACATAGGGTGGGGGGCTGGGATCCGGTGGCGCCCTTATTAAAGGGGGCTCACGGATTCCGATAAGCCCCCCGCCCGCAGACCCCGACAACCAACGGCCAGGGTTGTTGGAAAGAGGCCCTTGTCCTCATCAACATGGGGACAAGGTGCTTTGCGGTGGCGGCCCCCCCTTTCCCAAGGCACCCCCCCATGTTGAGGGCACGCGGCCTGGTACAGCTCAGGAGGGGGGGCACTCGCTTGTCCCCACCCCTTTCCTGGCCGGCCGGGTAGCGTGCTCGGATAAGGGTCTGATATGGACCTAGGGGGGACCCCCACGCCGTTTTTTCGGCATAGGGAATTCCCCTTTAAGTCCATACCCGGTGACATGGCCAGCGACGCCTCCTTCACTGGTTCCGACTACCTGGAGCCACGCTCAAAATTAACGGACTTTCCTCCGTGTGTGTGGGCAAGTCCGTTCATTTCAAAAGTACGGCGGATAGTCCAGCCCAAAAGTGCCGTGTGTGGGCAGGTAGCTCGTTCGGAAAGTCTGCCGGATAGTCTGATACGTGTGTACGCGGCATAAGTGCCCCATCCTGCAAGTATATCCATATCTCGGAAAGTGGGACCTCTGTTTTTTAAGCTTGCAATTATTATTCTAGGGGTGTCTCAGCTCTACCTACTGACAAGCCTGAAGTCTGCCTGATTTCTTTGTGCTATATAAACTCCTGCCCTGCCCAACAACACATATAGAATGACACCACAAAGAGGATTTGTGTCCTTCAATCCAGATCTACCATTCCTAATTCAGTAGGTAGAGTTGCTTCCACTGTCAGGCTATGCAATTCCCACCGGAGCCGCTTCAGAGATGTGTGAACTGGCTCCATAGCGAGCCGGTCACAATCTCCTGCTATGTGAGTTGGATGCGGAGAAATCTGCATCCAATTTGCAAAAGTGTGAACCCAGCCTCAGACTAATTTAAAATGTTGGCTGGTGTTCAGAAGTTGATAGAAAGTTGATGTAAGGAAGGATAGCATATTGGTTGGAGTTCCACTTAAAAACAGACCCTCAGTTTTATTTCTTTATTTTTGCCTAATATGTATCCAAGCATGGAAAAAAAAAATTCTCAACTCTTCTCCAGAACTTTGTACTGAAGACTCCCCATTCTGAGGTCCAGTACTGCTCTTCTTCCAGGTTGAGCTCAGGCTGTCATGGACACACCCTTCGGGGCTCACAGTGCTGAAAGCATTGCTGATATCAGCATGTCAGCACCAATGTTTGGAGTATTAAAGACCACCAACTGCAGCAGGGAGATGAGGACCTCCGGGCGTCCCATGGTGGAAGTGGGAGGTGGTTGGAAGGAGGAAGATTGTGCGCTTTTTTTTCTTTTTATATGCTTTAAGACCCCTTTCACACCAGGGCATTTTGCAGGCGCTATAGCGTTAGAAATAGCGCCTGCAATCCGCCCTAAAGAAGCTGCACCATTGTGTGCAGTGTGAAAGCCCTGAGGGCTTTCACACTACAGCGGTGCGCTGGCAGGACGTCAGAAAAAAGTCCTGCCAGCAGCTTCTTTGGATCGGTGAAGGAGCGGTGTGTTTACCGCTCCTCCACCGCTGTTCCCCATTGAAATCAATGGGGCAGCGCTGTAATGCCGCCGGCAAAACGCCGCTATTGTGGCGTATCGCCGGCGGTTTTAACCCTTTCGCGGCCGCTGGCGGGGGGTAAAAGCGCCCCGCTAGCGGCCGAAATGCGCCGCAAATCCGGCAGTAAAACGCTGCTAAAAATAGCGGTGTTTTACCGCCGACGCTATCAGCGGTGTGGTGTGAAAGGGGTCTAAAGCGGAACTAAACCAAAATGTAATTGTTTACCAAAACAGTTACATTCAAGGGATGCCCTGAATAATAACTGTTAGACCCCTTTCACACCACACCGCTGATAGCGTTGGCTGTAAAACGCCGCTATTTTTAGCTGCGTTTTACCGCCGGATTTGCGGCGCATTTAGGCCGCTAGCGGGGCGCTTTTATCCCCCGCTAGCGGCCGCGAAAGGGTTAAAACCGCCGGCAATACGCCGCAATAGTGGCGTTTTGCCAGCGGCATTACATCGCTGCCCCATTGATTTCAATGGGGAGCAGCGGTGAAGGAGCGGTAAACACACCGCTCCAAAGAAGCTGCTGGCAGGACTTTTTTCTGACGTCCTGCCAGCGCACCGCTGTAGTGTGAAAGCCCTCGGGGCTTTCACACTACACATAATGAAGTGCAGCTTCTTTAGGGCGGATTGCAGGCGCTATTTCTAACGCTATAGCGCCTGCAAAACACCCTGGTGTGAAAGGGGTGTTATAGTTACTAGTGTGGGTATGTTAGCTTTCAACCGAATCGTTAAAGTGGAAGTAAACCCGCCAATTGTTTTCATCCAAGGAAGCTGCCATCTTGGCCTCTGTTTAATTTTTAACTGCCATAATGCTGCACATGTGATCAGTTATGACACCAGCCATTGGATGGTTTGACAGTTTGGTTGAAAGCATAACCAATGAGACAGTTAGCGAATATACATGTTTTTTGAAACTGTTAAATTGATGGGTTTACTTCTGCTTTAAGTCCTTAAATGGCTGATGTCATAGCTGATGTCATAGCTGATAACTTGTGCAGCACTGTGGCAACTGCAGATCAAACAGAGGCCAAGATGGCATCTTCCTTGGCTGTAATGAATAAGGACGTTTAGTTCTGCTTTAACTTTGTCTATAAGTGAAATCCTCAATAGAGATCTTTCAAGTACAGCTCCAGGCCAATATATAAACCCCCTTTAATTCACCAGTGTGGGAAAATTCTTCAGTAGCTTATAGTATGATGAGAAGATGGAGTGGACATGTTCATTAGTAGTAGAAGAAGAAGAGTAAGAGCACTGTGTGGGGTCTGCAGAGTAGCAGGCAGTAAAAGTGTTTCCAATCTTCCTATGCCATGCAGTGATAGTGCATACTTTATATAAATGTATATCCCTTGATGAAAAAAAAGAGTTGCTATATATATGCATTTCATCTGGAGATCTAGTTGTTTGACAGAAGAATCTTACATACATAGACTAACAGAAGGTACATTCGGTATATCTTCTTCCCTTTGCAGAAACATTTGATTGACCTGACCACAAAAGAAGCCCAAAGACTCTTGTATGAAGGGCGCCATGTGGATGTAATCCCAGCAGCCACCCACGCTCTGTCTTTCAGCATAGATGTACATGGGCTGACATCAGTAGAACTAGTGCCCGTATACCTCATACTGGCAGAAGCCAACATTGGTAAGTTATAGTCATATGGCTGCTGAAATTGTATCATATTTCAAACTCTTAAACTAAAAACTTCAGCCCAAGAGCCTATTACTTTTATGACCAGAATAGATTCTTATGTGCCCCTCTACAGTTTAGTTTTATTTCGACTTTCTTTCCTTAGCTTCTTGGTTAAGTACTCCGTTTCGACTTATGTATATAAAGCCACATATGCACAACACTGTGTGGCCCATTGGGTCTGTGGAGTTTGGTGACATCTTCCAGTGTAGGCCACACTCCTTGGAAGTGGTCATCTGCTGGTCTGAGGATTGTAGTGGGGGCCATAGTTAAAATGGGAAGGGCAAGGAAATGTAGTTGGCCTTGTTTGATATATATAACAGTGTAGTGTAGTCTGACAAATAATGCACATCTCTGGTTGATTGTTAGAGATGAAAATCATCATCATGTTCAGATTACAGTGCCTTGAAAAAGTATTCATACTCCTTGCAATTTTCCACATTTTGTCATATTACAACCAAAAATGTAAATGTACTTTATTGGGATTTTATGTGATAGACTACAAAAAAGAAAGTCAGATAGTAAACATTGCAGTGGCCTCTAAGATTGGTGGAATGTGTAGAAGTGCCCCTTGCGTTGGGAGTTAGTGGAAATTTTCACCCTAGTATTGGTGGACAATGTACACATGCTTTTCTTGCATTGGTGGTCAGTGTGGGTAGGAAATCAGTCCACCATTGTTAAAGGAACCCTGGTTGCCGGTAGAAGGACCACATTTCTGTGTGTGGAACCAGGACTCATAGGTCATCCCAACAGGTGAGTTATTATACATAGCTCATGACAATAGGGGAGCGTTCCAAGGAACCCTGGTTGAGAAACACTGCTGTAGAGGGACTGCATTTCTGCGTATGGATCTGTGACTTATAGCTCATGCCAAAAGTTGAGTAGTTGTACCTCTTGACAATAGGGGAGGATAGGACCATAGATTGATTTGTAATTCACACATCTTCTGTAAATAATCTTCTTGCCTCCTTTCATTATGCAGGTCTGGGAAATTTAACACAGGCCGAGGAGTACCTGTCTCATGCTTACTGGACTGTACTAAAAACTACAGAATGCAGCAACCTCATCCGATCCAAATTGCACAGGAATCTCGGCCTTCTGTACTCTGCCAAGGGAGAGTTTGAGGAATCACTGCGCCACTTCTCTAACGACGTTAGTTTAATTATGTTTTTATTTGCAAAGCTGCAAGCTGAATTTATAAATTAACCTCAAACACCAATCTCACTGGGGAGCAGATCATTAACAAGCATTATTGGATGAAAATACGCCCTGGTATATCTGAATGTACATATAGTATACAAAGTGTAACGCTAAATGTACCAATGGCACACTATATAGTTTACCAGACATTGAAAGTAATTAAAACGTGAAAACACAACATATGCTGTACACATATAGTGAATATGAGGAACAGTGAGCTAAAAGTCCCGTATAAATGAATTCTAAAATAGAACTGTTCATGAACATCAAACAGGGAGGTGGTGGTAGACGATGTAGAGCTTATGCCCAATCTGAACGATTAATAGAAAGTCCTCAATGGCACATGATGTAACAATGTAAACCAGGAACAGACTGTGAAACACGTTCAGTGCTGAACTATAATTCTTGAAATGGGAAGTTGAAGATAAATACTTGTTACCTAAACAAGGTGGACCCACTTGCCATATGGCAATGAGTCATTCAAGCTTGTATTGGCCAAGGCCTAATGATCAAATGGTGGAACCAACTCAGCTATGATTGCAGTATGTAGAGGGATCACTCCAAGAACGAAAAGCCAATTGGTCAATCAGGATGGATCCAAGAAGCGTATCACAGCAAGCTGTCCAAGATCCGGGCACTTCTGAGGGCAAGGAGCAAGATGGACCTCAATGGAGGGTCCGTACCCGTACCAAAGGCCAATGGAATGTTGGAGCATTAGGACCGGAATAAAAAAATAATAAAAAAGGAGAGCTCCATATGGTGCAGGTCAAAAAAGGTAGAGTTTTAATCTGTTCTTAAAATTCCCATACATCAATAACAGATGAGTGCATTAACCACTTTCAGACCGGACCAATTTGCTGGTCAAAGACCAGACCACTTTTTGCGATTCGGCACTGCATGGCTTTAACTGACAATTGCGCGGTCGTGCGACGTGGCTCCCAAACAAAATTGACGTCCTTTTTTCCCCACAAATAGAGCTTTCTTTTGGTGGTATTTGATCACCCCTGCGGTTTTTATTTTTTGCGCTATAAACAAAAATAGAGCGACAATTTTGAAAAAAACGCATTATTTTTTACTTTTTGTTATAATAAATATCCCCCAAAAATATATAAAAAAACATTTTTTTCCCTCAGTTTAGGCCGATACGTATTCTTCTACATATTTTTGGTAAAAAAAATGGCAAATAAGCGATTATTGATTGGTTTGCGCAGAAGTTATAGCGTTTACAAAATAGGGATAGTTTTATAGCATTTTTATTAATAATTTTTTATTATTTTTTTTTACTAGTAATGGCGGCGATCAGCGATTTTTATTGTGACTGCGACATTGTGGGGGACCCATCGGACATTTTTGACACATTTTTGGGACCATTGTCATTTATACAGTAATCACTGCTATATAAATGCAGTGATTCCTGTGTAAATTACACTGGCAGTGAAGGGGTTAACCAGTGGGTGGCAGTGTAGAGCTTAAAGGGGTTGTAAAGGTAAATGTTTTTTCACCTTAATGCATTCTATGCATTAAGGTGAAAAAACATCTCACACTGCCCGCGCCCCCAGTCCCCCCGTTTTACTTACCTGACCCCTCGAAAATCCCGCGCTCGCCCCCGCCGTCCTCTTCGCCGCTCAGCCTGGCCGCTGATTGGCTGGAGTGGATGGATTGAAAGCAGCGCAGCCATTGGCTCGCGCTGCTGTCAATCACATCCAATGACGCAGCGCGCCGGGGGGCGGGGCCTTGTGATACAGCGAGCGGCTATAGCCGCCGGCTGTATCACGGGAGCGCGCCCGCAGTGCTTCTCACCAATGCGAGGGAGCTCGCATTAACGTGAGAAGCACTTGCGGGAGGAAGCAGAGACAGCCGCCGAGGGACCCCAGAAGAGCAGGTTCGGGGCCACTCTGTGCAAAACGAGCTGCACAGTGGAGGTAAGTATGACATGTTTGTTATTTTAAAAAAATAAACATTTTTACTTTACAACCCCTTTAAGTGTTCCTAGGGGTGTGTTACTAACTGTGGGGGGGTTGGGCTTTCATTTAGTGAACACTGATCTCTGCTCCAATCACATGGAGCAGAGATCAGCGTCACTAGTTGCTAGGCAGAATGAAGAAATGCTGTATACAATGGCATTTCTTCATGTGGCCGCTCCGTGAGACGATCGCGGGGATGCCCGCGGCGATCGAGTCCACGGCTCCCGCGACCGGACTCACGGGGGTCCTGACCAGCGCGGGAGCGTGCCGCCGGCGGCTCACTCCCGATGGCAGGGCGGCAAATTTAAAGGGACGTACATGTACGCCCATTTGCCTGCCCGTGCCATTCTGTCGACATACATCGTCGTGCGCTGGTCGGCAAGTGGTTAAAAAGTGATCACATGTAAAAAATGATAAAATCAATGTGGGAAGCAAGTGAAGAAAACTGACGCGTTTCATCCAATGGACCATATTACCATTACTATAGTAATGCCCCAGTTGAAGTCCCATTGGACGAAACATGTTGGGCCTGCTTCACTTGCTTCCCACATTGCTTTTAACATTTTTTGCATGTGATCACTATTTAATGCATTCATCTGTTATTGATGAATGGGAATTTTAAAAATTACTTTCATTGTCTGGCACACTATAGATACAGTGTTCCATTGGTAGTTATCCTCCACTGAGAAACCCTGCAGTATTGTAAATAAATAACCTGATGTTTTACTTTAATATATGTAAGAGCATAAAATTGTGAATACTGCCCTCGGTATTCAACAATGTCACAGCAGCTTACATTAGCTAAAACGTCATGCTAGCAAGGCGAAGAGAGCCATCAGTAAGTCACTTTCAGCAGCAATTCTGGGATAGCAAAGATAATTAAGGGTAAATTATTAAAGTGTTATGGCTTTTAATGTGGCAACACAGTGAAGGTCAGTTGCTGATTTCATCTATTGTGTTCTTACTATAGTAAACATGCATTGTTTGCTTCAGAGGGCTGACTGCTCATTGCTGTGGATTATACAAGTGTCTTTTCTTTACTTTTTTAAATCTTTAATAGATTTCCACGTTTCCCCTTTTACTGAAATGTTTGGTTTTTAACCACTTGCCGCCCGCCCTATAGCAAATAGACGGTGGCAAAGTGGTTGCATAATCCTGACCGGACGTCATATGACGTGATCAGGATTATGAGCCACTGCGCGCCCCCAGGGGCACGCATCGCGGTGATCGTTGTTGCGGGGTGTCAGTCTGACACCCGGCAACTACGATCTCGGTAAAGAGTCTCCGACGGAGACTCTTTACCACGCGATCAGCCGTGTCCAATCACGGCTGATCACAGTGTAAATAGGAAAAGCCGGTGATCGGCTTTTCCTCACTCGCGTCTGTCAGACGCGAGTAGAGGAGAGCCGATTGGCTGCTCCTCTGACAGGGGGGGTGTGTGCTGATCGATTATCAGCACAGCCCCCCCCGAGGATGCCCACACTGGACCACCAGGGACGCCACCAGACCACCAGGGATGCCAAGGACAAGGTATGCCACCCTAGACCACCAGGGATTCCAGTCAGTGTCACAATGGATGCCAATCAGTGCCCATAATGGATGCCAATCAGTGCCCACAATGGGCATCACTGATTGGCATGCATTATTGATTGGCACTGATTGGCATCCATTAGTACAATATATTATAATACAATGCCGCCTATCAGTTCCCATCTGTGCCGCCTATCAGTGCCTACCCATGCCCACCTGTGCTGCCTACCCATGCCCACCTGTGCCGCCTACCCATGCCCACCTGTACCGACTAACCCATGCCCACCTGTGCCACCTATCCATGCCCATCCATGCCAATCCGTGCCAGCTATCAGTGCCAATTTGTGCCACCTATCAGTGCCCATCCGTGTCGCCCATCAGTGCCACCCATCAGTGCCGCCTATCAGTGCCACATATCGGTGTCCATCAATGCCACCTCATCTGTGCCACTTCATTGGTGCCACCTCATCAGTGCCCATCAATGCCGCCTTATCATTGCCCATCAGTGTAACCCCATCAGTGCCCATCAGTGAAGGAGAAAACTTGCTTATTTGCAAAGTTTTGAAACTGAAACAAAAAAAAAACATGTTTTTTTTTCAAAATTTTCGGTATTTTTTTATTTGTTTAGCAAAAAATAAAAAACGCAGAGGTGATCAAATACCACCAAAAGAAAGCTCTATTTGTGGGGAAAAAATGATAAAAATTTCATTTGGGTACAGTGTAGCATGACCGCGCAATTGTCATTCAAAGTGCGACAGCGCTGAAAGCTCAAAATTGGTCTGGGCAGGAAGGTGTTTAAGTGCCTGGTATTGAAGTGGTTAAATTAAACATCCTAATGGAATTTTATTTTTCACTCAGCATGTGAATTTGACAAAAAAAATTATTATTATTACTACAATGTGTTGTTATTATTATTAGTTATTATTAATTGGGATTAGGTAAATGTCACACTAATGAGCTTGACATTAGTGAAAAATTGCTGGCAACAGGTTCACTAGAAAATACAGGGAGGACACATATCTGCTATATATATATGCTGTTCCCTTTCTGGCTTCAGCAGCAATTCCTCGCAAAACAGCCAATGAGAAAGTGCCACTTTGCTCCTCCAGTAGGTAAAGTAGTCATATCTGCAAGAAGGCGAGTGTTTTAACTCACTGCTGTGCCCGGTAAAGTTATCCTGCTGTGGGTGAATATTTGCCAGTGAAATAATCACACATGATCCTATGGGGTTGATTTACTAAAAACAAAAAGAGCTGTGCACTTTGCAAGTAGAGTTGCACTTTGAAACTACTGCCCAAGGTCACGGCTCCAACAGTTCCTGCCGCTACTCATCCGAATTCTTCTGATGTAGAATCAATACAGTCTACTCAGACCTGCTCTAATCCCAGAATAAAGAGAACGCAGGAGAGAGAATAACCCCTGTATTTACTGTGGAGCGTCAGGCCACTTCCTACGCAACTGTCCGGTTCAGCCAAGTAAGTCCAGGCACTTTTAACATTCATACCCTCAGCTATCTGGGACTCCATCTGCTCACATTATTCTCCCCATCTTTCTGCAGGTGGCTGGAAGGAACCTCAAGCTGTGGGCAGTCATCGACTCTGGAGCTTGCAGCTGCTTCCTGGACATCAACCTGGCTAAAGACCTGCACATTCCTCTGACTCTCAAAGATCGAAAACTAGATATACACCTAGCTGATGACACTCCACCCAGTTCAGGAACTGTTACACAGGGAACGGTCCCTATTCTCACAACCACAGACACAGGGCACCAGGAACTTCTCCGTTTTGATGTGATCTCCCATTTGCCAAGTTATTCTTGGAGTACCGTGGCTACAAGCCCATAACCCTTCAGTAGACTGGTCCAGAGGGGAGGTCACATTCTCATCCAGCTACTGCCACCATATTGTGGCATCCCCATGCAAACCAACTCCTATACTTGCCTGACCATACAACCAGCAACAGACACCAGTCAAGTAGTCCCTTCTGTCTACAACAACTACCTTGATATCTTTGACAAAAGGAAAGCAGATACCTTGCCACCACATCAATCATATGACTGTCCTATTGAGCTACTCCCCAGATCGGAAATTCAATTTGGCTACATCTTCCCTTTGTCCGAGGGGGAATTGTAGGCCCTCACACAGTACATCGACGAGAACCAAGCCAAAAGGCTTCATTTGTCCCTCGTCCTCACCTGCCGGAGCAGACATCTTCTTTGTTGAAAAGAAAGACCACTCCCTCAGGCCATGCATCCACTACCGGGAGCTCAACAAGGTCACCATCAAGAATAGGTACCCTCTTCCCCTCATCCCGGAGTTGTTCCAGAGGTTCCGAGCAGCCCGGGTATTTATGAAATTGGACTTGAGGGGGCCATATAATCTGGTGCACATTAGAGAGGGGGATGAGTGGAAAACAGAACAAGCTTTGGCCACTTTAAATACCTTGTTATGCCCTTTGGGCTATGCAATGCCCCCGCAACATTTCAACACCTAGGCAATGATATCTTCCCAGAGCACCTTGACTTATTCCTGATCGTCTATCTGGACGATATCCTGATCTTCTCTGCCTCTCTCGAACTCCACAGAGACCATGTCAAGAAGGTACTGAATACCCTCCGCAGTCACGGTTTGTACGCCAAAGCAGAGAAGTGCGAATTTGAGAAACAATCCATTCAATTCTTGGGGCTCATAATCTCTGTTGAGGGGATTTCCATGGATCCCCAGAAGGTCTCAGCAATCCTAGACTGGCCTGCACCTTCAGACAGAAAGGGTGTCCAAAGATTTGTAGGCTTTGCCAACTTCTACTGGAGATTCAACTCAAAACTTTGTTTACCTCTGCTCCGGTGTTGCAACACCCAGAACCAGCACTCTTTCATTCTCAAAGTAGATGCTTCTGAAGTGGCAACAGGAGCTGTACTCTCTCAGTATCTGGGCCCAAAAGCTCTACTGCACCCAGTAGCTTTCTGCTCTAAGAAATTAACCCAGGCCAAAAGAAATTACGATGTAGGTGACCGAGCGCTTTTGGCTATTAAGGTGGCCATCGAAGAGTGGAGATATCTATTGGAGGGCGCCAATCACCCAATCACGATCTTCACCGACCACTTGGAGTATCTGAGGTCCGCCAAACGTCTAAGACCCCGGCAGGCTAGATGGGCACTGTTTTTCTCTACATTCAACTTCCATTTAACATATAGACCAGGATCCAAAAACGGGAAGGCGGGCGCCTTGTCCCATATGTTCCTTGAATATATGGAAACTCCTCCCCCGAGCACCGTTCTTTCAGCCCAGAACTTTTTATTGATTCAACCCAGTTTGAAATCAGTCATTGAACGAGCCTCTGCTTCATGCTTTGAATCTGAACAGGCCTTGTTAAGAAAACAAAATGGATTACTCTGGCATCAGGATAAGGTCTTCATACCTCAGGAGGCAAGGCCTCAGGTCTTCAAGATGTACCGTGACCACCAGTTAGCTGGCCACTTTGGAGCTTGTAAAACAAGTGAGATCATCCAATGGTCCTTCTGGTGGCCCAAACTTAGTCGGGACTGTAAAGCCTATGTCAGATCCTGCTCAGTGTGCCTAAATAGCAAGGGTGACAAGACAAAGCCCTGGGGACTGTTGAGACCCTTACCAATTCCCAAACGTCCATCGCAAATGATTTCCATGGACTTTATTGTGGAGCTCCCACCCTCAGAAAGGTTTACGGCCATCCTGGTGGTGGTGGACCGTCTGTCCAAGATGGCCCATTTTCTACCATTGGCAGGCACACCTTCAGCAACTGAGACCGCCCACACGTTCATAAAGGAAATTGTGAGACTCCACGGCTTACCCAGTAGCATTGTTTCTGATCGGGGGGTGCAATTTACCTCCAAGTTTTGGAGAGCGCTCTGTAAGGCCCTGAAAGTAGAACTTTGCCTCTCATCGGCCTACCATCCTCAGAGCAACGGACAAACAGAGCAAACAACTCAAACCTTGGAGCAGTACTTGCGCTGTTTCTCTGCCCTTTCCCAGGACGACTGGGCTTTGCTGCTGCCACTGGCAGAATTTGCCTATAACGATTCACTACACTCAGCCACAAACCAGTCTCTGTCCTTGGCCAACTACAGATTCCACCCTCTTGCCTTGCCCGAAACTATATCAGAATCAGCAGTGCCTGCTGTTCAGGACAGACTTGCTTTTATACAGCAAAACTACCAAACCCTCCAAAAATGCATATAGAGGGCTTAAATTCAAATAGGTTTCACCCAGTTTTTCATGCCTCTCTCCTTAAATCGGCCATTCCAGATCCATTCCCAGGGAGAGTGGAACCACTTCCTCCACCAGTAACTGTTGGAGAAGAAATAGAATACGAGGGGGAGTCAGTATTGGATTGCAGAAAGAAAGGTAGGCAAATCCAATATCTGGAAGAGGTATCCACCCAAAGAGAGCTCCTGGGAACCAAAGATCAACATCCATGCTCCTAGACTCCTTTGGGAATTCCATACCAGTTATCAGAGAAAGATGGCTGCCCGCCAGGGGGTGGGGCACTGTCAGGGTACCAATAGAAGGAGGTCTCTAGAACCCAACACCTGTCAAAGAACCAGAAGGGCTCTAGGGCCCAGCACCTCCACTAGCACATCACATAGGTCTTTATAAGGAAGTCAGCCCTTGGCTGAAGTGCTGTTTGATCTAATCTGTTACCGACGTTCCTGTGTTTCCTGTTTCCTGTGATTCTTGATTACAGACCCTACTTGTTCCAAACCTGTCTCCTGCCTGCCTCCTGACCTTGACCTCGGCTTGATAAATGGATCTCCTCAGCCTGCTACCTGTCTTAACCTCGGCTCCCACCTAACCTCGTCTCCTCTGCTATCCCCCTGGCACCGAACCTTGGCTTGTACTGACTACCCCTGTCTCAGTGACCCTGGTTACCGGCTACATCTCACAGGCATCAGGGTTTGTCTGCTTTACTTTAAATTTACAAAATGTAGAGAACATTTTACAGTGGACATTTATTTCCTAAACTTCAAGTTGGATGCCCCTAATTAGCTGACAATTTTCTTTTTTGGAGACACTACACTAGTGTTAGCTTTCAGCGCTGGGAGATGAGTGCTTGTAGATTTTGGTGCAGAAAATGAGACCCCCTCACATTAACTCTTTTTGTGATGCTAACACAAACCCTCCCTGTAATCCTAACCCTTCCTGTAAACCTGTCACTAACCCCTCCCTGTAATCCTAACATTAACCCTCCCTGTAATTCTAACATTAACCCTCCCTGTAATTCTAACACTAACCCTCCCTGTAATTCCAACAATAACCCTCCCTGTAATCCCAACACTAACACTCCTTGTAATCCAAAAACACTAACCCTCCGTGTAATCCCAACACTAACTCTCCCTTTAATCACAACTCTATCCCTCCCTGTACACCTAATACTATTCCTCAAGATAAACCTCCCTGTAATCGTTATACTAACCCTCTTTGTAACCTGCACTCTTGCAGCAACCCTAACCCTCCTTTAAATAACATTAACCATCCTTGCAACCCTAACGTTTACCCTCACACAAATGCCCCAGTAACCCTTGCACTAACCTTCAAGGTAACCTAAAGCTACATGCAGACGGCTGGTTTGGTCCATCAATGTCAACTCCCAGCATTTTCATTTTTTCAGGAGAAACAGATGCAGCATCCAGCCCCGCTGCCAATGAACTTTAAAAATCTACAACAGACTGAGATACGCAATGGCTGGATGCTGTGTCTTATGGTACTCACGTTTTGGGGCAGAAATTCTGCATTCAGGGTATACATCTTCTGGGGTATAGAGCCATAAAAGCCAGTACCACCCTGTACACCTTCCAGCCGTGTCCAGCCACCGCATATTTCAGCTGTCATAGATTTTGACAGTCTGTTGGCAGCAAGGCTGGATACTGTACCTGTATCTCCCAGGCACCCAAAGCCACAGGGAAATAGACGCTCATGGGCCAATTTTCCGATCTGCCTAAGACTATCCCTCTCTGTAACCCTTGCACTAACCCTCAGTGTAACCCTACCTGTAATGCTCTAACTCTTTTTTGTAACCCTCATACTATCTTGTAACCTTCACGTAAACTCTTCCTAATACTTCCAGAAATCTGGATAAAAATATACATTTTTACTTCATGGTAGCATAGGTCCTGTGTGTTTGGAATATTTCTTCTACATATAGTTATGAACTATATTTGTTTGTCATGGGGTTTTATGCATTTATATGAAATTATCTTAAAGCGGAGCGCCACCCGATTTTAACATAAGTCATCCTTCAAAAACGGAAAGTTATTTTTTTTGTTTTTTTCAGCATTACCTTTTTTTTGTTATCTTGTCCATTTCCTGTCTATGGTGATCGCGGATATGGGCGGGGATAGTGCGGATATGGGCGGGGATAGTGTGGATAATTCGTAATATCCTCAATCCGCACTGTCTCCTGGGAGCTTGTGTCATAGTTCCCAGGAGTCAGTGCGGCGGCCCGCTGACGTGAGTTATTGCGTGATTTCTTACTTGCACAGCTCCGTTGCCATCACAACGGGGCGAGACTTCCGACGACGCAGCCCGTTGCGACGGCAGCCTTAGCTGTTGACGGCGCTCCTCTTTAAAGTTACTGCGCATGCACGAGATTGGGAATACAAGGCGCAGTGCCTCCTGGTCGAGAAGGGGCACTGTATCCTGGAAGAGGATACCTGTGGGCTTCACATGCCCACAGGTAAGATGAGACCCGGCTACAAGAATTATTAAAAGTTGATATTGCTATAGAAAACGGACATCTTTAAGACTGAAAACATGCAACAAGTGAGTTATAAATGTTAGGCCCCTTTCACACATGCGGATGGTATGTCCGTATTTCATCCATCCATTTGCGGATGAAATACGGGCCATACATTCATCCCTATGGGATAGCGGGTGTCTGCGGATGAGCATCCGCAGACACCCGCTATTGTCCGCCTCCGCAATTGTCCGATTCTGCAGACGGAGGAAAATCCTATTTTTCTGTCCGTCTGCAGAGCGGATCGGATGAACACGGACAGACGGTCCGTGCTTGTCCGATCCCCATAGAGGAGAGCGGAGAGCTGACAGGACAACGGAGCGATCCCCGCTGAGCGAGCGGATCATCACGGGGCGGATCTTTACTGATCCGCCCCGTGTGAAAGAGGCCTTAAGGACATAATCTTTGTGATTGTACCAAAAAAAAAAAAAAAACGTTTAGGGCAGTGGAGCCCCGCTTTAACTTGCTTGCTGTTTCCTGTTTTCATGGGCAAGTGGTACACACCGATTTGCTGTTGCTCCCTCTAGTGGCTGTTTGTTAAGCAGTACAGTGAGCACCTTTGATTTTTATCCTATTAAAGAAGCCTGACTGTATTTAAATAATCATGAGTATAAGTATTTTATCAATCTTAGATTTACTATGCGAGCACCGTTTCCGGACCTAGTGACATCAGCACTGCGGGAGGATACTTCCATATGGCCAATGTTTTTTTTCGGCAGAATAAAATGGACATTGCTGATTCTCTGTATTCTGAGGTAGGTCAGCATTGCATATCGGAAACGCCTACATATTTTAAATCTATTTTATTTGTGTGGCTGATGATAGCCGAATGCAATTTAATGTTAAAAAAAATGAATGATGGTGCAGCAATGATCCTACAAATCTGTGTGTCTGGGGCCAATGATCTGTCCCTAACTGCATGCAATCACTCGATGTGTGGACACATGCTTACAGTGACAGGAGGCCACAGCTGTTTGCAAATGCCTAGGCTCCCGGCCACAGATATCCATAGTATACTTGCTGCACTATGGCTGATTTGGACGGTTGAGTTACATCTATGACATCTATTTGGAAGTGTGGGAAAATGTGGGAAAATGAAATGCAACATATAGGAGGACTTGAGCCATATATGTTAAAATGTTAATTATATTGTAAAGTAATTATTTTCTTAAATCAAATACTAATATAACTTGCATATATTTGATGCTTTTTTAATAAATTTCCTCCTTGGAGCTTCCTTTTTTTAACTGTCCCCCTGCTGAATCCCAACATTGCCATTCTACGTGTGCACCAGGATCTTTGGAGTCCTGTAGGAGTCTCCTGTACTTGCATACTTGAGACTACAACTGTAAATGCAAAGCGAACAGCTGGCAGCGCGAGTCGCATCGCTAGGGGCAGTGCCGTGACAAGGTCATCCAGTGCTCAGGGCAAAAATGTTAAACTGCCCCCCCACCCACCCCCATTAATTATGTGCATGCTCCTCAGCAGTCACTCACTTGTCACAATCACTGCCACTGTCACTACTTCTGTCAGTCTTGTAACAGAAGGAAGGCGCCCCCATCCCCACAGTAACCCATTGCGCCCAGGGCAGGCATCCCTCTCGCCCACCCCTTGTCCCGGCCCTGGCTATAGGTCCCGGCAACACAAGAGGCACACATCGAATGACAATGTAGGGGCACAGTTGGCAAACTGTTTTAAAAGAAAGCAGAGAAAATGAATAAACAGAAAAAATCGAATATTATAATATTAGCATCTGATTTTGGAAAAAATTACTTTAATACCACTTTAAAGTGATACTAAAGTCTATGTTTTAGTTAAATATAACAAACCTGTTATACTTACCTGCTCTGTACAGCGGTTTTGCACAGAGCAGCCCAGATCCTCCCTCCCTCCTGCTCCCACAGCAAGCAGCTTGCTATGGGGGCACCCAAGCTGAGCTGCAGCTCCCTGTGTTCATTCAGACACAGAGCCGAGGCCCGGCCCCTACCCCCCCTCTCTCCTCATTGGAGTGCTGCTGTCTCAGCCAATGAGGAGGCGAGTCCTGGGCATACACTCCTACAACATCGTTGGATCTAGATGGGGCTTAGGTAAATATTAGGGGGGCTGAGTAGGGTTGCCACCTGTCCAGGATTCACCCGGACAGTTCGGGTTTGGAATCATGTGTTCGGGTTTCAGATTGCCTCAAACCCGGACACATTATTTAAACTGGACTATGGCCTCCCAGCAGGGTTGCTGCATACAATTGTCTAAGCTTAGAGTGTCTGTTACAATCTTTAACACTGCCCAAAGCCAGCACTAACAATCCCCCCCAAACACACACACAGGAGAGGAAAGAGGGCATGATCAGCGCCTCCCCCACCCCTACCCCTCTGTGTCTGCCCACACTCCAATCCCTGGTGCTGAGCCCCAGAATAGGAAAGTAAGTCGGGCCGGAAATTTGAAGTCCAGCAGCCTCAGATACATCTGGATGAGAGGTGGTGCGTGAGCTCACCATCCATCCCTGTCTGTGACTGAAGTCTCCCCCCTTCTCTCTCCTGCCTCTGAGTAAGTACACTAAGGAAAATCAGGGTTCTCAGAGCACCCCTTACATCAGAGTTCCCCTTTATACCAGAGGCCACAGTGTTTCCCCTTTACATTAGAGTCTTCTCCATACATTAGAGTTCTCAGGGTCCACCCTTAAATCAGGGTTCCTAGAGCATCCCTTATGTTAGAGTTTTCCCTTACATCAGAGTCTGCAGAGTCCCCCCTTACAGTGAAAGGGAACTCTGCGAGTTCAGATGTAAAAGGGGAACTCTGTGGACTCTGATGTAAAGGGGGACTCTTGTTCTTAACTTCATATGATTAGAAATGTTATTTAATAGCAAAATATATATTAAGTTTATACTATAAAAAAAATTGTCGTGCACCGCTAAAGTGTTCGGGTTTGACTTGAAGAAAGGGTGGCAACCCTAGGGCTGAGGGGGGCTGAGGGGGGGGGGGATAGAGTGGAGAGGAATTAGAACATCTTTACAATTTTGCTGTCTGTGAGCTCCCACCCCCGTTAAGATTTATCCTCTCTATTTGTCCTGTTTACCTTTATCATTGAAAGTGAAAGTAAAAGATTTGGGTTGTCCCCATAACTGTAATAGGGGGGGAAATCTTCAAATGTGGACACTAGTTCTCATGACCTGGGGGTCCCCAAAGAATTCCCTTATTTTGCAGGGATTTCTTCTCACTTCCTGTTTGGCTATGGGACAGGAAGTGAAGGGAAATCTCCACAATGGAACACAGATATTGGAAAAATACTATACTCTATGCAAAATAAAATAAATAAATAAATAAATTATATATATATATACACACACACACACATAGTAATCATCATCATCCTGGATTTATTATATTTCAGGTAACGGATATATGGCACACTCACCTGAACAGATTGGTTAATATTCAGATGAGATCTTCAATGAGAATTGGTCCTGTTTGGTTTGATGACAGCGATCAAGAAGGCATAGGTAGGAATCCTTGTCAAAGGAGTCACCAATGTGACTAAACCTCTCATAACAATATGTATGTGTGTAATGAGAATAAGTATTAGTTCTCAGTGAAATTTTGCTGCAAAATGTTTTTATCATGGAGGCATGAGGGGCGCTTATGTGCTTCCCTAAGTACTCATGGGTGCAATTAAAGCCCATCTCTCAGGATGGACGCAGCTCACCCCTTTCATTCCCCGCTTTCACCCATTCAGCAGATATTAAAGCAATAATGACTTGTGAAACCTTTTTTATACTCACCTAACTCTGCCATCTGCCTCATGCTGGCACCACCTCCACGAGTAATGGCTGGTAGATCCAGCGCTCTTGTCATCCGGTTGCTTCTTATGCCTCGAACACACAATCAGATTTTCGGGCGACCGAGCATTCGTTTTTTGTGGCATGCTAGTCTCAAGTTGAAAGTGAAGAGGTTACTCACCATATGAAAATTTTGTATCGTGTGTATGGGCCTTTAGTGTTGTCCTCTCGCCACTGAAATCTTCTGGATCCTGAGAGTACCCTGGCAAAAGGAAGACAAAAGCAGGTGTCCACATCTCCCAGGTAGTGTCATGGCCACGTGAAGAAGAACAACAGTCCTGCTCTGCAGGGAAGAAGATGAAAAACCCAGGACCCAGCATAAAAAAATAACCTAGCGGTTATTTAGACTTTGTGTGGGAGCTTTATGTCCAGAGTTTAGTTTTAAGGGAAACCTGTACTGAAAGGAATATGAAGTCTGATTTTGTTGACCTGCTTCTAAAAACACTAGACACTTAGCTGGTGTCAGGATCTGGGAGTGAACCTCTGCTGTGTCTGGCAATGTCTCTTCTTGGTGAGCCACCAAAACTGCTGGACAGCATTCTCTGAACCTTGAACTCCTGAACCTTGAACTCCCTGCTCCTTCCTATTTAAGCCATGCTTTTGTGTTTGCCAGATTATTGCGCTCTCTTCAGCCAATATCTTGCTCTTGCTCCTGTTGCTGTCTATGTCTCTGCTACCAATTGTTCCTGGCATTTGGCTTGTTTACCGAGTAGCACAGGGGGGAACAGAGAACACACTGGGGAGGGCAGAGCGAACTGTGGGAGCTGGTGAACACTGGGGGGGTGGAGAGCACTGGGCAGGGCAGAGAAGAATACCGGGGGGGGGGGGGGGGGCTGGTGGTTGGAGAGCACTGGAGGGGGACAATATCAGCTTTATAAAATTGTAAATCTGTACTTACTCTATTGTATCCAACTCTAGAAAAAATGTAGGCTTTAGATATACTTTGATTTTTATTTAGGAGAAATATTTCTCTTTAAAGCAAAACTCCAGCCCAAAAACATGTTTTTCTTTGCTGATTTGTTGCAATGTCCTTGCCGTAGATGAAAACCAGGAAGCAGAAGCTCTTCAGATCCTCAGTGCTATTTATGACATCAGGGAACAAGCTGCAAAGAAGGAGCCAGCCAACATAGCCAAAGTTCTACATGCCCTGGCTATGCTGCACTATCTCAGAGTGGATTTTAAGGCGGTAAGTCCCCATAAAAGTTTTAATTTAAACTATTGTCCTGTAGATTCTTTTTTACAAATAAAGTACTCTTAAATTTTAACGTATATGTAAACCCATTCGCTAAAATCGCATATAAACTTATAGCATGTTAAAGTCATGTTAAAAGTCATTTTTATTTTTCATCTGTAAATTTGCATCTTTCAGTAATAACTTAAAGCAGAATTCTACCCAAAAATGGAACTTCCACTTATCCGGTTCCTCCCCCCCTCCAGTGTCACATTTGGCACCTTTCAGTGGGGAGGGGGCAGCAGATACCTGCCTAATACAGGTATTTGCTCCCACTTCCGGAAGAAGATTGCTGCAGTATCAGTATGCGGCAATCTGTGTTCCCCCTGCTGTCTTCTGGGAGACACACAGGTCCCAGAAGACAGCAGGGACCAGTCAGAATGTGCAGTGCAACTCATGCGTAGTAAGGAAACAGGCTGTGAATCCATAAGGCTTTACTTCCTGATTCCCTTACTTAAGATGCCGGCACCGCCACCCAGAGCTGAAGGACAGGTCGGCTTCAGGTGAGGATATTGCAGGCACCCTGGACAGGTAAGTGTCCTTTTTTTTTTTAAAGTCAGCAGCTGCAGTATTTGTAGCTGCTATTTTTATTTTTTTTTCTCCGGAAATTCGCTTAAAAGCCCCCTTCCAGGATAAAATTACTTTTTACCAATCCGCTCTAACCTACGCCGACAACGTTTTTTCCCCCCTTTATTTGGTGAAGCCTGCAAGGCTTCCCTAAGTTCCCCTTCCAAATCCCCCATCGCCACCAATTCAACACAATAGACCGCTAATCCAGCACTGATATGGCTCCCTACCATCCCCATGTATTGGTGACAAACCTCTTCTCGCTTCTGAGAGGACCCCGCAGGCAGCCATCCAATAGGAAGTGTCCACATCACACAGGCAGTGATGTGAACACTTAAAGAAGAACCCCAAGCCAACAGAAGAGGAGAAGACTCAGGGCTACGGCATCATGTGGCCGCGGGTTAAGGTAAGTAAAAACGGGCATTTAGATAATTTTTTTGTTATCCTTTAGTGGGGCTTGAAAATAAAAATGGTGGTCCTTGTTCAGGCACTTCCTGGTATAGGGTGACAACGTGCTGTCATTGTCTCCGAACTGTGCATCAATGTTGTCACACAGGCTTTAGATGGGGACTACAAGTGGCATTATATAGACATACAGGCTCACTGTTATCATCATCAGTAAACCCTCCATGAGAAATGCCATGCATTCACTGCTGGAGTGCTTGGGCATGACTGTGAGCCGAGCTGAGTACACTCGGCTTCCCTCGGCTCCGCTTGGGACTGCGAGAGGACCCAAGAGCCACCAAGAGGACCCGAGAGCTGCCGAGATACACAAGACTCTGTATCTCGGCGGTGCCATTTTTAAACTTCAAGACTGCAATGACAAGGCTACACTGACAAGGCTGCAAATGACTGACAAGGCTTCAATAACACTGGACAAGGCTGCAGATGGATGGGCAAGGCTGCAGATGGACACTGATAAGACTGCATTGATGGGCATTTAAATGTAAGTTTTTTCTTAAACTTCCCTCCTAAAAGTTATTTTCTTTAAAATTCCCTTCTAAACTTGGGGTGCGCGTTATACACTGATAAATACAGTAATGTATAGAAGGTAGGGCCCGGAAGTGACTCAAGCCCAGGGGCCCCCACCACCCTAAGTCCTGCCCTGTATACACTGCAGTGACAGACATTTTACCACATTGTAAAATGTCTGTCATCGCAAGGACCACCTCATCCCCTTAAACCCGAACACATATTAATTACACAGGTTCTGAGGCTAATTAAGCTGGTAATTAAACTTACTTGGTGCCTTATCTGCATTTAATCAGCCTCAGAACCTGTGTAATTCAGATGTGTTTGGGTTTAAAGGGGTGAGGTGGCAACCCCAGCAAGGACACACAGGAAGCAGTTGCTTCCTATGTGTCCCATTCACACAGCAATACAACCTACAGCTGTGCTAAAATGCAGACAGTCTGCATTTTATCACCGCACACCATGCCAAATCGCATGCCAATATACAGCACTTCAGCGTTTTACACTGCAGTTCATTGCTATGAATGAACTGTATGTTTTGTACACTTCACATAAAGTTTATTCAAAACAAAAACAAAGTGAGCCCTGTGATGCCCTGTGATGCACCGAATCGTGCACCACACTGCCCCCTACTGCAGCCGAGAAACGGAGAGCTGCCAGAGTGGTAAAGCCTTAATTTCATTAACAGTATGATAAACAATTTATTTTCTTCAGTCTGGAAACTAAAATCCATCAAAACTCATTGGTGTTCTTTTGCAAAAGTGCATATTTTTGTTGTGCAATTTGTCCTCTTTATAGGAAAAAAATTAGTTTCTGGTAAAGTTACTTACAACTAAAATGGCTTTTTTTAGATTTGAATTTTTTAAAAGGGATATCACAAAAACTAACAAAATTAAACAAAATTCTAAGAGTTATTAAGCCACCAGTGTGGCTTTGTAATCGCGCTAGTTCAGCGTGATTTCAAAGCCAAAGATCAGTACGATTTGGACCTCTGATTTAGTTTATGGTTTGAGACTTAATTTAACAGTCAATGCAAGTCACAATGAAATCACAAAAGGAGTAGTTCAGTTGCAAAGTCGCTGCAACTTCACCCGCAAGGATTTGAGGGGTTCCATTGCCGGCAATAGGGTGCGACTGGCCATGTGATTTTGAACTGTCAAATTGAATGACAAAGAGCTTATAAAGGAACAACTTGTTTGAAAAAAATGTATATATATTTTTTTACATTTGGAGGTTGGCAGGATCTAATGGGCAGATCAAGAAACTTGGTTCTGCATGTAGCGCCCTGTGGTTTAGACAGGGAGCTCCTCACCAAATTCCTTGTCAGGAGTAGCTTCTGTAGATAGTTGTTAGAGATCCATTGATTTCTCCCTAAGTTTGGCCTTGTTGTACTTTTCTCTTTTGCCACTAGGTGGCCGGGCACTTGGTGGCATTAGATGTGAGAAGGACATTTCAAGGTCAAGTTATGGGTATATTTGAGGTCTCAGCCAATGGGCAGGTGTTTTATTGAATCCCTTGGCCTGCTGGGAGAACACATATATTCGGGTGGAGTCAGGTGATCTATGTTCTGGGCCACCTGGGAGGCTGTCTGGGTGGATGTGTGTCATGTGCCCCGGGCTGCTAGGCTGAAGATTGGGCCTATCCCGGGGGTGTATCTGGCTGCCAGGCTGTGTAAGGGCCTATCCAGAAGTAAGCGAGCAGCACGGGTTGGGATGATGGTTCTTCTGGCCAGAGGTAGAAGGGAAGCTGTCGCCACTAAGGGACCAACCACCTTTACCAGGGACCACAGTGAGTAACTGAAGCAAGTACCAGAGCAACATTCTCACCGAACGGGCATGTTGGAGAATCGGAAAACTTCAGGCGGTGATCAAGTCAGGGACCCAACTAGCAGAGGTGACGCTTGCAGAGCAGCCTTGTGTGTCAAGCCAAAGACCGAGCCGGTCAGCAGGGGTGACGCTTGAAAGGTATCTGGAGTGCCAAGCTAGGGACCCAGCAGGGAAGTGCGGGTGACGCTTGAGGGAACAAAAGCCTTGAGGAGCTCATGGGATTCAGAGCAGGGGTGGATCGGGGGGGGGGGGGGGGCAACAGGGCAATTGCCCCCCTCCAAAGAAAATATTATGACTCTGAGGCTCCCTCCCTCTGCCACCTCACCAGATTTAAGTTTCATGAGGCATCATCTAAGTGCAGCTGAAGGGACTATTTCTGCTTCCCCCAACTTTTCTGGGCGCCATCAGTTCATTTAGAGGGGCCCAGGATGCTGTAGCATGGAGAGACTTTTTTTTTTATAAATTCCACGCTCAGGCGGATTAACACCACCAGGAGCCGCATTTTGCAATGATGAAATGAAGGAGGGGGAAATAGCGGCGTGCAGCAGCCATCATCAGCAGCGATGGTGACACAGCAAGTGTGTCTGTGTGTGAACACAATGAGAGTGACAGGCCACCACAGCAGGCTGAGGAATGTGTGAGGAAAGTAGAAAGCATCAAATCTGCAATGAATTGTCTCCAAAAAGGTAGTCACTAAGTATCACCCTTCTATGCCATGCCCTGGCTGTTGCCCACAATGAGGAATTATAAAGCAGCTAAATTAGGGTTGCCACCTGTCCAGGTTTCACCCGGACAGTTCGGGTTTGGAATCATGTGTCCGGGTTTCTGACCGCCTGAAACCTGGACACATTATTTAGACCAGACTAAATCATCATGTGACTATCATCATGATAATCACACAGTACAGGAGCAATGAGCCCCAGACCTGTATTGTGGGATTATCATGATGATGATGATATTAATCTTTAGGCTTCATTCACACAAGGCGTTCTGCAGACATGCGTCTAACAAGTAGGACTGTCTTTTACTGGCTTGGGGATGTATAAAGTGTTGCATATATCCCTGTGCCGGCATCCTATTTATTTCTACTGAGACACAGCCACTCTGTCCCAATATGTCATGCGTGCAGATGTGCGTCCTAGAATGACTGCATGGTGCATTTAGGGGCCCGCACCAGCATGTCATATTAAGACATAGCAGCTGTGTCAGTGTACAAATAAATAAATGTGTGGCATGTGTCAGAATACAAATAAGTCACATGCTGGCACTGTTTTAAAGTGGTTGTAAACCCTTTTACAACCCCTTTTTACTAGAGGCAAGCCTATAATTAGTCTTACCTGTAGCTACACTGGATATCTCCTTACCCTGCACTGTTTAGGAGATATCCCTGTATTTGCATGTGCCAACGTCATCTGCACATGTGCACTTAAAGAGGAAGTAAAGCCTTACTAAACATAAAAATAAAAATAGACCCTGCAAGGCAAAGGCATAATGAGCTAGTATGCATAGAATACTAGCTCATTATGAATAACTTACCTGAGATGGAAGCCCCTGAAACGACCCTCGTCGTCCTCCTCCGATGCCGCCATGATACCAGAGTGACTTCTGGGTATCGCCGCTCCGTCAATGTGAATGGCCGGAGCCACAATGACGTCGCACCCGCGCATGCGCGCGGGAGCCGCCACTGACGGCAAGCTTAGTGCGCCTGCTCGCCGCTGTCATTTGCAAATATCTCCTAAACCGTGTAGGTTTAGTAGATATTTCTTGGGCCTACAGATAAGCCTTAATCTAGGCTTACCTGTAGGTCAGAGTGGTCTGTAATGGTTTACAATGACTTTAAGCAAACTGAAGCAATGGCATGTACGTGCTGTTGCTTCAGTTATATTGTGCCCCTACCAGCAGCTCCCATGCGTATGCGTGGGAGTGACATCACAGCAATGTGATTGGCCGCAGCCGCGATACCCGGAAGTAACCTCCGGGAGCTATGTCAGCTGCCGGAGCAGTGAACCGGGACCACTGCGGGTGCTTCGATCTCAGGTAAGTAATTCATAATGTGCTAGTATGCTATGCATACTAGCTCATTACGCCTTTGTCTTGCAGGTTTTTTAGTTTTATTTTGTTTTTTTCTTAGGGTTTACAACCACTTTAAACAAAGTTAGGACTGTATGATACATTAACCACTTCCTTCCTATAAGACGTTCCTGAACGTCCTGTCTTTGAAGAGGAATACCGTTGTTATGGTAGCAGCTAGCTACCATAACCCCAGTATCCTCTTCAAGAGCCGGTGATTCTCTTTCAGATAAAAGTGTTCTCTGCAGCTGATTCGCCGTAAGAACACTTTTATCGGCGGCAGGAGAGGGCCCCCCCTTGTAATAGAACATCCCTTGTAATAGAAAAAAAGCATGACAGGACCTCTTAAATATGAGATCTGGGATCAAAAAGACCTCATATCTCATATTTACATTAAAATGCAATAAAAAAATAAAAAATAATTTTGTCATATGAAAAAAATGACAAAAAATGTTCCATGCACAGCTAGGGAACGGACCAGATCGCCTCCGCCGCTGCCAACGCCTTCGGTAAGCAGCAGAGGCAATCCGGTCCTTTCCTAGCTGTGCATGGAGACGAGTGAGGGGAAGATGGCCCCCACTCATGACACTGCAGGGCAGAAGCGACATCAAAACGTCACTTCCACCCATACCTCTTAAAAGGGACTTTTTATTTATTTTTTTGTCATTTTTTCATATGACAAATTTTTTTCTTTTTTTTATTGCATTTTAGTGTAAATATGAGATCTGAGGTCTTTTTGAACCCAGGTCCTGTCATGCTTTTTTTCTATTACAAGGGATGTTTACATTCCTTGTAATAGGAATAAAAGTTATGCAAGAGTGTACTATAAAATTACTATAAATGCCTGCCTAAATAGTACACCACTCTGCGCTTTAGGAAACCAGTATGCAAAATAAGAAAATAATATGAAATAAAGATTTGTAATTTTTAAAGTGGTACTCTACTGACGTAGAATATCCACTCTTTAGCTGCTGCTTTTTTAAAACACAGAAATATAAGAAATATACAAAAAATTGTAACTTTTAAAAAGAAGTCCACTTTTTCATATATAGCAGCGCATGCACACTCTTAAAAGATTTTTTATATAAGGTGAGTTCATAAAAATTTTGATCAGTGTCCAGAATAGAAGGTGCTTATTTTATGTGTTCTCTGTTGTGATTAAACTGCAGCTTCCACCATAAAAGTTCACCACTTGTGGGTCACACACGATCCCCTTTGGGGATGCACTCACCGAACACCAAGATCAAAAAGCCTTTAGACTGCCAATCAGCAATGCTTCTTATGGCCACTAGATGTCTCTCTTGTTGGAATCCAGTTGTCTCATATAAAAAAGCAAAGATGCCCAAACATAGTGTGATATTGTTTAACACTATTTATTAGACAAAACGAAACCCAACATATATATGCGTACCAAATAAACAAAGTATTTAAGCATTGAAAAAGTACTGTGCCTTATCCCATTGGTTCAGTTGTGCTCGAGGAGGAACGAACGTTTTCGCTGTATCCTGCCTTTCCACCGCTCGCTGAAACGCAGGGATTGAGGCGCACTCGTCACTTCCGGTATAGTTACGCCCTGACGCGTTTCGTCATATCCGACTTCATCTGAGGGCGTTACACTTTTTTTTTTTTTTTTTAAAGAACAGTGAAAAAACTAAAAATAAAAGGTAAAATAAAATTAAAAAAAAAGTCAACGCACCCCGTCCCGCCAAGCTCGCGCGCAGAAGTCAACGCATACGTGATTAGCGATGTTCAAACCACACATGTGATGTATTGCCATGATCGGTAGCACGAGAGCAATAATTCTAGCCCTAGACCTCCTCTGTAACTCAAAACATGTAACATGTAGAATTTTTTAAACATTGCCTATGGAGATTTTAAAGGGTAAAAGTTTGTCGCCATTCCATGAGCGGGCACAATTTTAACATTATCTTTCACAGTATAAAAAAAAATGGACTAACTTTACTGATGCCTTATTTTTTAATTTAAAAAAGTGTATTTTTTCCCAAAAAAAGTGCGCTTATAAGACCGCTGCGCAAATACGGTGTGACAGAAAGCATTGCAATGACCGTCATTTTACCCTCTAGAGTGTTAGAAAATAAATACATTTATATTTATATATAATTATATATATATATATATATATATATATTTATGGCCCAGAGCCCTCTGACCGATACGGATAAGGATGACAAACAAGGATAACACAAAACTCGCTTACTTGAACCGGACCTGAAAGTGTGCCCTGGCCTAACGTAGGGTATACCAAAATAAGGGGGCATACCCTTGATAGAGAAATGAGTAATGAATGAAATGAAAATGAAATGGAGTGAAATGAGTACTCGCCCGGGAGTATAATGCTTGAGAAATGCCCTGACAGGGGATGGGTGGGTGGGTATCGCGCACCGGAACCGACGAGGGAGCCAGGCGAACGGGCTGGTTATATACTCCACCGGGCTCCACCCATAATTCCAGGCCACCATACTGGCCTTTCCATTTATGGCCCAGAGCCCTCTGACCGATACGGATAAGGATGACAAACAAGGATAACACAAAACTCGCTTACTTGAACCGGACCTGAAAGTGTGCCCTGGCCTAACGTAGGGTATACCAAAATAAGGGGGCAAAAACATACAGGTAGGGAATGCCTTTATTGATTCGAGTTTGTTACTGGGTGAGCTTGATGAAGGCCTGGGCCATCTCTACTTGCGGATTGGGTATGTAACGGGCGAAGCAGGCGGATTTCCACCTACCCAACTTTTTGATGATGTGGACCGGGACCCCTTGGCGGGAGGCAGTTGAAGCTGCTCCGATCCGAAACGAATGTCCGGAGTAGTGAGCCGGATCGAGGTGAAGGATGCCCAGGAGTATCCTGACATGCTCCATGAACTGGGCTGCGTTCAGTGGCTTACCGTGGAATGGTAGAAGCGGGCCAGTTCCTGGTTGATCGGCCAGAAGGGTCAACAAGCGGGTGAGCATGGCGACCGGGCACCAGCGGTTGTTAGTTTTATAAAAATGTATGTCCGTCCCCGGGCCAAGTTGTTGCGTCTTGGACACTGCTATATGCAGGATGAAATGGTCTCCGTGCCTGACCAGGTGGTGCTTGCATAGCGTGCGAGCTGAGGGGCTACTGGAGGTAAACTCGCCTGGCCGCAGGAAGCCGTAGAAGGCCAGGTGTATGGCTGCTTGTATAATGGTACTAGTGTGGAGTCCGAAAGGTGCAGTGGCCAAAATATCGGACATGTTTCTGAAAATGTCTCCTGTGATAGGCAAGCGTTTGAGGGAGGCCGCAGGCTGGCGTTTCTGGATGCCACGCATGACGGCCCGAATGGCGTGGAAAGTGAACAAGGAGGGTTCAGCGGGGTCCTGGAGGGACGTAAAATGTTGTACCCCGGCCAGGTATAGTCGGATCGTGTTGACGGATAGCGCCAAGTCCGAGTGGCAGTGGGCAACGAAGGCCAGAACTTGCTTGACCCGGGAGGTCTCTGTGGAGTGAGACGTTAAGAAGCGGTTAAAGGCCCTCCAGGCTGTTTGGTAGGCCTTGCGGGTATTGTCTGCGAGGGAGTGATTGATGAGTTGAGTCGCGGCTACTAGGTGAGGGGTTAATCCAGGGTCAGTTGAGACCAGTCCGGGATAACTGCTGACGTTGGTCCGGCTCCGGGCACCTGATCAAAAAAGGAAACTAAGTTAAAGCGGGAAAGGGCGTCCGCTGCCCGGTTAGATTTACCGGGGATAAAGGCACAATGGACATTAAATTGAAACAATAACGAGAGCTGGACCAGTCGCCGCAGGAAGGACATAATCTCCAGAGACTTGGACCTGCCTTTGTTAATGATTTCCGCAGTGGCGAGATTGTCCGTTGAAAAGGTCACTGTTTGACCGGACCAACTGCGGCCCCACGTATGGGCAGCGGCTACGATGGGGTACAACTCAAATAGGGAGGACGTCTCGGTGAAGCCCGGAATAGCCAGTATCTGAGGAGGCCAAGGGGCTGCAAGCCAGAGGTGGCCAAAAATTGCCGCGAAACCCGTGGAGGCCGCTGCGTCGGTCACGACCTGCGGCGATGAGGAGGACACGGAGGGAATGAAGAGGGACACGCCATTCCAGGACGTCAGGAATTCTTCCCACATGGCAAGGTCTGCTATAGCTGCGGGGTCCAGGCTGAGGATATGCTCCGGGTCTTGTGACTGAGACAGTAGGACTAACAGGCGTGATATGAAAGCGCGACCTTGAGGGATGATGCGCATGGCAAAATTAAGCATACCGAGAAGGGACTGTAACTGCCTCTTGGTACAAGTTCTGGTGCGGGTGAAGTCCCTCATGACCGACCTGATGCGGCTTAGTTTATCCGGGGGAAGGCTGGCCTGCATAGTGCTGGTATTTAAGCTGACCCCGAGGAAGGTGATTGCCTGCGCAGGGCCCTCTACCTTGTGCTCAGCAATCGGGACGTCAAGATTATTGAAGACCACCCTTAGTTTATCCAAATCCCCTGGAAGGGAGCCAGGTGACTCGACCAGCAGGAAGTCATCCAAGTAGTGTATGACTCCCTGGCACTGGGCTACGTGCAGCAAGATCCATTCGAGAGCCTGCGCAAACGAGTCGAAGAGCCAGGGGCTACTCTTGGACCCGAAGGTCAGCTTAGTGGCAAAATAGTAGAGCTCCCTCCATTTGATGCCATGCCAGCACCAGAGAGATGGATGGATAGGAAGGAGCTTGAAGGCGTCCGAGATGTCGGCCTTGGAGAGCCATGTACCTGTGCCTGACTTGAGAATGGCCTGGATGGCCATGTCTACGGACGCGTATTTGAGGGAGAACTCCTCGGAGGGGATAAGAGAATTAAGACTGGGGACAGAGGAAGAATAAGGCGCTGACAAGTCGTAGACCAACCTAAGTTTATTTGAGAACTTGCCCTTGACAAGCCCAATAGGGCTGACTCGCCAGGTGTTAAATGGGGGCTTCGTGAAAGGGCCTATGATGAAATTCCGGTCTAGTTCTGCCTGTAACAGCTGGTCGATGGCCTGTACGTCGGTGGCTGCTGACCGCAGGTTCTGGCACTCGTGTGTGAGGTGAGGGAGGGAAATAAGTCCTGTATGAAAGCCCTGAGTAAAGCCCTGGACTAGGTAGGTGGCAAGTGAGGGGGTGGGGTGATTGGCGAGGTAGACACCGAGCCACGACACGTTGACCCGGCTCAGTCATGATTTCCTAGCCTGCTTAAGCTCGCACATGAGCCTGGGATGAGCTCTATTACACCGTGAGCATACATGGAGCAGCCTGCACTGGCTGAAATTGCACGACCCACTGTTATAGTTGTTACAGATGGCTGCGCCACCCAAGGTCTTGACCGGGCGCCCCAGTTTATCTGTCTGAGGCAGGCGTGCCGGTGCTGGTAGGGCCTGGGCAGAACCTGAGGTCGATGGACCGTCTACAGGCGGGGTTGCCACCGAGCTGGCACACCAAGTCGCGGTGTGAGTAGCTGACTGGCAGATGGCACAAAGAGGAGACCGCAGCCCTGCGAAGTGTCGGCAGAACAACTCGGTGTCCAAGGCACTCCAATCCGTAGGTAACTGAAATTGAGAGAGCCTGGCGGCCGCCTTAGCGGAGAAGGAGCGGTGATAGTCATAAAAAGCGAAACCGCCGTATTTGTACCCCAGGTCGACTACTACGTGGAGGTAACGATCCAGTTCCTCCCTTCTGCCGGGGGAGGCCGAGCAGATGACATCCCTCAGCATGCCGAAGGCCAGGGTGAACTCGGTGACTGACAGCTTTCTGTCCAGCCTGGGGTCTTTGGCTTTGAGGACCACCGACACGTCCCCCCAAGTATAAGCTTTATTTTCTGCCAGCTCGTGAATGGATATCAGTAGCGAGGCCAGATTGACGTCCTTTCCCTCTAGGATGTCCTTCCTGATGTTGGCTGATATTAAATGGGAAGGGTACACTACTGGTGTACACCCGGGGGTACCTGCGCTGGTGTTCTCCACTGCTTGTGAAGCTGGTATAGGAGGAGAAACGACTGGGCGGGTCTCGAGGAGGGCCACCCGACTCTGAACTTCTGACATTGAGGTCGTCAGGGATGACACCAGCGTGTGAAGCTGCGTGATGGAGGCAGCGATGGAGCCCAGGGAGGCCTGCTGGGCACTATCCTCAACCGCGGCTGGGGGAGGAAAAAGGAGCCTGAAGAGCTCGGCCTTTCTGGCTGTAGCTGGGAAGGGTACACCCCTACGCCTCAACTCGGCCGTCAGCCTGGGGATGGTCCATGTTCTGAAGGACCTTTGGCTGCCGCTCTCTGAGAAAAGAGACGGAGACAACGGAGCCGTGTAGTCCTCGCTGCCAGCCTGGGACATGGTGGCAAAATCCGGACTTGGTAAGCTTTATTAATCCCTGGGACCGGGTTTTTCTCCTATACGAAACCTAAGAGGGTGACATGGATTACAAGACTCGTAGGAGACTCCTAAGCAAACTTTTTTTTTTTTTTTTTTTTTTTTTTTTTTCGAGAAGGGTACTACCGCTTGTGGGCGTTTCCCTTCCCGAAGATTCTCTTACCTAAGGAGGCACCGTCCGACCCGGTGCAGGTTGGACCTACTGAAAACTCGACTGATCTGAGGAGATGAAGGTAAGTTTGTATGAGACTCCTATGCCTGCAGAGAGATGTCTAGCTAAATCGTGGAGGTAAGACTGGAAAATGTGAAGAAAGACATAACTGAAACGAGCTGCATAAATGAAACGAGCAGACAACCGAATTTAGAATAATGTGCGTATGGCGACAGAGACGTGACTTGGTTGCGTCGTAGATGCAAAATTTCCTTTTCCCTTCCCCGTTTTTTTTTTTTTCCACGCAGATGCGCATAGAACGTGGGGCTTAAGCGGAGGTGGACCCGCCACGTGGAGCTCAGGCGGAGGTGGAGCCTGCCACGTGGAGCTCAGGCAGGGGAGGGGGGGGGGGGGGGGGCTGCCGCGTGGAGCTCGGGCGGGGGGGAACCCCGCCACGTGGAGCTCAGGCAGGGGAGAGGGGGGGGGGGATCTGCCGCGTGGAGCTCAGGCGGAGGTGGAGCCCGCCACGTGGAGCTCAGGCAGGGGAGGGGAAGGGGGGGGATCTGCCGCGTGGAGCTCAGGCGGAGGTGGAGCCCGCCACGTGGAGCTCAGGCAGGGGGGGGGAGGGGGGGCCTGCCGCGTGGAGCTCAGGCGAGGGGTGAACCCTGCCACGTGGAGCTCAGGCAGGGGAGAGGGGGGGGGGGGGATCTGCCGCGTGGAGCTCAGGCGGAGGTGGAGCCCGCCACGTGGAGCTCAGGCAGGGGAGGGGAAGGGGGGGGATCTGCCGCGTGGAGCTCAGGCGGAGGTGGAGCCCGCCACGTGGAGCTCAGGCAGGGGGGGGAGGGGGGACCCTGCCACGTGGAGCTCAGGCGAGGGGTGAACCCCGCCACGTGGAGCTCAGGCAGGGGGGGGGGGAGGGGACTTTGCCGCGTGGAGATCAGGCAGGGGGGGGGGACCCTGCCACGTGGAGCTCAGGCAAAAGGGGGGGGGGTACTGAAATGAGGCGTGCAGCTGGGCGCACCAGAACGAATCGATGCATGAGGAATGCGATGGGATTCGAATTGGAGCGTAATAAGTGACAGAAATGATATGCCATGACAAAGAAAATTAAATGATCCGACATCACCGACTGACATGATTGAAGTGACTGCAATAATTGACATGAAAGGAAATGACATGACGGACATAGTACAAACGGTATGACATGATTTTTTTTTTTTTTTTGGTTTTTGAACAACCTGAGATTGACATTGCCCGGACTGCTCAATTTAGCGCGACAAGCAGACGGCTGTGATTTCGAGATGGTTCGATCGGTTCGAACACAACAAGAGTCATTCGGTTTAGCAACGACGTGCTACGAAACGAAGTGCCAGTTGGCACGAACGACATGTATCGAAAAAGGTGACAACGACTTCTACGAAGAAGGGGTAGTGACAGTGAGGTACCGAATACAAGTGTCGCGGTTAAGCCGTTCGTGTGACCTAGAGTGAGTGGTTCGTGAGTTCAGGAATCTAATTTTCGTGACTTTAATAACACATGAAACGAAAAGGGTGCCGAAGCCCTACCTGCGACAGCCGGCCCAGACGTGTTGTACGACAACGAAACTTTCGATTAGAGTATAGCGACTCAGACGGCGACCGGACGGACGCTGATGAACGACAAGGTTTTGTCGACACGAGGCGGACGAAAACGTAGGAACTCACGAACCCGGCTCACTGTAAAGTCTCGTGGATAGTCGGCCCTTGATTTCTGACGTATCAGATATCGCGCACCGGAACCGACGAGGGAGCCAGGCGAACGGGCTGGTTATATACTCCACCGGGCTCCACCCATAATTCCAGGCCACCATACTGGCCTTTCCATATATATATATATATATATATATATATATATATATATATATATATAATGTTTGGGGGTTCTAAGTAATTTTTTAGCAAAAAAAACAGTTTTTAACTTTTAAACACCAAATCTCAAAAATAGGCTCGGCAACGAAGTGGTTAAATACCGTTCTGTACCGCACCTACATTGGTGCTACCATACTGGAGATGAAGCAGTGAAAAGAAACGGTCATGTGATTTAGCTGGAACTAACATATATTTAACTTTTTTGTCACATTTTAGGCACATGAGTTGGGAAGCAAACTCCTGCAACTTACCCAGCTGCTGCCAGAGGATGATAAACCAGACAGCTTACCGCTCTTTATGGAGAGCATTGAAAGAAAAATGTCTGCAAGGCAACGTCCTTTTCTATGATACTCAAAGCCGAATTGCCAAACCTCTTTGAATTGTAGACTCTGCATAAAATGGGATGGATGCAACAAACTCAAGATGGGAATTGTTATAGTTCATAGTTCAAAAAAATGAGGCGGAATTTCGCTTTAAAGTGGACCTTGAGTCATTTTTTCATCTTTCCATCTATTAAATATTCTGCCCTTGTTATTTTAAAACTGGAGCACTCAGATACTGGTGCAGCTGTACATGGCAGCCAATCAGCTTCTAACTTGAGCTTGTTCAATGAGCCCCAATGCACACTGCCCGCGACTTTTGAATGTTGGATCCCAGCGCGACTTCGGCATGACTTGCATACAACTTCTTTAACAGAAGTCAATGCAAGTCAGACCAAAAGTAGTGCAGTAATCTTTTTCTAAGTCAGAGCGACTCGAGTTGAACCGATTAGAACGGTTCCATTGCACTGAATGAGGTCTGACTGGGGTCCGACTGCTGATGCGAAAAGTGCTCCAAATTCAGGGCGATTGTTGCATCAGTGTAAACTGAGCCTGAAGCTTTAACAATAAAACCTGGAATGTCGTCCTCACAGGGTGACATTGTGGATTAACTAGTAGCAATGTGCCAACATCCCAATATTTATTGGAAAAATATAAGAAATTGCAGAGATGGACTTTGTAGGCACACACATAGCCTGTGTGTGCCTACAAAGTCCATCTTTGCAATTTCTCAGTTTTTTCCAATAAAACCTGGAAGTTGACTAGTTTCTATGTAGAGCTGCACCAGATTTTGCACTCTCTAGTTTTAGTAAATCTCCTCCATTGATTCATAAGATTCAATATATTTTTAATAAGCCTAGAGTTCTGCTTTCATTTCAGTTTCAGGTAAATTAGCAGTTTAAAAACAAAACAAAAAAAAAACACACAACAATGTATCTTGGACCAGCAAGTTTATTAAGAAATTATTTTTTTTCCATCATATTTAGCGCAAAACAGTCATTTTGGTGTTCCATTGCCATTGTGAATTTAAATAATTGTATAAAACAGCTATAGAGATTGGGAGTCCACTATGTGACCCCCTTCTTGCAAAACAAAAACAAAAAAAAAAAAAAACAATAAAAATATGATACATTAACTGGCTTTTAATAAATACATTTTACTTAACATTGCTTTTTTTTTTTTTTTAACCTTTTTACATTTATTTACATGTGTGAACATCTTTATTGGCACACTAATATAAGCTTCGTGAGATACAAGCAATTAGCACACTTACATTTTACATTATAGCTTACCTACAGTTGGATATTTATATAGCTAAATCTATTTGTACACGTTGGTTTGCTCATGCCTTGTGATACATACAGTGCACTCACAATGCTTGAATGTAAGGGTACATTTCTGGTGAAGTAAGGCTTGAAGTAGTGATTTGTTTTATTCTTAAGCTTACATTCACTTGTGCATAACAATTTCGGTGTGTCTGCAATCCAAAACTCTGTTGTTTTTTTTTTTTAAACGAGACAGGTTTTAGTCACACACAATTTGTGGCAACGCAGCCGGGAGAAGTTAGCGACTTTATGTAAACAGTCGGCCATTTTGATCAACTCAGGCTTCCTTGTTGTTGGCTTACTAGGCCGTGTTACTGTTGTGTATTGTGTAGACACTTAATAAATAGAGAAATATCCTTTTTTTTATTCTAAACTAGGTAAAACATGCTTCAGTTTCATGCTAAATCCAGCACAAAGCAGTACAGCCATCTAAAGCTATTTGGAAAACACTTTTGTGTTTTGTGTGTACACAGATTAGGCCTTAGGGCTTATGGCACCCTGTGTGATATTTTATATTAGGCCTGTCTCAGTGATAATAAAAAACCTTGTTCACTTTTCTTGTAATCGATTTGCATTTCTGATTTGTGAAGATTATCTCAGAACTGTAGATGTCTGTCATGCAAAGGGCAGCCAAACATCTTTCTATAATGGCTTCCTCCCTCATGTAGGGTGATGTAACATTCGACCACAGTTTGTACCGCTCCCTCAGATTTGCTGTTGCCGGTTGTAGGTTGTACACATTGCACTAAGTGAATACAGCTTTACTTTGCAGATATGAAAGGTTTGATGTTGCTGTTTTTTTCCAGGGTACTGACGTGACTTTTCAAAATCAGAATTTGAAGCTGTGGGGGGTGAGGGATCAACTGTTTTTTTTTTTTAATTATACACATCAGAGGGCATTGTAGACGTACTTAGTTAGTGCCTAATGTATACATTATATTGAGGTGTAAATACTCCTGGGGTGCCCCCCACATGTCGGTGGACCTGTGCAACTGGTTTGTGTGTGGAATCATTCTTTGTGCATACAGTACAACAACTTTGTACTAAAACACTAGACACTAAAAGGTTTGTTATTTTAAAAAAAAACAAAAAAAGCGAACACCTCCACTGTGCAGCTCGTTTTGCACAGAGTGGCCCCGAACCTGGGGTTCCTCGGTGGCTCTCTCGGCTCCTCCCCACATCAGATAGGAGAAGCGCTCTTCCGTGGTGTTACCTTGTGGGCATGCTCCCAAGTATAGCATTCGGCATCCATAGAGGCCCCGCCCCCGCATCATAGGATTTGATTGACAGCAGCAGGAGCCAATGGCTGCGCAGCTATCAATCTATCCAATCAAGAGCCGTGAACCCCGGGCACAGAGAGAAAGCACGTGGGACAAGTTTGAGGGTTAAGTAAAATGGGGGGGGGGGGATACCGGTCACTCACAGGTGTTTTTTCACCTTAATGCATAAACCTTTACAACCCCTTTAAAATACTTTGTTAACGTATTCCCACTAGTCTAATGAATATAACTCTCGGCTGGCACATGTCTGTCTGCGGGGAACTGCCGGTGCGTGCTGAGCGTGCGCTCACTATGCACTCCCGGTACAATAACTAAGCTACAACCAGCAGCTCCCGGGCACTATTTACAAACAGGAGCCAGTGGGGCAGGCTCTCAATCACATGACTGCTGTGACAGCCAATAACAATGGTCACATGATCAGCAGTTTACCTAAACCTCCTGACGTTAAGATCCATTTAAAGCACCACCATGAGGTATTGGTAAGGGGTTAAGGATTATTCCATTCAGTCCAGGTACCACCCAATACCTATATTATAGCAAAATATGACCAAGTTGATTGAACATTGTCTGCACCCATAAAACTAGCCACAAAAGGTTACAATCTGATTGTACAGTTTCTCCACAATCTGCCAAAGCTATATGGTTGAAGCCCTACACAAACACTCCATAGTTTGTATTCAGTAGGTTTGGCTCTCATACTAACATAGTTGAGTATGAGGATTATGTACTCAACTATTACATACACTATATTGCCAAAACTATTGGGACGCCTGCCCTTACATGTACATGAACATTAATTCATCCCAGTCTTAGGGCTCAGTATTGCGTTGACCCACCCTTTGCAGCTATAACAGCTTCAACTCTTCTAGGAAGGCTGTCCACAAGGTTTAAAAGTGTGTCTATGGGAATGTTTGACCAATCTTCCAGAATTGCATTTGCGAGGTCAAGCACTGATAATGGATGAGAAGGCCTGGCTCGTAGTCTCCGCTCTAATTCATCCCAAAGATGTTCTATCAGTTTGAGGTAAGGACTCTGCAGGCCAGTCAAGTTCCTTACTAAAAATTAGAACTCTACAACTCATGATACATTAGTGTGATGGTCATTGGGAAGAATTACCTCCTTACAGATAGCTAAAAAGGTCAATTGTGTTAGTGGGAACTTGACCAATGTTGAAGCAACCCCTAGCAACCTCTGGAGGAACCCTGGTTGAGAATCACTGGTTTAACCAATCATTTTTTTTGTACAATTCTCCTTTAAGGGGGGGGCGTGGCAGGGGGCGTGTTCTATGCCCACATACATTTACTAGCAGGTGTCCCTCATTCCTATTTCAGAAAGTTGGGAGGTATGGGTACGTAGCGTATTTGAGATTGAGGGAACCTATTATAGGACAGCTGTAGATTTAGATAAAATTGTACTTAATGCATGCTCAATACAATAAAGGTGTGCTGCATCATTAAAAAACTAAGAAATGTTAGAGCTGTTGCAATCAAATATATGCTTTTTCTTCTTAAGTAATAAATACTGAAAGTTGATTGCTCTTGGCTGGTTTTCACTGCAATTACTATAGGCTGCCATCATTTCAATAGGATAACCAGTATTTTAACATTTCCTGTAACAGGATTGTTAGCACAATGACTTACATTTATGAAGGACTGTAAATCTCTTTTATAAGACATCATAATACTGTACTTCAAGGACTAAAATGACTCATTAGCCAATACTTCATTGTCTGTTAAATACTATATGCTGTCATGCTCATAAAACCATAAGCAATACCCTTTGTGACAAAGCACCGGCACTTTACAGAAAGTCATTGTTGCGTGTTCTCTACAAATGTACCTTGACATAGTCAGTCAACCTAAAACATCATGGGGCTCATTCACAAAGTGCAGAGAGCAGGAACCAGAAATCAGCTTTCATCCACACACAGGCCATAAGCTCATTGGGTGCTATGGTCCACTTTTATGTGCATATCTACATTCACCCATGTTTTGTCCCTTTAAAGATCTTGCAAGTACAGAATGTTACCTGTTTATTTGCCAGTTATGCCGTGTACACACGATCTGAATTTATCGGAAAAATCTTGGATGTGTTTTCCAACGGAATTCTGCTCAAGCTTGGCTTGCATACACACGGTCACACAAAAGTTCTCGGAACTTTCGAATGTCAAGAACGCGGTGACATACAACACTACGACAAGCCGAGAAAATTAAGTTCAATGCTTCCGAGCATGCGTCGGATTGTTTCCGAGCATGCATAGGAATTTTGCGCTTCTGAATTGCTACACACGATTGGAATTTGAAAAGCACACAGGTAGCTCTAGCAGGATCAACAGGATTTTTGAACAGAAATAACAAAGCACTTTCAAATGTATAATGTAACAGGCATATTGCAATTTTATATGTACCCAGTGGCAACCATAATTGCCCTTTAGATATGTGGCATCTGCTTAGCGGTGCTGTACTGTACACTGATTCTGTCTGATTTGGGGGGGTCTTTCTGATTAGAAACAATACTTTTTTGCAGCCTCTAGTGATGTGAAACACCCCAGTGCCCCAGCCCTGCTATGTGATCTAGGTTTTCCACTGAAATAAATACTATGATTTGGTAATGCTGATATGTTCCCAACTGATTTATGTTATTGCTGATATGTGATATGCTGATTTAGCACTAGGTTCACTTTAGCAGCCCGTCTATGATAGATTAAAAGAGAATTAGAAGGCCTAAAACTCAAACTGCTGCTCCAACCTTCCTGCTGTGCTGGTCTAATAACCTAAAACCTTGACATTGAGTCATTGCGACCATGTTAAAGTGGCCAATCAGAGATTAGACGGGTTGATATGTAGACTCTCTTGATTGATGGAAGAGAAGAATGTAGCAGGGCCTAGAGCAGTAACTGGGTTCCTTAGATGGTCTGAACCTAGCTGAATCCCTAATATTTATTAGCAGATGACAGGTCATTAAAGCCCAAGTACAACCAAAGCTTTTTTGAAATTAGGCTGCGACCCCATTTAGAAGATCCAGCTCACTTGCTGTCTCTGTAGCACCAGGACAAAAAAAATGAAGGCAGTGGCCATCACTGGGAAAAGGAGACACATAGAGTAGTAAAAACCCAACAGAAGCCCTTCCCCATTTTACATTCTGTCCTGAAAGACAGTGAGGGAAAATCCTCCCAATAGGGACATAAACCACAAATGAAAACCTGGCAAAGGTTCCATCTTTTTTTCCCCAATCTGTCCAAAATTAAAATAAAAAAAGTCTTGGCTAGAACTGAGCTTTAACAATTAAGCATGTACAGTTTTATGGATGTTATCATGCAAGATCATAGGTTGAAGTCAGAGTTCTTGAGACATACAAGAGAGTTGCCACTGATCAACCCTGAGTATTTTTTAGGTCCAATGACTTCCATACAAAATCTTGGGGTCATCCTCACTAATTTCTATCATGAGTTTTTACATTCAATTCAGCTATTATAATATTTCTGTATAGAACCTAAAAATAATGATTATGAAAAATATGATAACTATGCAGTCACCAAATGGTTGTCACCAAAGGGTTCCATACAAGGCCACTGTTTGGGTCACACTACTTAACAGTTTACAATATTCACTATGTATCAATTGACAGCTACATAGAAGAGTCCCATATCTAAGTCTAATTGACAGTAGGAAGGGCCCCAGCATATCCAGTATAAATAGGACCCTAAATTCCAGAGGGCCCTTGAGCAGGTACACAGTCTTCACAAATAGTATTCAGAATGTTTAGGAACAAAAAGTGAACGCTACATCTTCCCACACAAGCTCCCAAAGGTTCAAATTAGGGGGACATTTACAACCCTAAAAGCCTAGGACTATTACATTTGCATCATCTTGATTAAGGACTAATATATTTCTATATTGGACGCTATAAAAATTATTGTAGTTTCCATGGTCTCCTAGAAAATTTAGAGTATCCCTGGCTCCCTGGTGTTTGGAAGTTTCCTTAGCGCAAGCTATATTCTCCATGAAACCGAGCCGTTTCCCTTGATAATGGACTAAAGACAACCAAAGATCCAATGCCACATACCCATACCCCTCATATTCCACAAAGGTGGTGTCTGTACTACTCTAAGCCCTTGTACACACGGTCGAAGATTCCGACAACCAAATCCGTCGGATTTTGTCCAACGGATCTTGTCCGAAACTGTTGCATACACACGGTCGGACAAAGTTGTCGGAAAATCCGATCTTTCAGAACGTGATGACGTAATTTCGTTACGATGAGACTACGTTCAGGCTAGTAGCCAATAGCTTTGATGTAGGAATTTGATCTGAGCATGCGTGGCACTTTGTCCGATCGGAATTCTCTACACATGATCGGAGTATGTCCGATCGGAGCATTTTGTCGGAAAATATTTCCGGCAAGTTGGAAGATTTGGTCCGACAGATATTCCGACGGAAACAGTCCGATGCATACCACACACAGTCGTAATATCCGACAAATGCTCCGATCGGACACATTCTGTCGGAATCTCCGATCGTGTGTACAAGGGCTTAGTAGTACTGAAGTACATTTAGGACAGGACAAGCCAAATGAAACATTCTACTGTAGTACATGGTGCTCAGTATGTCACTTATCTTTGGCACTTTCCAAATCAACAGGTATTCAATAAGAACCCTTACTTACTTAAAATTACTTAATGGCAAATCACATGTAAATTTAATTTCTACCAATACCATTGTAATGTTAATAACTATGAGCACAAATCCATATCTATCTATATATATATATATATATATATATATATATATATATATATATATATATATATATATATATATATATATATATATATATATATATATATATCTATATCTATATCTATATATCTATATATCTATATATCTATATATCTATATATCTATATATATATACACATATATACACACACACACAGTATCTCACAAGTGAGTACACTCCTCACATTTGTGTAAATATTTTATTCTATCTTTTCATGTGACAACACTGAAGAAATGAAACTTTGCTACAATGTAAAGTAGTGAGTGTACAGCTTGTATAACAGTGTAAATTTGCTGTCCCCTCAAAATAACTAAAAAAATAGCCATTAATGTCTAAACCGCTGGCAACAAAAGTGAGTACACCCCTAAGTAAAAATTTCCAAATTGGGCCCAAAGTGTCAATATTTTGTGTGGCCACCATTATTTTCCAGCACTGCCTTAAACATCTTGGGCATGGAGTTCAACAGAGCTTCACAGGTTGCCACTGGAGTCCTCTTCCGCTCCTCCAGAACCACTTCACACAGCTGGGGGATTTTAGAGACCTTGCACTCCTCCACCTTCCATTTGAGGATGTCCCACAGATGCTCAATATGGTTTAGATCTGGAGACATGCTTGGCCAGTCCATCACCTTTACCCTCAGCTTCTTTAGCAAGGCAGTGGTCGTCTTGGAGGTGTGTATGTGGTCGTTATCCTGTTGGAATACTGTCCTGCGGCCCAGTCTCTGAAGGGAGGGGATCATGATCTGCTTCAGTATGTCACAGTTCATGTTGACATTCATGGTTTCCTCAATGAACTGTAGCTCCCCAGTGCCGGCAGCACTCATGGAGCCCCAGACCATGACACTCCCACCATCATGCTTGACTGTAGGCAAGACACATTTTTCTTTCTACTCCTTACCTGGTTGCCGCCACACATGCTTGACACCATCCAAACCAAATTAGTTTATCTGGGTCTCATCAGACCACAGGACATGGTTCCAGTAATCCATGTCCTTTGTCTGCTTATCTTCAGCAAACTGTTTGTAGGCTTTTTGATTCATCTTTAGAAGAGGCTTCCTTCTGGTATGACAGCCATGCAAACCAATTTGATGCAGTGTGTGGCGTATGATCCGAGCACTGACAGGCTGACCCCCACCCCTTCAACCTCTGCAGCAATGCTGGCAGCACTCGTACGTCTATTTCCCAAAGACAACCGCTGGATATGACGCTGAGCACATGCACTCAACTTCTTTGGTCGACCATGGTGAGGCCTGTTCTGAGTGGAACCTGTCCTGTTAAACCACTGTATGGTCTTGGCCACTGAGCTGCAGCTCGGTTTCAGGGTCTTGCCAATCTTCTTATAGCCTAGGCCATCTTTACGTAGAGCAGCAATTCATTTTTTTCAGATCCTCAGAGAGTTCTTTGCCATGAGATGCCATGTTGAACTTCCAGTGACCAGTATGAGAGAGTGAGAGCGATAACACCAAATTAAACACACCTTCTCCCCATTCACACCTGAGACCTTATGACACTAACGAGTCACATGACACCGGGGATGGAAAATAGCTAATTAGGCCCAAATTGGACATTTTTCACTTAGGGGTGTACTCACTTTTGTTGCCAGCGGTTTAGACATTAATGGCTGTGTGTTGAGCTATTTTGAGGGGACGGCAAATTTACACTGTTATACAAGCTGTACACTACTTTACATTGTAGGAAAGTGTAAATTTTTTAGTGTTTTCACACAAAAAGATAGAATAAAATATTTACAAAAATGTGAGGGGTGTACTCACTTTTGTGAGATACTGTGTATATATATATATATATATATATATATATATATATATATATAGATTTGTGGGAATTTGTGCTCATAGTTATTAACATTACAATGGCATTTTCTGGTAGAAATTAAATTTACATGTGATTTGCCATTAAGTAATTTAAGTAAGTAAGGATTCTTATTGAATACCTGTTGATCTGGAGTCAAGTCAAGAATTTAGCAATAAATGATTGCATAGCTTTGATCTGTTAACATTGTCCAAATCTAGTATGTGTAATCTTAATATATTTACAAATTATTACAAAATAAGTTTAGAGTGTAACTAAAGGCAAAACTTTTTTTTTTGTTTCAGACAAAGTGCGAAAGGTCTGTCACCTGTGTTTTTATTTCAGGATTTGGCACCCATGCTCCTAATAGCTCCTAATAGATTGTGTTCTGCATAGTACGCCACTTGTTGTCCAGATTCTACTGCATCATTATTCAGCCCTAATGAAGGGGGCACCTTTGCACCCCTGAAACACTCTCTTACCTGTTTTTGTATTATTGCCTGTCTCACTCACTCGGTTGCCCTGCTGAGCATTGTCAGGGATTTAAATTAGAGAAAATTCAACATTTATATTTTTTTCCAGAACAGAAACAGAAGGGAAATCTTTAGAGTTGAAGCTAAGGTATGACAATTGTACATACTGTAGTTATTATTATTATACAGGTTTTATATAGCGCCAACAGTTTGCACCACTCTTTACAACATGAGGGCAGACATTACAGTTACATTACAATTTGGTACAGGAGGAATCAGAGGGCCCTGCTCATTAGAGCTTACAATCTAAATCTTACATTGTTTCTGTTTTCTATATCTGTTGGATGCCTGTGGAAGCTGGCACAGTAGGCACAGATACTACATTGATCTCCATTGTTACTTCATTATTATTATTACATAGATCTCTTGTCTCGACTACTGCAACTCCCTTCTCATTGGCTTACCTTTACAATGGACTATCCCCTATTCAATCCATTATGAATTCTGCTGCCAGGCTCATCCACCTTACCAACCATTCAGCATCTGCTACCACTCTCTGCCAATCTCTCCATTGGCTGCCACTCACCCAACAAATTAAATTCAAAATGCTAACAATAACTTACAAAGCCATCCACAAGTCAGCCCCCAGCTACATCACCAACCTAGTCTCAAAATACCAACCTAATCGTTCTCTTTGTTCCTCCCAAGACCTGCTGCTCTCTAGTTCCCTCGTCATCTCCTTCCATACTCGCCTCCATGACTTATCCCAAGCCTCTCCCATCCTATGGAATTCCCTACCCCCAATCTGTCCGACTATATCCTACTCAGAGAAGTCTATCCTGCCTTCACCTAACAGCTGTACTTTTATTTTCTCCATCTTTATATTTTGCCCACAGTTATTACCTTTTGTATCAATCTTAGACTGTAAGCTCTAACTAGCAGGGCCCTCTGATTCCTACTGTATCAAATTGTATTGTAACTGTACTGTCTGCCCTCGCTGCACACACTGTTGGCACTATATAAATTCTGTATAATAATGCTGAGCAGCTGCCCTGCTGCATTGTGAGCACAGGAAGTTGCTTGCTCAACACAGGCGCAATTCAAGGAAAATGTTGCATACTGTCAATGATAGCAAAGCATTTTCTGATTGGACGAGGTGGAGAGGTAAGCCAGTGATGTCAATATCTCCACCTTGTCCAATCAAAGAACACAAGACCACTTTGCATTCATTTAGAAAACACAAAGTGTTCTTTGAATGGCGCCCATGCTGAGTGAGACACTTTCTGTGTTCAGTAAGCAGCAGGGAAACCACTCGGGAGAGGACCTGGAAGCTGGTGGAGATCACTAGAGTAGCGATGTAAATTACAGTGATTTCCATCTTCCATTGAGGTCCCACAGGTATAGCATATAAATACTGTGGAGCTGCGACCCTGTGTCACAGGCGCATATGAGCCGTGTGTGCCTGATTTTGGTAGGCTTGCTAATTGCACACCTGTGCGCTGGCTTCATAATCATCCCAGGAATAGAGGTCAGTGCTCATCCTTGGAGACAGCTCCGCCCGGAAGACAGGAGATCTGGCCTAGGAGTGAGGAGGGAGCCAGTGCAGCCAGAAGCTGCAAGAACAGAGGTGCTGAGCGTCAGGTCTGGGGAAGACAGACCAAGGCCTAAGGCAGTGATGGCGAACCTTGGCACCCCAGATGTTTTGGAACTACATTTCCCATGATGCTTATGCACTCTGCAGTGTAGTTAAGCATCATGGGAAATGTAGTTCCAAAACATCTGGAGTGCCAAGGTTCGCCATCACTGGCCTAAGGCATAAGGCCTGAGCAGGAGTGCTGCGTTTTTAGCCAGGAAGGCTGAATGCTGTTTGTTTTGAAGCAGGGCTGTAATGCTGAATACCCCTGCAAGGGAATCTGATGTTTATTTTTTAACTTTGTTTCTTTTGAATAAAAATGGACTGTCATGCCCTTGAAAATGCAGTCGGGACTGACTTGATTTCTTCAACTCGGACGCACCACTAGAGCTTAATCAACCCGGATGGTCACAATACGTATATTGCTGGGCATGTAAAAATTGCCATACCTAAACTTTAGCTTTAAATGGGGACATTGGTTCCAGTGACAACTGTGAAAAATAGGAAGTGAGGAGAAATCTCCCCAATGGAACGCAGTCAGGAAAAAAGCATCAGGGGTTTAAACTCTACTCTATCCAGAATAACAAGAAACAAAGTTTTGGCTTTAGATTTATTTTAGGGCTGCTGTTAGCGGGAGTTGAACACCGGCTCACAACTTATTTGCTACGTTTTTAATGATTGTCCACATTTTATACGATCTCATTAGACCCTTCATAATTCTCAGCTATATCAAAATCCAAAAACGTACAATAAAACCACAAAATGCTAATGGAATGTGTATGACTACCTAAAATACCTAAAAAGTATGACTCCCAATACTTTTGACAATATTGTGTATAACTCCTGTATTTGAATGCACAGTTCAAATACAAATAGCATTTATTACTGCCAAAACCTTTGCATATCTATCCATCCACTGACTATATTCCCACCATGATACTTCATGAAGGTGACACTAATGTTTGGTTTCTGGGGGAGAAAATTATAATGGAAAGCAGTGGCGTCGCTAGATGGTGTCTTCTGGGTCCCATAGCCCCGAGACTCTACAGGGGTCCCCAACCACAGGACCGCGGCCCACTACTGTGCCATTTCCTCTCTGCAGCTGGGCCACGAGTGCGGCGGCAGTACGGGAGAGCCATAGAACAGGCAGACAGCATGGAGGAGCCGGGCGGGCGGGCCAGAGAGCAGAGAGATGACATCATTACTCACTGCCCGCCTTGCATCTCCGTTGTTCCCTCCTCACTGTGCAGCAGAGAGATTACATCATCTCTCACTGCCCGCTCTTTCTCTGGTGACCCTGAAGTAAGGGGGATGCTCTCTGGGGACCCTGATGCAAAGAGGGAGCTCTCTGGGGACCCTGATGTAAGGAAGGGGCTCTCTGGGGACCCTGATTTAAGGGGGAGGCTCTCTGGGGACCCTGATGTAAGAGAGAGGCTCTCTGGAGACCCTGATGTAAGGGGGGGGGCTCTTTGTGATCTGATGTAATGATCATATATATAATATACACACACACACACACACACACACACGTATAGAATATACCTAGCAACACCCCTGACAGGAAGTTAATGATAATACAGATTTCAGGTAATTAGTTCAGCAGCATTTGAGAATTTTTCCCTGTTTTAATTGATTTTTGTTTGTTGACTATAGCGGAGCTCTGCCTATTGTTTCATCTTGTTCGCACCAATGTAGCCCATTCTTGGACTTATGGCCCCTACTGCTTTTCATGGAAAACAAGATAAAAAAAAAAGAAAAGTTACATAATATTGTAGCAACCTATTTAGAATGTCTGCTTTTAATTGTCAGCTGCAAAAAGCCTATTAGAGCATTACATTTTATTTCATAAAGTGTAACAAAATGCGAAAAAAATTAATAAATAACAGAGCTAAATCTCTGTCAATGGGTTTTAACAGAATTTTTTGTTTTGCAAGTTTTTAATTGAGCTACAAATCCCAGCTGGATGGTGATGCATGCTAGTATTTATGTATAAAATAACTGCGCACCAGTTATATGCGTAATTTCAAGCTGCAAGCATAAAAGTGAAACAGCTCACCCCAAAATCATTATGTGAATATGCTGTGCAATTAAATTATATATACATAAATGACTAAGTACTAAAAGTATCAAACAAACTATGTGTCATATATTCATGTGCATAAAATGTTATCAAAATCATTAAGTGAAATATAATAGTCATTGAATACAAATATCCATGGGCAAATCCATGATCAAGTTCACCAAAATATTCTATCCACTGAAAAAGATATGCAGGCGTAGAAACCTCCACCCTTACCTTTTGAAAATGATCCCCATCACAAAGGTCCTATTGCGCTTCTGTATATATCAACAAGGTCTGTATTGGTCCAGCTGAGCCTTCACTATCCTTCACAGAACTGCCTTCTTGACCAAACCAGCAGTCATCAGTGGTTCAGGTGGTGCAAAACAAGTCAATACTTGAAAGGAACAAAGTCACATCCAAGCCTTTCCCTATGCCCTTTGTCACTCTGACGTAATAAGGGGAGCTACCTGATGATGTCAGAGTGACGAAATGCGTAAAACATGATTTACGAGTATCCTGGAGAGAGAGGTATTTTCAGGCTAGCTGAGCTGTACAAGCATTGGAGACAAATCCAGCCTTCCTTCCTAGCAGCAAAACTACTAAGATTTTAAAGTGATATATGCAATTTACTTCTTTCTTTCATGTGAGTGCTTTTTACTTTTGTTTTAACAATAAAATACCACAGTTAGCATTATGCATTTTTTTGTTTCTTTTGAGCATTGACTTATTTTGCATCACCTGAGCCACCAATGACTGCAGGACTGGTCAAGAAAGGAGTTCTGTGAAGGATATTGAGGGCTTTGTGGGAAGTCCAGCTGGGCCAATAAAGACCTTGTTGATATATACGGAAGAGCAATAGGACCTCTGTGATGGGGGGCATTTTCATAAGATGAGGGGAACAGCAGTGAAGGTTTACATTGCTGCACATGTCTTTCACTGGATACAGCATTTTGGTGGCCTAAGGCCTGGTTCACACCTAGGCATTTTTAGTGAGTTTTCAGTTTTGCAGAAACACACTACATTCCATTTAACATGGTTTCCTATGGATGTAGTTCAGATCTATGCATTTTATGGAAAGGGACAGGGCAGGGCTGGCCCAAGATATTGTGCTGCCTGGGCCCAGAAATGAAGTCAGATTTACATGCAACAGTGATGGTTGGGTTCAGGCAGAGGTGGCAGTGGTGGTGGTAAGGGGTAGACACAGGCAGTGGTGGTAAGGAGGGGGTTAGACACAGGCAGGGGTTGTAGAGGGGTTAGACTCAGGCAGGGTTGGCGGGGGGTTTAGACACAGGCAGGGGTGGCGGGGGGGTTAGACACAGGCAGGAGGGCTATGGGGGTTACACACAGCCAGGGGTGGTAAGGAGGAGGTTAGACACAAGCAGGGGTGGTAGGGGGGTTAGACAAAGGCAGGGTGGTAGGGAGGGTGTTAGACACAAGCAGAGGTGGTAAGGAGGGGGTTAGAGACAGCAGGGGTGGCGGGGTGTAGACACAGACAGGGGTGGTAGGGGTTTTAGACACAGGCAGGGTTGGTAGACACAGGCAGAGGTGGTAGGGAGGGGGTTAGACACAGGCAGAGGTGGTAGGAAGGGGGTTAGACACAGGCAGGGGTGGTGGAGATGGGAGTAGCGGCACTGGCACTTATTTTCTCTCAGTGTCAGCCACGCCTATAGCGATCCCTCTTTCATTGTGGGGTCTCTGCTCAGCAGAAAGCTCCTCCCCCTTCACGCTGTTGGCTGTCAGCCTATCAGCTGATTTTCTCTTGTCAGCAGCAAAAAGGGGGGGGGGGGAGCCACGGAGAGGATGGGCGGTTGCCAGCTGTGCTCTGCCATTACATGTAATAGCAGCGGCGCCGGGCCATACCCACAGTGGAATAAGGAGCGGGGTGCGCTTGTAGAGCGGAGTGATCGGGTGGGACCACTGTCTTCCAGGGCATCAATGTATACCCCCTCAGAACCTGCTGCCTGGTTCCAATGGTCCCAGTGGGTCGTATAGTAGGGCCGGCCCTGGGCCAGGAACTTTTTTTCTGGTTCCATTGACTTCAATGGATCAAAAATGTGTATTGAAAAACGCAAAATGCATCCACAATATGCAAACTGCAACCTGCATAGGTGTGAACCAGGCCTCAAACAGATTAACACATACATATTGATATTTAATAACTGGTACATTTCCTTTAATGATTTTGATCAGGTTTTATGCACAGGAATATATGACACACAGTTTGTTTGATATGTTTAGGCTCGGTTCACACAGGGGGCGATGCGAGGCGACACCGACTTGCCTCGCCGCGACCTGCCGCGACCTCAGCGGCGACTTGCAAATGACTTCTGTATAGAAGTCAATGCAAGTCGCCCCGAGGTCGCCCAAAAGTAGTACAGGAACCTTTTTTCTGAGTCGGAGCGACTCGAGTCGCTCCTCTTAGAACGGTTCCATTGTACAGAACGGGGGCGACTTGTCAGGTCGCGGCACGGCAAGTCGCGTCGCCTCGTGTCGCCCCCTGTGTGAACCGGCCCTTATTATTTGGCCATTTATGCTTATATCATTTAAAAGCACATTATATTCACATATTCATGCTGGTATTTGCAGTCTCTCCCCAGCTGGTTGATATGTGTGGCCAGGGCCGCTGATAGGGCAGTACAGTCAGCCCTGTTGTACAGGGCCCGCCCCCATCAGCTCCACAGGGGGGCCCGGTCAGCTTTACAGTTAATTTCTGCAAATTAAAAACTAGAGCTTTCTAAACTAAGTTCTCCCCCACTAATACTTGCTTAGAGAAAGAGGGGGGGTTGTAATTACATTTTGCTGGGCCCCATCTGTTCTACAGAGGGGCCCAGAGGGTGAGCACAGCGCTTGGACTATTTTTCCTTTTTCGGGCGCATGTACATAAAGCTTCACCGCATATTGCTCTGCTAGTTAAATAGATCCGGCTGCCACTGCCTTCCCTGGCGGAGTGATAATACAAGGCTCCACTTAGCTCCGCCTCCCATGCCGACTGCCGAGACTGAGATGAGGCGACAGGCAGCTCAGTGGATGAGAGGGAGCAAGAACCTGGAGGACAGCATGGCTGGACCTGCACTGCAGAGTGAGTGGAGAACAGCAGATAGAATCCTCACTGTCTCGTGTAGGTAGGCTTACACACTGACACACAGCATAGCAGGTCATGATTATCAGCATTATGATACTCATGCAGGCAGCACAGTCAGCATGTGCTCTGTCATAGATCTGTCAGTGTGTCATATTGCTGTTTGGTGCTTACTTTGTTATTACTGTATGCTATTGCAGGGTTAAAGTTTGTAACACACAGTTAACAAAGTCAGCACCCAAAAGCCATGTGACACTGACAGATCCATGACAGAGCACATGCTGACTGTGCTGCCTCTGTAATTTCCATAATTCTGATAATCATAAAATGCTGTGAGATGCTACTTTACACTTTCCTTGGGGGGCAGTAAACATGTGCCTCCCAATCACCCCCCTTTAACCACTTTCTGTCCAGCAATGTACTGGTACATTGCTGGATTGGAAGGGTGATGTCTTGGTCATGGCTGCAGCAGCAATGATCAGGATATTATTTTTTAGCCCCAAAAAGTCTACCCCATGTAAAAGTAATCTTCGTGGCTAAGAAGCCCCTGGATTACTTTTGCAGGCAGTGGAAGGGGGTTTCACCACCGTTGCTCTCCCGTTCAATCAGGGGTCCCATTAAGGATGTGGGCAGCAACATCCAGTTCCTGGGATACAGTGAGAGGAGCTGATGATGTGCTTCCTACTTACATGGTCTCATATAAGCAAGCCATTACTGGCTTAAACAAACATCTGATCAAATCGATCTTTGTTTGATCAACTGCTTTGGAGGCCAAAGGAGAGACCTCTCCAGAAGGATGACCTGTCACTGCCCTATGCTATCAGAAGGGAGGTTGTTCATAAAAGAGATACAAAAGGAAATTAAAGATACAGTGTACATTTTTGTGTAATAAAATAAAATTGAAAACATTATTAAACTGCCTCTGTCCCCCTGTATTCATGCACAATAATGAACACGTGTGCATATGTAAACGGTGACAAATCTGCAGAGGTTGGGTCAGGTGAGGAGCCTAGGATGGGGTCGAGGGCGGGGTTAAAGGGGGCCCAGTCGGGTAGGCTGTACGGGGCCCCATGATTTCTAACAGCGGCCCTGTGTGTGGCTGTACATTGGTGGGACAGCAGAGGCTCACGGGGGGGACAGTCATATTGGTTTTTGCATGCTTTCCCTCCCTGCATTTCCAGACGTCACCATAAGATAAGATCTGCAATCCTCAATTTAAAAACATTTCAAAACATTACTGACATTAGCCAAGCACACCATTGTGACATAATGTATATTGCATCACTTCTGCTTCTACTCCAATGAATCATAAAACACTTCTCTTTTTATAAAGATTACAAATGCATTATTATAAATTCAATATTTAAAGATGGAGCCCCTCATGTCATTTTTTTTTTTTGGTCCATCATGAACTACAGCGCCTATTGAGAACAAAAGTAGGTGAGCATGAATTAAAAAAAAAAAAAAACGTCTCAACCAGCGTGGATTTAATTTAAATCAAGTCGATTTAAATCACTAGTAAAAAGGCTTGATTTAAATCAACTCAATTTAAATCACTTAAAGCAACTGTCATTTCTGTCCCACAGCAGCTCCTCCTCCTACCCACTGTTGATTCACCGACAGTCCCATTCACTTTAATGGGACGGGTGGGGATGCAGCAGTGACACAACAAGGTGAGAGACGTGGTGGCAGCAGGTAAGGTGATGCCTTCTAACAGGCGCTGCCATGATGGCTCTGAAATGACAGGTCCTCTTTAAATGTAAGGACTTATTCTTTCTGGTATTTAGAATCTTTAATATTTGCAAACACAATTAAAATTTCCTATTTAGAATAATAAGCTGTCATTTAGTAAAACAGCGATATCAGAACTGATTCAATCATACAGTTTGTAGTGTACATAGATTTGCAAAACAATGCAATAAAGGAATATTCTTGAACTTTGTTTTATCCCCTGGTTACTGTGAAATTGTGTGACTGCATTAGTGCAGTGAATGTTATCTCAGCTTGCAGAACTTGAATTCATTGACTGAGTTTACCAAAAATGTAAATATTGCAGAATATACAGCCTTGTGCTACATAACTAAGCCCCATTTCATGCTGAATAAACGAAATTATTCATGTATTTTAAATTGAAAATCTTTAGATTTTTTTACTCCAAAAGCATTTTATTAATATAAAAATTTTTTTTTTAAATCAGAAATAAATTTAAATAAAAAAAAAAAAAAAAAAAAGTAATCGATTTATATCCACCCTGGTTTCAATGCACATTGATAACTCAAGTAAAAAAACATGAAAGCAGAAAGTGTGAGCCTTGGTGCTTGTTCACACCAATCCTGTTGGGCTAGATTGGGTGGTGTTGCAGTGGACCCTGAGCTTGCTTTGATCACCCCCTGGCTGCCCAAGTGAATAAGCCATGCAGGAGGTGAAATAGCAGTTCATTGAAAAAAATAATAACCTAAAGAGCTAAAACATACCTCACATTGAAGGGTAATTAGCCCCAGATTGGTGGCATTATAAACTTTGAAACATGAAGGGCTGGAGATGATAAGTCCAAACCGTTGGTGCACGGGGAATGATTGGTTATGTAGGACTTGGTCTCTGTGTTGTATAATAAATTAAAATTCTCTTTTAAAATACTTCAAGCAAGAAACATACTGCACAGATTTTGACTTTAAAGTGTACCTGTCACACACCACATGGAAGTGGAAGTAGACATTTTCTGGGCCAGCCTTAAAATGAACAGAAGAATACCATGATATGAAAAGTAAAAATAAAGAAAGTTACTATGCTTCAGTTTTGTGAATGAACAGGAAGCCGCTCAGCACAGAGCACTTCCCATGCACGTTTCCCCGATCAACACAGACAGTGCTCACAGGGGAATCCCTCCTGCCGAGCGATTGCCTTCTCCCAGCCAGGAGAAGACCATGATTATCGCTAGCAGCTATAGCAGCCGCTTGCGATAATCGCAGACGATTCCAGCAGGCTGGTTGTATCCAAGTTGATCAACTTGGTACATTTAGCCTATCCATTAATGGTTCGAATCTTGGTCGGTTCCTGCTGAACTAGCCAAGATTCGAACCGTGAATGCCGGCCTCGACCAATTTATCAGAACACTGGAAGGCGATTATGGACCTGTGTCGACTATCTTTTTGGTCACTACAAGGGAGTTTTGCATTATTTTACATGTCTTTGAGAAAACAAAAGCCAATTGAAACAAGTCAACTGCAAGCCAGAAGGAGGCCAACTGCAGGTCAAATGCACCTGTCATTGATCTCTCAATGATCTCAGAAGAATCTCAACCTGATGTCAAACTGGTGCCATTGATACAGGCTCAAAGCCCATCCACACAGGCCCTTATTCTGGTTGGTCTCTAATAATACTGAACTTTGCTTCAGTCCATCCTGAGCTGGTTCCTATAGCCCTGCTTCTTATATCCTCCAAGGACCCCTGCTGCAATATGTCTTCATCAGAGGTCCCAGTCCCACCCTTTTCAAGAAGGTCTCGCCCTTGCTGGATGGTAATTTAATGGATTTGGTTTAAATTGCACAGAAAGAGAATAAAGGGGTAGGATGTTACTACTCTACTTAACTTTCTGTTGGATGTGGTGCTGGAAGGAGAAGGTAGCACTTGACTCTTTTCCCCTGGAGTCCCAAGATTCTCAATATGGTACGCTGAAGTACTGGGTTAAAAACTTTTTAGTAGTAAACATATTCTTTTCATTCATTATGTTGTACCAGCAGAACACCACTGCATAAGCAGTTTCCACACCCAAATCCTTCACGTTCCTGTGAGCGTGAAGGGCCCCTGACTATGAGTCTATAGATACAATAAATGTTTTGTTTTTCTTCTCCGAAGTATACATTTTACACTGGATTAATCAACTTTTTATACAATAGCAGTAAGTTCTGATCCAGAAAGGACAGGTATTTTCCCACAGTAGATTGCATAGTCATCTGTTCGAATTTATGAGCCTCAAAGACTGACACATTTATTTTCCATTACTTGAATACTGGCATGGCTGTTTTCTTCCTTTTCAGCACCATAAATTGTAAATAAATTAATTTGCACTGTCTGTAAGTAATTGGCACTGACACATTTAACACATATGTCGATGTTCATTTATTACCTAAATAAATACTATGATGTAAGCTTATTCTAACCTAACCCATAAACCTCAAACTAACTCCCAACCATGGCCACCAACCTTAACCCCTAATCCTTAATCTGGCTCTCAACCATAGCCATCAAGTTTACCCCTAATCCTTAATCTGGCTGTCAACCATGATTATCAACAAAACCCTTGACCAAATCCAACCATGACCTAATTAACCTAGCCCCTAATCCTCAATCTAACACCAAAATATAACAATCAGCTTAATTCCAACCATACCTATCAACCTAATGCTCATCCAATGCAGAAACCTTCAACCTGTATTAAGTGGAATGTGTAAACTGATCTTCTACTCGGGCCGTCTTAATAGCATCATGGGCCCCTGGGCAAAGTAATGCTCTGGGGCCCCTACAATGGAGACAATGCAGGTTTGAAAGACGTCAAGTAGGTAGGAGGCAGACAAGTGGAGCTTCCCCTTTTGGGTGGAGCTCCGCATTAACTATATAAACAATAATTCTGTACAGCAAAGAAACAGTGGGAAAATACTACATACATAAAGTAACAAAGCTGTCCTGTGCATTCAATATATCTGCTAGATTGATGCCTCCTCAGCACTATGGCCCCTCTACACCCTAGATATCCCCCACAGCACTCTGACCCCTTTACACCCCAGATATCCCCCAGCACTCTGACCCCTCACACCCTAGATATCCCCCCAGCACTGTGACCCCTCTACATCCCAGATATCCCCCCCAGCACTCTGACCCCTCTACACCCCAGATATCCTCCCAGCACTCTGACCCCTCTACATCCCAGATATCCTCCCAGCACTCTGACCCCATGATATCCCAGATATCCCCCCAGAACTCTGACTTCTCTACACCCCAGATACCACCCCCCCAAGCATTCTGACCCCTCTACACCCCAGATATCCCCCAGCACTCTGACCCCTCTACACCACAGATATCCCCCCAGCACTTTGACCCCTTTACACCCCACATATCCCCCCCAGCACTCTGACCCCTCTACACCCCAGATATCCCCCCAGCACTTTGACCCCTTTACACCCCACATATCCCCCCCAGCACTCTGACCCCTCTACACCCCAGATACCCTCCCAGCACTCTGACCCATCTACATCCTAGATATCCCTCCAGCACTCTGACCCCTCTAAACCTTAGACATTCCCCTCAGCACTGTTACCATATACCATAAGTTTTGACCCCACTACATCCCTGATACCCCCTATGCTGTGGCCTCTCTACATCCCTGATACCTCTAGCACTATAGTCACCCAAGCTACCCCAAGCATTGCTACCCCCTATACACCCCAGATCCACCCTTTTTTTCCCCCACACACCCTTGATATCCCTCAGCGCCATTATTCCATCCATATAGTACCCCCTTTTCCAGTGGAGATACAGTGCATGTAAACTTTTGGCTATGTGCCCACCTCCAGCACTGGACTCACCTACACCAATCAAATAGGCAGAAGGAGGGGCGGAGGAGGGAGTATCCCTCTGGGAATTCCAAGTACTTCAGCCAGCTGGGCGCAGCATGACACCATCCACAATGCTACTTCCGCAGGTGGGCTCTCAGTGCTGGCGACTCAGCAGCTCCCACTCTAGCTCCTACCCCACAGCCTTCGAGTCCCGAGCATTGGAGCTACATGGGGCGGGGTCAGAGCATCACTGGCGCTCCAGCCCTGCCCCTCCCTGCTGGCTGTGAAATAATCGGTATCGTTCTGCACAGCATGGCGCACCGCTGCCTGCCTGCATCCCCGATGTGTCCATCACTCTCAGTGCCATCATGGGGCCCCCAATTTTGGGGCAGCGTGGGCTCAAGGATCAACTGCTGTAGGGAAAGTACAGGGGCCCCTGGGCAGTGCCCAGTTGTGCCCACTCATTAAGACAGCCCTGCTTCTAGTCAGAACAAATTTTAAGCAAATGGAGTGGGTTCAGAATTCCTGATCTGCATACTTCTTCCTCGTCAGTAACTCAGAAGGCACTAAAGCCTTTGGATCAGCCTGACAGCCAGGCGCCTTGAAATTTTAAAAGATCGGCAATGGCAGTGTTCGTGCTATGCCTGAATCTACCCCTTAACTGAACCAAACCACAAAACACATACCTCAACCAAATGCCTAAACATTTCCTCATTTACACCAGAAGCTCCTAAAAATGCTTGGCAAGTGGTTATACATTCACCTTTGTAAGCATCTTTCAAAGTGCTTTGTGTGTTTTGAGGAACACTAGGTGGTGTTTCTGAGTTCTACAGTCTCTGGTAAGAAAATATATTGATTACAACAGGAAATAAGAAAACTGGACCCACAGTCTCAACTTAACCTCCAGCTGTAATCCGAACCTGAACATTAGTTATACATGAGAATGAGCAAAAAGATTTTGGTTTAATTGATTTTGCTGCAGAATTACTGATTTTTACCTTAGCAAAATCTCCTTTAAGTGTAAACTCTCAATTTCACTCATTAAAGGCTGAGTAAAACATATATATATATATATATATATATATAGATAGATAGATAGATAGATATATTTATATGCCGTCATGAGTCCCTTGAGTGCGGCTGTCTCATGGTTTGGTAGAAATCTTCCTCCTTCGATTCCCCCCATCCATGCCACCATAATCTTCCAATGCAGCTGTGATTAATAGAGCTGAGGTAGCTGTTCAAGTGCTCACCCTTTCCGTCCACCTCCTCCATTCATAGAATCTGTTACTATAGCTTTTGTGAAGGAAACATGATAAATGAATGGAGGAGGAGTGGATGAACGAAAGTTGCACCTCCTCCAGTTCATTCATAGATGCAATAGCATGGCTTCTATGAATGGAGGAGGGTGGATGGAAAGGAAGGGCATAGCCAGGTATTCTTGATGAGAGCCTGTCACAGCTCCCTTGGCTCTGGTAATCCTGTCAGCACTGGAAGATTACAGCGGTGGGACTGTGGGAGTAGGCAAGAAAATGGAGTAGGGACATTTATAGTAGACCAGGAGCCAGCAGCACAAAGGACACATCACAATGATAGTAAGTAATGTCCCTTGTGCAGATATTATTATTATTTTTTAATAAACATAGACTTTAACTTGCATGGCAAAATTTGTTTGCAAAAAAAAAAAGAAGATCTCGTTTATTAATCTCTTATTTAGAATATGCATATTTTTGTAACCAGGGTAGTTTAGTTTATTTCCTTTATTGTTCTTTGCATTTTTCCCATTTTTGATTATAATTTGTGTTGTTATTTATACCCGTTTTATAATCTGTTTTATCTCTATCTGTGAAAAGTTAAATGTTAAATAATGAGACTACTATGTGAACATTTTCTGGCACAAGAACAGGTCCAAGATAGATGGAAGCAATGTCCGTACTTCTCAAGGAGCCATTTAAAGCCCAGTAATTTTCCCTTCACTTGTCACTCCAAAGCATTTTGCCAAAATTCCGAAATTTGGCCAAAATCTCCTGATTTTCAGGAAAATGAAAACTCTTAATTTCACTCATCAATAGTCCAATACTAGGGATGAGCTCAGGCGTGTTTGCATAGAACACATGCAGGGCCCGCCAGGAAGTGAGCGCAGCGCAGCGCTGCGCTAATCACAGGCAGTGAGACATTGCCCGATCTCTGCAGCCGCACATCGAAGCAATGTCTCACTGCCTGTGATTAGCGCAGCGCTGCACTCACTTCCTGGCGAACATGCCTGAGCTCATCCCTATCCAATACCTTTAGCACCACTAATATTGTCACAATGAAAACGATGCTGGTAATAGCCATTCTAATAATATCACTGAGACAAACACTGAACGTGCCCAAACAAAACTATACTGTAATATGTCCAGGACAAAAATCATGGCAGCAAAAAACACCCACATAGAAATGTCAGCAGCAGATGTCACTGATCCACTCAAAGGCAGCATTTAAAGTCATCTATTCTACAGCAGTGGCCATCAACCCTGTCCTCAGGGCCCACTAACAGGCCAGGTTTTATGTATTACCTCGGGGAGATACAGACTAGAATACTGCAATCACTGAGCTGCAAATTATATCACCTGTTATCTTGCAAACATGGCCTGTTAGTGGGCCCTGAGGTTGATGACCATTGGTCTACAGATATTACATGGCAAGGGGTGAGCATACAGGTATGTACCTATGAAGAGGGAAGTGCTGCGGGCCTTGGATTATGGTTGCCACCTCATTCCTTTAAACCCAAACACATATTAATTACACAGGTTCTGTGGCTGATTAAGGTGGTAATTAAACTCGGTGCCTTATCTGCATTTAATTAGCCTCAGAACCTGTGTAATTCAAAGGTGTTCGGGTTTAAAGGGATGAGGTGGCAACTCTACCTTGGATATCTCCGGAAAACAGCATTTATAAATGGCCAACGATCTCTATTGTTTGTAAGCACCCTACTGTGGATCTCTAGACCCAAATCTTTCATTCTAGTTTTGGGAATGGTTAGAACCTCTTTATATTTTTTTACAGCTGTCTGTGTTTCTATGGGGGAAGTCTTCTCTTTAACTCCTGTCCTCAAGACCTAATAGGAGGTGAGAGGAGATCACTTCAAAGGGAAGACCCCAGCTGCCACCAAAATAGCTTTTCCCAGTGGAAGGCTTCTTCTCACCTTTTGTTCTGGTGGCAACTGTAAAATTTCGCATTTCCCATTACTTTCTGTCCCAATCAAAGTAGTCACCAGGGCAAATGGAGAGGGTGAATTCCTCCAGTGGGGACACAAACAGAATTTGAAAACCCAACAGGGGCAGTACCCCTACCAAAACTAGTTAGCGCTACATTTTAAAATAAGGTACACACTATAAGAAAATCGGAAAGAAAAACGAGCAAGGATCGTTCCGATTTTCGTATAGTGTGTATACAACTTTCGACATCCGATTCAGACTTTCCAAACGAAAATCTCAGAAGCTCCATCATTTTGAACAGAACTAATGGTTTTCATTTAATGTGTATTGTTTTTGTACGAGAAAAATCAGATACAAGACTGCACATGATCAGAAACAATTAACAGCAAAAAATAAATGAATAAATAAATCCTTTCTCGTATGGAAATATTTGTACATTATTTTTATCATTGCTTTTGAGTTGCTGTGAAACATCAAGGAAAAAACAGACAATTGTCCCCCGGTCTTCTTATAGTGTGTAATCACCTTAAGGCTGGATTCACACCTATTTTTTGTGCTTTTCGCATTTTGCAGATTTGCACTACAGTCCATTTACCATGGATTCCTATGGAACACATTCTGTAGTACAAATCTGCAAAATGCAAAAAGTACTAGAACTGTATAGGTGTGAATCCAGCCTAAGTGTCTATGCACACTGAGCTTACAAGAACGGCAGTCCCTTTAGCAGAAAAAAATGCTCATATAGAGCGTTTTTGTACAGGCGTTTAAGCTGGATACATACCTATGCAGTTTTAGTGCTTTTTGCATTTTGCAGATTTGCACTACAGAACATGTTCCATAGGAAACCATGTTAAATGGACTGTAGTGCAAATCTGCAAAATGCAAAAAGCACTAAAACTGCATAGGTGTGAATCCCGCCTTAAGGAGCATTTATCGTTTTTTCTGCCTGAAAACTCGACCCAGAATGGGTTCTTTTCCACCTCTAAACGTTGAACTTAAAATATGCCTCTAAATGTCCTAATATGCATGGACACATAGGAGAACACTGAGTTGATTCTACAGGCAAAATGCAAAACTTCTGTGGAAGCAGCGATTTATAAGCCCATTGTGCATGGAGCCTAACTGGCATTATATCATTTCTATAAATGCTAATTGTTTCAGTTTTATTATTAACAAGCTTAGGTTGCATTTTGAAGCTGACTGTATAATAGCACTATACAGTCATTTTCGTAAGATGCCAACAACAGACAGCACCAAAAGTGCCAAAAACTGGCAGTTGTACCGACCAATGAAATATACAGTCAAAGTTGTGTGCAGCCTATTGCATTAGGATGTGTACCCCAAAGCTCAAACACACATCTGTGAGTGTATATACATTATAACATAGTTTACTATGCTTCGGTTGTGTATACACACTGTGGGTGATTGGTACTGATCACTCACTCACTGTGTTCATTCACAAAAGGAAGGGGCCAGTAAATGACATAGGGGCCCAGGCAGCAGGGGGAGTCTGTGCCACATAGGGGTGTTTAGGGTGTGCCCAGGCACACCCTGTGCAGATGCTTGTGTACAGTATGGCACTGCTGCCATGCTTAACACATTCACCTCTCAATACCAGGAAAGGGATTCAAATTAAAAAATATGACATGATTAAAAAGACCATCTAGGAAGCAATGAAGGCTTGCAGCTGACCAGAAAAGCAGAGCTTGATTAATAGAGAATAGGTAGCATCTCTACCCTCCCCCTCCCAGTTCTTTGATTAATATTGACAAGGATTGCAATAGTCATATAGAAGCCTCCCCATCTGCATTACTGGAATAGCCCTGTAAGGCATTGACTGCCAACAAGTGCATCCTACGTTATGAAATGATAAGACGGGTCTAATTGTATTGGTTTACTGCAGGAACATGAAGGTTGTAGCTGGGCCCGCTACACATCCACAGGGCCCTAGGCTCCTGCCTCCTTGTGCAATATCTGGCTCTGTAATAAAGCACCACCGGCAAAGACACCCTTGATAGTGACATCACCATATGACACAGTTCTATATACATCTATGAATTTGGAAGGCTTATAGTTCTACTACTGGCACCATTCAGATGAATGCATGAACACTGAGCTTTGATTGGTTGCTGCATTGTTGCATTGAAAACAATAAAGGCTAGTCTGCCTTGTGCTTCCCTATAAAATAAGCCCCCTGGTGTTCTACAGGTGCAAATAAAATAAATTTGATCCCATCAGTAATACTGATGAGACATAAGGAAGCAGCATTATTATTAATACATATTTTCACCTCAGAACATACATTCCATCATTTCTCTACAAGCCCCCCAATGAGCCTAGCGAGCCACCTTGACTGATGATTGCATTCGATTACATTGAAAATAAAGAGGTAGTTAGTTTACTCTGTGACGCCATCGCAGATGTGATCTGTCAGTGCAGATTTGCATGGCTTTGGCACATTTGAATCCCGGATTTCCTTGACGTCACAGACACCATGGCTACAGCTCGATCCATCGCTGCCATTGAGCGTGCTGGTAGATGCGCTTGGTTGCATCTCCCCAATCTCCGGAGGGCTGGATGCTGTGGGAGGCCCAAGTGCCTCTTTGGACGGTAAGCGGGGGAGGAGAGATATTGCGTAATCGGCAATAATGCCACCAAGATCTAACTGGCAGGCCTGATCGAATTCTGTGAAACCGACATTTGCATTAGCCTCACAAACCACAAAGGAACCGTTGTCGTCCAGGAGAAGGTCGATGCCACATATATCCATTCCCAGGATGCTGGACACTTGCATTGCCAACAGTTTTCCTTGTTCACTGAGGGGGAAGGTGACACCCACACCACCTGTAGGAAATAAAAAAAAATGTAAAGTAAAAATTTTTGATGCCCGTTTTGGCATGAAAACAGGTCCAGGATAGATGAATGCAACTTGCGTATGCCACAGAAAGCCCACTGTGTACTTAACAAATTTCTGTTATGTGGTGCCACACTATTGTATCCAACAATAAATCAAACAATTGCTGAAATGTCCTTCCAGTTCAGGCCTTTCCACCTATAAAAGTTTTTTTTTTTTTTTAAATCTGTGTGATTGTTGATCTCGTTAGTGCAGCCTTTTTCAACCAGGGTGCCCAAGCACCCTGGGGTGCCTTCAGGTTTCTTCAAGGGTGCCTTGGCAAAATGGCTAAAAACTGTCTGAAAAGGGTATATGGCAGGGATATGCAATTAGCAGACCTCCAGCTGTTGCAGAACTACAAGTCCAATGAGGCATAGCAAGACTCTGACAGCACAAGCATGGCACCCAGAGGCAGAGGCATGATTGGACTTGTAGTTTTGCAACAGCTGGAGGTCCGCTACTTGCATATCCCTGGCATGTGGATGAAGCCTGCCTTTTAGTTACACAAAGCCATAGGGTTCTATTGTACACCATTGCAACCTTCTTGCTGCCAGCATTCTAATGACCAATTACATCATCAGCTGATAAGGAGGATGTCAGTCGCCTGCATAGCATCCTTGTTTGACCCTCCCTTGCCCCTTTCCACCGGTGTTAGCTAAGTGAGGGAGAAGAGAAACATTGGAATACTAGTCAGTACCATTTTGCAAAAGTGTATTTGCTTTGGAAGAATAAATCACATTTAATGTTGAGTGTCCTACGTGTGTGGATGTTGCTGCATTATGTAATACTATTGGAATAGTTTTTACATTTTAGAATGGGGTGCCTCAAGACTGTCCATAATTTTGGGGGGTGCCTCAAGATTGTCCATAATTTGTAAAGGGTGCCTTGACGGAAAAAAGGTTGAGAAACATTGCTTTAGTGCACTCCTTCTGTGGTTTAGATCATGAGTTCCTTGACCCTACAAAAAGATCCCCTTGAGGAAGTCACGTGATTGGTGATGAAATGTGTAAGAGGGGAGCTACAGATGGCGCTGAAGTTCTGTGTTAAAGCGAGTGGAGGGTAATTTATTGTAAAGGAGCAAACAAAGTGACTATACATTGTGGAAATATAGGAGGCAATGGTATTAACTTGAAAATGTGAGTGTTATTCTACAGAGTATGAAATAAATAATACTTTTTAACCTCTAGAGATCCGCTCTATAGCCGAATGACGGCTACAGCGCGGACCTGCTTTGCCGGGACTACTTCTATTGACGTCATCCCGTGCACGAGCGGCCTGCGTGCCCCCTGAGGGGCGCGCGCGGCGCGCTCTGTGATCAGCGAGTCTATGAGACTCGCCTGATCACGGATCCGAGCAAGGGGTCGATCACGACCCCTTACCACGTGATCAGCTGGCAGCCAATGACAGCTGATCATGTGACAAAACAGAGCCGGTAATCGGCTATTTTTCCTCCTCGCGCTGTCAGAGAAAAAAAAAGCCGATCACCAGCGGCCGTGTTCGGGACATTAGTCCCGATCACGGCCAGCTTATCAGTGCCCACCTGCCCCCTGCCAGTACCACTCAGATACAAAAAAAAGTGCCGCCCAGCAGTGCCACCCATCAGTGCCCACAGTGCCACCTATCAGTGCCCACAGTGCCACCTATCAGTGCCCACAATCTGCCTCAACAACATTGCTGCACCTCAGTGCCACATATCCGTGCCCATCAGCGTCATCTACCAGTGCCCATCAGTGCCGCCCATCAGTGCCCAGCAGTGCCACCTATCAGAGCCACCTATCAGTGCCACCTATCAGTGCCCATCAGTCCCATCTATCAGTAGTACCTATCAGTGCCCTTTAGTGTCACCCATCCATGCCACCTATCAGTGCCATCTTATCTGTGCCCATCTTTGCCCATCAGTGCCGCCTTATCTGTGCCCATCAGTACTGCCTTATCTGTGCCTATCGGTGCCACCTTATCTGTGCCTATTAGTGTCGCCTTAACTGTGCCTATCAGTGCCCACCAGTGCCACCTATCAGTGCCCACCAGTGCCGCCTATCAGTGCCCACCAGTGCCGCCTCATCAGCGCATTTCAATGAAGGAGAAAAATTACCTGTTTGCAAAATTTTATAACAAACTATTAAACATGATTTTTTTTTATATATTTTTTTGCACTTTTTGTTTAGCAAAAAATAAAACCAAAAGAAAGCTCTATTTGTGGGAAAAAAAATGATAAAAATGTAATTTGGGTACAGTGTTGTATGACCGTGCAATTGTCATTCAAAGTGCATCAGCGCTGAAAGCTGAAAATTGGTCTGGGCAGGAGGGGGGTTTAAGTGCCCAGTAAGCAAGTGGTTAAGGAGATAAAGCACTATATTTGCCTTTTACTACTTTGTATGTGGGCTGAGTGGAGGGGAAGACTGAAGAGTGCCTAAAAGAAAAAGATGCTGGTCTTGTAAAATCTGGAAGGCTCTTTTCCATATGCAATCCAGGGGAGAGCACCCCTGGTGGAGGGTGTTAAATTTAAAATGCACCATTTGATGCATGTCACAAATGCACTTTCACAGCATTGTTTGTGAGTAATAGACTGCATAAAGTACTTGTTGTTTAATGGTTGGTTGAGGATAAGACACTATTTCTCTTTGCATACCCACTGAATAAAACTACAAGAGGAGGAGGATGTAAAGGGACATTACCGATTTACTACCAACCAATGTGATTTGGAGGGATATTATGAATAAATAGAAGGCTATAAAAAATTGCGACAAGGTGAGGGCACATGTGGTGAATGTGGCACTGGTGGAATTAAAAGCTTTTCTCTGAATTAAACAATAAAGCACGGTCGTTTTTTTATATTATGTGAGTAGTATTTGTATAATAGGATTGTGGGGTCTAAAGAATAAGGCACTATATAGTTTTTCTATTTTCGTACGTACTCTGAGTTGAGGAGAGAAAGAGTGGAGAGGATTACAGAGTGAAGAGATTTGATCGATCGGCTTATACAATTAGGACTCTTAATTAAAGTTATATTTGACCATACATTTTTGTAGAGTCAAGGAATTCAGGTGAGAGTACGGTATCTAAACGCCAGAAGGAGTGCACCAGAGAGATCAACAATCACACATGTGATGCATAATGGACATTAATTGGGACTTTTAATGAAGCTATGGCCTGGTAAGGTCATGTGTTTCCATCCCACAGGACTTTAAATGAAACCATGGCCTGGTAAGGTCATGCGTTTCCATCCCTATTGTATTAAAAAAAAGGGGGGAACAAGGGGAACAAGGGGGACATTGGGACAGTGGCGGCTGGTGAAGTTTTAGGATGGGGGGGCGCAAGACCCCGCCCATCCACGGTTGGCCCCTCCCACTTCTCATAAGCCACACCCAGAAATTTCCAAGATTATAGTATGAATTTACATAGTTAAAGGCCCCGTTATTACATCTGATTTATCTGCGTGGGTGTTCTGGCATCACATTGTAACAGTTAGATATTATTATTTCATTGTTAGAGTATTCTGCCTTTTCTATAGTCTTAAGCAAATCTGTTACCATCCCTGAATATAAGCCATTAAAGGATATCTAAACCCAGAACAAACAATTTATTTTTGTTATATTTATCTAAATGAACATGATTTAAACTGGCTAGCATTTCAGATTTAAAATTCAATGCACTGTTCACTTTATTCAGATTCCAATCATATTTGTTCAACTTCAGTCCATTTCCAAGTTTGGAATATTTGGCCACATATGGATATTACCACTATGTGCAGGTGGCTACAATTTATTTCTGAGCTGTGTATAAGCAACATTTATTATAGATAAGAGAATCTGTAAATCATGCTCAGCAGTGTATTGCATAGTACAGATCCAATTCTGTTTATCAAAATTGAAACAAAAATCTACCACTGCTCTCCTCTCCTCTTTGTGCCTAGTTTAACATTCTAGCTATGGGCATGCTTATCATGCTCATAATCTACCACACAATTATTTTTCGATCTCTCTCTTAAATACAGGTATAAAAATATTGGCCAAGATCTTGACTAACTGGCTAAGACACCTCAGTGTATCAGAGCTCCATATTATTAGCTGAAAGCAAGTTAGGGTCAATGACTGGAGTGCTGATCTCTCTCCAGCACACTCTATGTACACTAGAGTGCTGATCTCTCTCCAGCACACTCTATGTACACTAGAGTGCTGATCTCTCTCCAGCACACTCTATGTACACTAGAGTGCTGATCTCTCTCCAGCACACTCTATGTACACTGGAGTGCTGATCGATCTCTCCCCAGCACACTCTATGTACACTGGAGTACTGATCTCTCCCCAGCACACACTATGTACACTGGAGTGCTGATCTCTCTCTCCCCAGCACACACTATGTACACTGGAGCGCTGATCTCTCCCCAGCACACACTAAGTACACTGGAGTGCTGATCTCTCCCCAGCACAATCTATGTACACTGGAGTGCTTATCTCTCCCCAGCACACACTATGTACACTGGAGTGCTGATCTCTCTCCAGCACACTCTATGTACACTGGAGTGCTGATCTCTCCCCAGCACACACTATGTACACTGGAGTGCTGATCTCTCCCCAGCACACACTATGTACACTGGAGTGCTGATCTCTCCCCAGCACAATCTACGTACACTGGAGTGCTGATCTCTCCCCAGCACAATCTATGTACACTGGAGTGCTGATCTCTCCCCAGCACACACTATGTACACTGGAGTGCTGATCTCTCCCCAGCACAATCTATGTACACTGGAGTGCTGATCTCTCTCCAGCACACTCTATGTACACTGGAGTGCTGATCTCTCTCCAGCACACTCTATATACACTGGAGTGCTGATCTCTCTCCAGCACACTATGTACACTGGAGTGCTGATCTCTCTCCAGCACACTCTATGTACACTGGAGTGCTGATCTCTCTCTCCCCAGCACACACTATGTACACTAGAGTGCTGCCGATCTCTCTCCAGCACATTCTATGTATACATTTCAATTCATGGATTGAACTTCCGGATCATGTGAGTGTCAGTGTGGTGTGGCCCCGCCCCCTGAATAAGCTCTATTAAATGTACAGGGAGGGTGTCAGGTGCCGTGTAACCTTGTCCTGGGAGAGGAGAGGAGAGGAGAGGAGGGTGCACGTCTAGCCACACTGACACCTCCGATCACAGGATATGCAGCTCTGCTCTTCTGCACAGCATCACTTGTGTAAGTAGACTAGACTGATCTGTCCTCCCTTCTTCAGAATCCGTAGACTGACCTGTACCTCTCCAGAGCCCAGCACTGTTCATAGAGTACTGGTGACATGCAGAGTAATCTTTGAACCCTGTGAATGATGATGAGGGATAACACTACAGGGAGATTTCTATAGATCGGAATAGAACACACAACCTCCCTGGAGACAACAATGTGTATAGATCCTCCCATGTCAATGACACACACACACCTTACCTGACTGTGTGCTCTCCGCAGCCGCTCCTCACACCGCTCCTCTCCTCTTACTTCCTGTTTCCTCTCTCAGGTGAGATGGGAGAGAGAAGACAGGAAGTGACATCTGAGTCAACTCAGATGTCAATCAAACTGCCCGCCCGGCCGTAGTAACACATACTACAGCGCCGGGCGGAAGCTACTCAGCGCTTCAGAAAGCGCCCTGAGGCGGGCTAAACGCCCGCAAATGAAGCGCCACGCCTGCAATCTCATGATTGCATTGGCGTGGCATTTCCCGGCGTGCAGTGTGACCGGCGCTCGAGCACTTCCTTAAAGAAATTTTTTTTTTTTTTTTTTAAAGGGCCAGTTTTAAAACTTTTTTTTTTTTTTTACATTTTTTTTTTTTTTTTTTTTTTTTTTACCACACAGGGGGGGCGGCGCCCGGGCGCCCCCTATGGACGGGCCGCCACTGCATTGGGACTTTACATGAAGTATGTGGTAGCAAGAGAGTACAAGGTGAACTAATAGGAATTTTATTAATCGTTGCAGTTGGATTTACAAGAGATAAATACAATGATAAACAAAGTAATAAACAATACATGATAATGGTAATAGTGATAATAATAGTACAACATGATAATAACATGAATATCACAAAGTATCATAATAAAACTCCAAAGTTCACCGCAGCAGGATTGAATAAAAGCATATGTAGCATAATGCCTGCAGGACCAAGGTCTTTGTGCACCAATTAGGGTAATGTATAGTAACGTCAGAATCTGAATGTATTCAAAAGAAGCACGGCATATAATAGCTCTACGCACGTTTCGTGGCCTTTGTACCACTCATCAGGAGCAGAGCACGTGTTCAATCTATAATAAAGAGTAATATGATATTCAGAAGTAAGGTAAATGAAAAATAAAAATAATAATAAAAACGCATGAAAAAGGGTGGGGTAGACAAATCACCCACACCTAATACATGCTTACTCACTTAGGTGAGTGCACTAGTGGTCTAGTAGGTGGGTGCCGCAAGCCGTCCAATATACACCCCCAACCGGGAGCCGTGGTGGGTAACTCAATGGAGATAGCCACAAAGGCCGCAGCACAAGCAGGCATGGAGTCACCATGAGGCACTTCTATAGAGAGAGTGAAAAATTAGAACCATTAGGAGATTTGCAAGATGTGGAAAGAGTGAAGGAATCACACATGTAGCACTCTCTAGTGTTGAGACAAGAAAAAAGCCCCTTCTGGCCAGGAATAACCTGAGTCATTGAATTGGGTCAGGGTTACTAGAGGCCAGGGCTGTATGACTCATCCTGGCAGCACTCTGGTGCCTCCCAATTATGTCTGGAAGGTTGGGGAACCTTCTAGAACTAGAGGGCAGGGGTTAGGAGACGCTGCCATTAAAATTAATGGCACCTGAGCCAATCTTCAGAGGGCTGGCATGGGGCTGGGACAACCGCATAAATAGACATGGGCCATACCAGCAGAAGGGTCAGATGAAAGATGGAGAAGCAGTGCTGAGGATAGGGTGTCCGTGGCTTTGGGGGGGACTCCTTACAGGGGTGGTGGGGGTGCCTCAACCCGGATGTTCAGGAAAGCTGGACTGGAAGTATCCTAAAACAGAAGGCAGTGGAAGGATCAATGCCGGAGAAGCAGCAAGAAGGAGGAATGAGCAAGGAGAGACAGTGAGTAGATCAACATGGTGCAGGGACAGACAAGGGGAAAGACTGCCATCTGCAGCAGATCTCTCTTGAAGACGTAGTGCCAAGTCTTCAACTAACCTTGCCCTGGGAGGACTCCATGTGTGTGTGCGCCATTCAGGCAGGACTGGGGCAGAAAGTCAGTCAGTTGACTGAGAGGGAGATCAGCCAGGCGTGGCTGGTGGCAGCCAGGTGGGCTATTATTTTCTGAAAGCAAGTGGAGCTGGGATCAATGGTCACAGGGAAACCGAAGGATTACTTTGTCAAGGAACTGAGAGTTTCTGCCTATAATTGGGCCTTTACTGAACTTGTAACATCCTACTAGTTCCCACAGTAGTGAGCAGCAGATTATGTGCTGAGAAAACCAAGTTTATGCAGGAGGAAGGCAATAGAGGACTTTTTGTAATGTCCCTTTGTTCAACTTTCTGTTTTTCTAGTTGGGCATCCCATAATATCCAAGTTATCATCCCTTAACCACTTTCAGACCGGACCATTTTGCTGGTCAATGACCAGAGGTCTTTTTACAATTTGGCACTGCGCTGCTTTAACTGGTAATTGCGCAGTCATGCAATGTTGTACCCAAACAAAATTTGCGTCCTTTTTTTCCCACAAATAGAGCTTTCTTTTAAAGGTATTTGACTGACTCTGCGATTTTTATTTTTTGCGATATAAACGTAAAAAGACCGCAAATTTTGAAAAAAAATGATATTTTCTACTTTTTGTTATTAGAAAAATCCAATAAACTCAATTTTAGTCATACATTTAGGCCAAAATGTATTCAGCCACATGTCTTTGGTAAAAAAAAAGTCAATAACTGTATATTTATTGGTTTGCGCAAAAGTTGTCACATCTACAAACTAAGGTACGTTTTCTGGAATTTACGCAGCTTTTAGTTTATGACTGCCTAGCTCATTTCTTGAGGTGCTAAAATGTCAGGGCAGTACAAAACCCCCCCAAATGACCCCATTTGGAAAGTAGATACCCTAAGGAAATTGATAAGAGGCATGTTGAGCCCATTGAATATTTAATTTTTTTGCCTCAAGCGATTGAATAATGACAAAAACATTTTTTTTTTACACAAAGTTGTCCCTAAATGATATATTGCTCACCCATGCCATGGTTATATGTGGAATTGTACCCCAAAATACATTCTGCTGCTTCTCCTGAGTACGGGGATACCACATGTGGTCGACTTTTTGGAAGTCTAGCCGCGTACGGGGCCCCGAAAGCCAAGCACCGCCTTCAGGATTTCTAAGGCCGCGTACACACGGGCGGACTGTTCGCCCAACTTTGTCCGCTGAACAGTGTTTGGGCGGACAGTCCGCTCGTGTGTGGGCTTTCAGCGGACAGTTTCAGCGGACAGTTGGACGGACAAGGTTTTTCGGAAATTCCGAAAAACTGTCCGCTGAAACCTTGTTTGAGCGAACAGTCCGCCCGTGTGTAGGCTTGTTCGTCAAACAAAGTTGCGCGCATGCTCAGAAAGGATTTTCACGCCGAAAGCTATAATGCAGTGTATAGGACGTCGTATTTTTCGTCCCGTCGTACGTGCCGTTCACGTCATCGCGCACGGTTTCAGCAAACTGTTCGTCCGTCGTGTGTGGCCATGTCCGTCCATGCTAAGTTTGAGCGGACTGTTTGCCGAAACTGTTGGACGGACAAAGTGTGTACGCGGCCTTAGGGCATACATTTGTAATTTCACTCCTCACTACCTATCACAGTTTTGAAGGCCATAAAATGCCAAGATGGCACAAAACCCCCACTAATGACCCCATTTTAGAAAGTAGACACCCCAAGCTATTTGCTGAGAGGCATGTTGAGTCCATGGAATATTTTATATTTGGCACAAGTTGCGGGAAAATTACAAACTTTTATTTATTTTTATTTTTTTTTCACAAAGTTGTCACTAAATGATATATTGCTCACACATGCTATGGGCATATGTGAAATGACACCCCAAAATAAATTCTGCTCCTTCTCCTGAGCACGGGGATACCACATATGTGGGACTTTTTGGGAGCCTAGCCGCGTACGGGGCCCCGAAAACCAAGCACCGCCTTCAGGCTTTCTAAGGGCGTAAATGTTTGACTTTACTCCTCACTACCTATTACAGTTTTGAAGGCCATAAAATGCCAAGATGGCACAAAACCCCCACAAATTACCCCATTTTGGAAAGTAGACACCCCTACATTTAGGGGTACACTAGTGAGACTCACAGGTAAAAAAGCACCTAGGCTGTCAGCGACTGTATCAAAACGCTACAAGAAAAACTGTTAGCGATCGCAGGGATCAGGCCTGACTCTGCAAACGCTGCAGTTATGTGTGTTGTGTTTTGTAAGTGACAGTGATCGATCGATACTGCACTTGGGTGGGCTGGTCTGGGCTTGGCGGAGGGGCTAAACGCAAGTGCTAGCAGGTATCTGGGCTGATCCCGCTAACAATGCGTTTTTGGAAACCTAAACTGCTGGCGACGCTAATATAGATCTGATCAGATACTATATTACTAAGGGAGGTGTATGCTTTGTGCGTGGGTGTTAGCGGTACTGGCACTAACCTGACGCTGCCTGGGGCGACGCAAAACTTATCTGACCCTCAAACTTATATCACCCGCCGGGTGATCAGGGGGTTAAACCTTTATTAGGTAATAAATGGCGGGTGCCCTGAAACTATAAAAAAATAACTGACCAACCAGCGTCACCTGTAACAGTTATATGGTGATCACTGGTGAAAGGGTTAACTAGGGGGCAATCAGGGGGCTTTATGCGGTAGTATATGGGGGTCCCTGGCGCTATAAAAAGCTGCGGCGAACCTAAATACCTACCTGCCTAACTAGCGTCACCTGTGACACTAATACAGCGATGAGAAAAACGATCGCTTATTAGGCTGGGTTCACACTGGAGCGATGCGGGAACGCCACGAATCCGCGGCAGGTTCCCGCATTGCATGCCTCCCGGCGGCAGTTCACACTGCCCTATGCGAACTGCTGGGAGTGTCAGTGAAATGTTAATGACACCCCCAGATCAGTTCGCATATCGCAGTGCGATCTGCAAACTCGGATCGCATGGTGTGAACACCCATGCGATCCGATTCTGCTGCGGACCAAAAAAAGGGTCCCGTGCGAATTTGCGGCGGGTGCGGCGGGTGCGACGCAAATTCAGCCATAGTATCTGTATGGCTGAACTCGAATCGCACAGAGATCAGATGTGATTTGCACTGCAGTGCGTTGCGAATCACATCCGTTCTCATAAACCGCTGCAATGTGAACCCAGCCTTAGTGACACTGGCGACGGAGGGTGATCACAGGGTTAAACCTTTATTGGCGGGGTTAGGGGGGTACCTTAGAACTAAAGGGGGCTAACCCTAACTGCCCTAACAGTTATTACAGTCACAAATGACACCAATGCAAAAAAAAAAAATGCAATTGGTGTCACTGTGACTGGGGGGGCAGGGGTGATTGGGGGGGTGATCGGGGGGTGAAGGGGGGGTGAGAGTGTGCCTGGCATGTTCTACTGTGTAGTGTCGTGTTGGTGCAACTCACCGATCCTCTCTCCTCGGTGCCGGAACGAAAAATACCGACATGGAGGAGAGATTACATCACTTCCTCTGCCTGTGTTTACATTACAGGAGAGGAAGTGATGTCACGCCTCACTTCCATTCGTCAGGAGCGATCGCGAGGGGGTGGCCATGAACGAATGGCCGCCCCCTCATCCCGGATCGCTCCTGAACCGATACCGACCGCCGCTGGCACCAGGGGGGCCCGATCGGGCCCCCCACCAGCGGGAAGGCAGGGACGTACAGGTACGCCCATATGCCTGCCCGTGCCATTCTGTCGACGTACATCGTCGTGCGGCAGTCGGCAAGTGGTTAAAGGAGAAGTATAGCCAAAGCTCATTTGGCTGTAATTCTCCTGTGGATTACAGGAGTGCAATTCTTTCTGCACTCCTGTGACCCATTTTCAGCAGACAGGCTGAAGTCTGCTCTCTGCTGACGTCACAGAAGTCAGACCAGGGTCTGCGTCATCACGACAATGGAAGTCGGGATCCAGTGAGCAGAGAACTGTTGACTGACAGTCTGCAGCTCTCTGCTCATGGAGCTGTCAGCAGTGTTTGATCGCTCGGTTCTCAGTGTAGAGGCACCAGGGTACAGATGCAGCATTGGACCGATGCTGCATCCACCTAGGTAAGTATGATATTGGAAAAAAAAAAACAACCCCATACTTCTCTTTCAATGTAAAACATCAAGCCAAGCCAAGGACTGTTTTCTGTGTTGGAATGTGTGAAGGAAATGCTATGTGACTGGATGTGCAGCAGTGGGGACCCGGGACACTAGCAAATCCTACAAGGGTGGTGCTAAACATAACTTAAAAAAAATAAAAAATAAAAAACTTTTATTGGTGGAAAGATTGAATTGGAAAACAATTTTTTGATTTATTGTTGGACACAATAGCGCTGCACCAACAAATATTTGGTAATCAGAACACATATATGAGAGTTCTCACAGGTTAGTTAGAAGCTTTTTCTAGCACATAACAGCGCACAAGGCACTTAGATATCATTTTGATTCTACCACTGCACACTTAAAATCTACAAATGTTGACTTCCTTATTGTCTCCAATGCATTTTGCCAAAACGGCCAAGGTATTCCCTGGTTCCAGCACCACCCTCTCTCTGACCCCTCTGCATACTCACCCAAAAACGGAAGTATTAAGGAGAGGTTGCATAGCATAGGGTCATGTGACAGAAGGCTGCAGACTTACTGCACCTGCATAGGGTTATGTAGAACTCTAAAAAAAGTAACTGGAGTTGATTTCCAACATTCAGTGATTTCATGGACAGCGTTCATGATGGACTTCACTTCTCTATTGAATTCGTTTTCTAAGTCTTTAATAGCCAAAGCCTTGTTGTAAAGAGATAGACACTTGTAATGAGGGGAATCCCATGATGTGAAATGCAGAGCTGAGTCAGCCCATAATGAGTCAGACTCTGCTAAAAATAAATCTGCCTTCCTTGCTTTATGATAACCAAAGTATATTTTGCATTTCACAGAATAGGATAAGATCTTCATTTCTTTCTTCCGCTGGACCAAAGATTTTACCTTCTCCAATAGCGGCTACATATAGGCGTATACCAATTGTTTGTAAACCAGTAAAGGTTGCAAAGATGTCTCGAAAGTACTAAAAAGAATTGAATATATATATATATATATATATATATATATATATATATATATATATATATATATATATATATATATATATATATAAAATTTAGAATTTCAAAAAGAAGTCTCATAAGGACTATAAGTTACCTATTGGTCTATTATTTCATGTTTAAAAAATTATCTGCACTTGAGAAAAAAAAAAACACAAATTTCTGTATGTTTTTATTGCCTGTGAGCTTCACCCCTGTATGCAGCCCAATTTGTGGGTGTTCCTATACAAGCTGCTTTTGCTAAGTTGCTACCGTCCCTTCTGCTGTGAGTGTGCCTATCTGTCGTGCTGCGAGCAGTTGTTTGTATGTGTTCCACTGAGAATAGGATATTCATGCTTACCTCCTGGCCCTGCACGAGTAATGATGATGGTGGTGGTCTTGGGAGCTGCCAATCACAGATAATGATGTATTTATCTCCAGTGTGGCCAAACAGCAGTAGCGGGGGGGGGGGGGCAATTCTGTTAACCACGCTAGCTCAGCACTGATTGAACTAAAGCTGGAAATTTCATCCAGTTTCTGATGAACCGGCTGAGATTCGTGAAGTGGGTGGCCTGGTTGGCCGCCTGCAGCCCAACATCTTTCAATAGAAAAATCAAAGGAGCAGAAGATTGTCAGCCAAACAGTACCCATTTCCATCAGATGCAGCCACTGTTAGGGTATTTTGATAGCTGACAGGGATGGCTGTCAAAATAAAATAGCCACAGTGAGAGATTTGTCCATCCATGCTGTGTAACAAGGATGGGGGTATTAGTTAGATGTTCTTTTTTTTCTATTCAGCCTGCGGGCTGGCTATATTTACAGAGCCTTGAAAAAGTATTCACACCCCTTGAAATTTTCCACATTTTGTCATGTTACAACCAAAAACGTAAATGTATTATATTGGGATTTTATGTGATAGACCAACACAAAGTGGCACATAATTGTGAAGTGTAAGGAAAATGATAAACAGTTTTCAAAATGTTTTACAAATAAATATGTGAAAAGTGTGATGTACATTTGTATGGCGCCCCACTGAGTCAATACTTTGTAGAACCACCTCCCACTGCAATAACATCTGCAAGTCTTTTTGAGGATGTCTCTACCAGCTTTGCACATCTAGAGAGTGATATTTGTGCTAATTCTTCTTTGCAAAATAGCTCAAGCTCTGTCAGATTGGATGGAGAGCGTCTGTGAACAGCAATTTTCAAGTCTTGCCACAGATTCTCAATTGGATTTAGGTCTGGACTTTGACTGGGCCATTCTAACACATGGATATGCTTTGATCGAAACCATTCCATTGTAGCTCTGGCTGTATGTTTAGGGTCATTGTCCTGCTGGAAGGTGAACCTCCTCCCAGTCTCAAGTCTTTTGTAGACAAGTTTTCTTCTAAGATTTCTCTGTATTTTCCCATCAACTTCTTATGGATTTCTTTCAACAATGGCTTTCTTCTTGTCACTCTTCCATAAAGGGTAAAATAGAGTCGAGATCTCTGGTCTCCAATCAGAGATGTCAAAAGGGTGTGAGCAAGGGGACTATCACGGGCCACGTACATCTGTTCAATCAATATGAAAAAGAGCAATATTCCATAAAAATTATTTATTAAAAACACAAAATATTACAGCTTCGGGTAAATATCACATTTTCATAAGGTAAGGTGAGGTAAATCGACTAGTTTCGCTTCTCAGCTTCTTCAGGATATTACCTACATCTAAAAGATACATCAGTTTATTAATAAATATAGAAACAAAGAAAGCCATAATCACATAACAATGCATATAACAATTCAATAAAGGAGACAATTTTATAACATACAGTGAGAGTGTGGTCTTACCTCTGTAGCCCTACCCCTACGTCAACCGAAGCCCTGATTGGGGGGGAGGAAAAAGAATCCTTCCCGGCGACTGGGAGGGGGATTTTACCCCAAATGCCGACCTCTATCCAAACAAGGTAATTTTAATTGTTTTTATTTTTGTATTTGGTAAAAAAAGGGGGAGTGAAAGTGAATGCAAAGAATAGAAAAATATTTAAAAAAAAGTGATAAGGAGAGAAACCAATCCCAAGAAAAGACTAGAAAGTGAAACAATACACGCCCAGAAACCAAGCTTGGAAAACAACCACTACTCTGGATTAGTATGATCCATATATTAAACCCATCACCATATCAGGGGTTGCAAACGACCCCTCTAAAGGCGAAATTCAAGCTCAAATGTAATTGTGAAAGAATAGTGCTGATACCAATGTAGTAAGTGGGAAAGAAAAGAAGGAAACATATTCTCATAAAATTCCTGTGTGGAAAACAGGAGAAAAGAACAGGATCATCAATCAAGTAGTTACCAGTACAATCAGTTGTTTGGACAAAGAATGGATCCGGGGTTATGTAGCTACGTACAATTATAAACCCCTATAGGTAGCACAGGGCACATTGATATGTAAGGAGTGAACCAAACTCCCAATTGCAATCAGTTGGTGAGTGGGAGCAACTATAGAAAATTGTAAGACAAGAATGGTAATACACCATAGTTAGGGCTGAAAATACCAAATCAAAGTTAAAATTACTAAATGTCCACCCAGTTCCTCACTCACCGATCGTTTGGCAGCTCTGTGTGTCCCGTGGATCCAATCGGCATGGATGCACAGGACACACAGTCTTACAATTTTTGTCTTACAATTTTCTATAGTTGCTCCCACTCACCAACTGATTGCAATTGGGAGTTTGGTTCACTCCTTACTAGGGATGAGCTTCGAGTTCGAGTCGAACTCATGTTCTACTCGAACATTGCCTGTTCGCCTGCTCAGCGAACAGTGAACAATTTGGGCTGTTCGCAGCAAATTCGAAAAGCCGGAACACCCTATACAAGTCTATGGGAGAAATCTAAAGTGCTAATTTTAAAGGGTAATATGCAGGTTACTGTCCTAAAAAGTGTTTGGGGACCCGGGTCCTGCCCCAGGGGACATGGATCAATGCAAAAAAAAAGTTTTAAAAACGTCCGTTTTTTCAGGAGCAGTGATTTTAATAATGATTAAAGTGAAACACTAAAAGTGTAATATTCCTTTAAATTTCGTAGCTGGGGGGTATCTATAGTATGCCTGTGAAGGGGCGCATGTTTCTGGTGCTTAGAACTGTCCCTGCACAAAGTGTCATTTGTGCAGGAAAAAAAGTCTTTTAAAATCACTTGCGGCTATTGTCGGGTCCCGTAATACAGAGAACACTCAATGAGTGTTCTCTGCATTAGCCGACAATTCATTCATTCATTGATAAAAAAATAAAAAATAAAAATAAAAAAGCGTGGGGGTTCCCCTAAATATCCATAACCAGACCCTTCAGGTCTGATATGGATATTAAGGGGAACCCCGCATCAAATTGAAAAAAAAATTGACGTGGGGGTCCCCCTAAAAATCCATATCAGACCCTTTATCCGAGCACGCAACCTGGCAGGCCGCAGGAAAGAGGGGGGGACGAGAGAGCGCCCCCCCCCCTCCTGAACCGTACCAGGCCACATACCCTCAACATTGGGAGGATGCTTTGGGGGTCTGTGACCCCTCAAAGCACCTTGTCCCCATGTTGATGAGGACAAGGGCCTCATCCTCACAACCCTGGCCGTTGGTTGTGAGGGTCTGCGGGCGGGGGGCTTATCAGAATCTGGAAGCCCCCTTTAACAAGGGGACCCCCAGATCCCGCCCCCCCCCCTGTTTGAAATGGTAAGGGGGTACAAAAGTACCCCTACCATTTCACAAAGAAAGTGTCAAAATGGTTAAATAAGACAAACACACTTTTGAAAAAATTCCTTTATTAAAAATAAAAAAAATAAAAAAAAGATTCCAGCGGTGCTAATCCACTCTTGCTATCCAGCGACGGGTCTCCGGGGTCCAGCGATGGATGATCATATCCAGCGACGGGGATCTCTCAGTCCAGTGCTGTCCATACATCCTTCTTCTGTCTCCACTCCGGAAACACTGCAGAGATCCCAGCGCTGACGTTTCTTATATTAGGAGGGCGGGACCACCCGTCACCTGACCCCGCCCCTCTGACGCTGGAGAGGGAAGCCAGGGGTTCCCCAGTGACGTGTGGGAGACCCCGCCCCCTCTGATGTAACGGAAACCTGCATGCTCGGATAAAGGGTCTGATATAACGGAAACCTGCGTTACATCAGAGGGGGCGGGGTCACCCACACGTCACTGGGGAACCCCTGGCTTCCCTCTCCAGCGTCAGAGGGGCGGGGTCAGGTGACGGGTGGCCCCGCCCTCCTAATATAAGAAACGTCAGCGCTGGGATCTCTGCAGTGTCTCCGGAGTGGAGACAGAAGAAGGATGTATGGACAGCGCTGGACTGAGAGATACCCCGTCGCTGGATATGATCATCCATCGCTGGACCCCGGAGACCCGTCGCTGGATAGCAAGAGTGGATTAGCACCGCTGGAATCTTTTTTTTATTTTCAATAAAGGAATTTTTCAAAAGTGTGTTTGTCTTATTTAACCATTTTGACACTTTCTTTGTGAAATGGTAGGGGTACTTTTGTACCCCCTTACCATTTCAAACAGGGGGGGCGGGATCTGGGGGTCCCCTTGTTAAAGGGGGCTTCCAGATTCTGATAAGCCCCCTGCCCGCAGACCCTCACAACCAACGGCCAGGGTTGTGAGGATGAGGCCCTTGTCCTCATCAACATGGGGACAAGGTGCTTTGAGGGGTCACAGACCCCCAAAGCATCCTCCCAATGTTGAGGGTATGTGGCCTGGTACAGTTCAGGAGGGAGGGGGGGCGCTCTCTCGTCCCCCCCTCTTTTCCTGTGGCCTGCCAGGTTGCGTGCTCGGATAAAGGGTCTGATATGGATTTTTAGGGGGACCCCCACGTCAATTTTTTTTTAAATTTGATGCGGGGTTCCCCTTAATATCCATATCAGACCTGAAGGGTCTGGTTATGGATATTTAGGGGGACCCCCACGTCAATTTTTTTTTTTAATTTGACACGGGGTTCCCCTTAATATCCATGTCAGACCTGAAGGGCCTGGTAATTGAATTTAGGGGAACCCCCACGCTTTTTATTTTTTATTTTTTTATCAATGAATGAATGAATTGTCGGCTAATGCAGAGAACACTCATTGAGTGTTCTCTGTATTACGGGACCCGACAATTTAGCCGCAAGTGATTTTAAAAGACTTTTTTTCCTGCACAAATGACACTTTGTGCAGGGACAGTTCTAAGCACCAGAAACATGCGCCCCTTCACAGGCATACTATAGATACCCCCCAGCTACGAAATTTAAAGGAATATTACACTTTTATTGTTTCACTTTAATCATTATTAAAATCACTGCTCCTGAAAAAACGGCAGTTTTTAAAACTTTTTTTTGCATTGATCCATGTCCCCTGGGGCAGGACCCAGGTCCCCAAACACTTTTTAGGACAGTAACCTGCATATTACCCTTTAAAATGAGCACTTTAGATTATGAACGTTCGAGTCCCATAGACTTTAATAGGGTTCTAAAGTTCACACGAAGTTTAGGTCTGTTCGCAGGTTCTGGTGCGAACCGAACAGGGGGGTGTTCGGCTCATCCCTACTCCTTACACATCAATGTGCCCTGTGCTACCTATAGGGGTTTATAATTGTACTTAGCTACGTAACCCCAGGTCCATTCTTTGTCCAAACAACTGATTGTACTGGTAACTACTCTTCTTGATTGATGATCCTGTTCTTTTCTCCTGTTTTCCACACAGGAATTTTATGAGAATATGTTTCCTTCTTTTCTTTCCCACTTACTACATTGGTATCAGCACTATTCTTTCACAATTACATTTGAGCTTGAATTTTACCTTTAGAGGGGTGGTTTGCAACCCCTGATATGGTAATGGGTTTAATATATGGATCATACTAATCCAGAGTAGGATTTTTATCACAGTGGTGGTTTTCCAAGCTTGGTTTCTGGGCGTGTATTGTTTCACTTTCTAGTCTTTTCTTGGGATTGGTTTCTCTCCTTATCACTTTTTTTAAATATTTTTCTATTCTATGCATTCACTTTCACTACCCCTTATTTTACCAAATACAAAAATAAAAACAATTAAAATTACCTTGTTTGGATATAGGTCGACATTTGGGGTAAAAGGGAAGGATTCTTTTTCCTCCCCCCCAATCAGGGCTTCGGTTGACGTAGGGGTAGGGGTAGAGAGGTAAGACCACACTCTCACTGTATGTTATAAAATTGTCTCCTTTATTGAATTGTTATATGCATTGTTATGTGATTATGGCTTTCTTCGTTTCTATATTTATTATTAAACTGATGTATCTTTTAGATGTAGGTAATATCCTGAAGAAGCTGAGAAGCGAAACTAGTCGATTTACCTCACCTTACCTTATGAAAATGTGATATTTACCCGAAGCTGTAATATTTAGTATTTTTAATAAATCATTTTTATGGAATATTGCTCTTTTTCATATTGATTGAACAGATGTACGTGCCCTGTGATAGTCCCCTTGCTCACACCCTTTTGACATCTCTGATTGGAGACCAGAGATCTCGATTCTATTTTTCCAGTTAAATTGGGATGAGGGTGCACATTGATATTTTATATATGTTCCTTCTTTATGTGAGGCCGCTCATTATCTACTCTTCCATAAAGGCCAGATTTGTGGAGTGCACGACTAATAGTTGTCCTGTGGACAGATTCTCCCACCTGAGCTGTGGATCTCTGCAGCTCCTCCAGCCAGAGTTACCATGGGCCTCTTGGCTGCTTCTCTGATTAGTGCATTACTTACCCGGCTTGTCAGTTTAGGTGGACGGTCATGTCTTGGTAGGTTTGCAGTTTTGCCATACTCTCCATTTTGGGATGATGGATTGAACAGTGCTCCGTGAGATATTTAAAGCTTGGGATATTTTTATATAACCTAACCCTGCTTTATACGTCTCCACAACTTTATCCCTGACCTGCCTGGTGTGTTCCTTGGCCTTCATGATGCGGTTTGTTCACTAAGGTTCTCTAATAAACCTCTGAGGGCTTCACAGAACAGCTATATTTATACTGAGATTAAATTATACACAGGTGGACTCTATTTACTAATTAAGTGACTTCTGAAGGCAATTGGTTCCACTAGATTTTAGTTAGGGGTATCCGAGTAAAGGGGGCTGAATACAAAATGCACACCACACTTTTCAGATATTTATTTGTAAAAAAAAAATTTTAAATCTGAAAGCCATTTATTGTTTTCCTTCCACTTCACAATTATGTGCCACTTTGTGTTGATCTATCACATAAAATACATTTACGTTTTTGATTGTAACACGACAAAATGTGGAAAATTTCAAGGGGTGTGAATACTTTTTCAAGGCACTGTATAGCTTTTGCTTTTCCAATGGTTCCTAGAACTATCTGACCTTGCTGTGTTTCCTGATTACATGGTTGCTCTCAAATCTTGCTTTAACATTCAACCCCTAAAATCCCCTGGTTAAGCTTTGGCTACATTCTGGGCTAGATTTCTATTTCTTTGGCACCATCTACACCTAGTTCCATCTGACCCCTTGCCCTACTTTTTTTATTTTTTATGTAGAAGAAGCAGCATAACAGTATATAAAGCAAGTACGATATTGCTTCCAGTTATTGCAATGAGCACAGTACAATAGAAAGTAAAATGACAATGTGGCGCACTCTTGACTTGGTCCTGAGCTCCATGACCGTGGCCGCGGGACCCGATCGCTGCTGGTGTCCCCGCGATCGGGTCACAGAGCTGAAGAACGAGGAGAGGTATATGTAGACAAACCTCTCCCTGTGCTTCCTAGTGTGGCTGTCACTGATCGTCTGTTCCCTGTTATAGGGAAAGTGCCCTTCAGTGCCCATCAATGCCACCCATCAGTGCCACCCATCAGGGGCCATCAGTGCCATCTTATCAGTGGCCATCAGTGCCACCTTATCTGTGCCCATCAGTGCCTCCTTATCTGTCCTCATCAGTACCGCCTTATCTGTGCCTATCAGTGCAGCCCATTAGTGCCCACCAGTGCCGCCTCATCAGCGCATATCAATGAAGGAACAAATTACCTGTTTGCAAAATTTTATAACAAACTATGAAACATGATTTTTTTTTCAAAATTTACATCTTTTTTTGTTTGTTTATCAAAAAAAAAATTATTTGATGTGATATTTAATGTGATTAAATATCATCAAAAGAAAGCTCTATTTGAAAAAAATAATAAAAATGTAATTTGTGTGCAGTGTTGTATGACCGCGCAATTGTCATTCAAAGTGCATCAGCACTGAAAGCTGAAAATTGGTCTACACAGGAGGGGAGTTTAAGTGCCCAGTAAGCAAGAGGTTAAATTGTGTTTTTGGGTTGTGGTGCTCAGATGCAGTGTAGTTCCACGTTGAGGAGTGTATGTGATTAGGCCCTTTGAAATGATGGTGCTGGGGTGGCGCATTCCCAAAAAAGGGTCAGACATTTTTTTAATGCGGTGTTGGGAAGCACTCGAATGTACTAAATTGATACACCTGTGCGGCATTGTGTTCCCAAAAAAGGGGTCAGGTGTGGATTCTGTCATAATTAGGTGTACTGGGATGCTTGTCTTTTTTTTATTTTTTAGGGCAACATACCTTTGCTGCAGCGCATTCCCAAAAAAGAGTGTGGTGCAGTGTTTCCCCCCGGTTAGGTGTGTTGGGGGTCCATTCAAAAGAAATAGGTTGCCGTATCTCCTTGTGCTTTATTGTTTTGGTTTACTTCAAATAAAAACACCCAACTGCTCCCCCAATGATTGTTCTACAGATGAAGGTCTAGTGGCAGTGAAAGTTCCCAGCGGTTAAGAATATCAGTTGTATTGATCTATGTAGGTGCACTTACCTAAGCAGCAGTTGCTCTGCATTCTGCCATCAGTAGAACACCGGAGCATGGATCCGATCACCTGTTCACCAACAATAACCACACGAACATCTTTCCCATGTGATTCCTTCACATACTTCTGAAACAGATATGGAGCGTCATGGCGTACCAGGTGAGATATGTCTAGAAGGTGATGTTTATCCCGAATAAGACACACAGCTTTACCTTCAAAATGAACAAAATTGAGTGTTATATGGACAAAGGATAAATACAAGTGTAAATAAAAGAAGCACACATTTCTACCTGGCGGGTCTAAAAGTGTCACCCCATTGGTATTTAAAGAATCAACCAAAAAATGTTGCCTCAGAACACCTACAGTGCTGTGAAAAAGTAATTGCCCCCTAAACCTTGGCGGCAACAACTGCAATCAAGCGTTTGCTATCCCTGGCAATGAGTCTTTCACCTCCCCGTGGAGGAATTTTGGCCCACTCTTCTTTACAAAATTGCTTTAATTCAGCTACATTGGAGGGTTTTCCCAGCATGAACAGCCTGTTTAAGGTCAAAGCACAGCATCTCAATCAGATTTAAGTCCAGACTTTGACTAGGCCACTCCAAAACCTTCATTTAGATTTTTGAGCCATTTAGAGGTGGACTTGCTTGTGGACTTGCTGGTGTGTTTCAGATCATTGTCCTGCTACATAACCCAAGTGTGCTTGAGCTTGAGATCATGTACTGATGGCCGGACATTTTCCTTCAGGAGTATTTGGTAGAGCTCAGAATTCTTGGTTCCATCAATTATGGCAAGTCCTCCAGGTCCTGAAGCTACAAAGACTGTCACATACTTGGTGGGAAGAGCCTGGTTTATGGAATGGAAGGCCTCTGACTCAGGGGCCCTGTTAGAGTATACAGGTGGGGCAGGAGCGCAGAGTCCCACGAGTGACGGTAGACGTGCTTGCTGCTGGTTGAGTAGTACGCCAAATGGCAGCAGATCTCCCGAGGGCAGGAACAGGCTGGTACTTTAGCCGAAGAGTAGGTCCCAGTGGCAGATGGACAAGTGCTAGCAACTTGGGAGCTCCGAATGAACTGGAACATAAGCAGAGTCAGACAAACCGGGTCGTAGAAGAATGATCAGATCAAGTGCAGATACGGAGGCAGGAGAATAGTCAAAGAACAAGCCAGGGTTGATGCAGATGGAGAACAAGAATAGTCAGGAACAAGTAAGTATTTCAAGAGCAGATGCAGGTAACAGCACAATCACAGAACGCTGTAGATGAGACAGCATTGATCCTGGGTGCTGATCCCCCCTTAACTACTTGCCGCCCGAAAGACGGTTGCAGCACGGGCCTTAATAGCCATGGACATCCTCCCCAGCAAATCCTGTGTGCGACCCTGCCAGTCGCATGTGGCGCCCTCTTCGAGACTCTGTGAGACTCGGCTTACCATGTGATCAGCTGTCAGCCACTGACGGCTGATCACGTGATGTAAACAGAAGCTCGGTAATCTGTATTTTTTTTTTCCTCCCGCTTTCAGCATGAGGGGAAAAAGAAGCCGATCACTGACTTCTGTCAGGGGGGCATTGGTCCCTCATACAGAAAGTCACAGCTGCATTTTCTGTGCCCACCAGTGTCAGCTGCCAGTGCTCACTGTGCCACCTACCAGTGCCACCTATCAGTACCCACCAGTGCCCACAGTGCCACCCATCAATGCCTATGGGTGCTGCCAATCAATGCCCACCAGTGCTGCCAATCAATGCCCATCAGTGTCTTGTAATCATTGCCACAGATCAGTGCTGCCTATCAGTGTCACCTATCAGTGCCTATCTGTGCCACCCATCCGTGATCATCAGTGCCACCTATCAGTGCCCTTCAGTGCCACCCATCAGTGCCAACCATTAGTGCCCATCAGTGCCACCTCTCAATGCCGCTTCATCAGTGCCACCTATCAGTGCCCATTAGTGCAGCCTCATCAGTGCACATCAGTGAAGGAGAAAAATTACGTGTTTTCAAAATTTTATAACAAACTATGAAACTGTTTGTTTTTTTCTCTAAACTTTTTTGTTTTATTTAGCAAAAAATAAAAAACCCAGCAGCAATTAAATACCACCAAAAGAAAGCTCTATCTGTGTGAAAAAAAATGATAAAAATGTAATTTGGGTAAACTGTAGCATGACCGCGCAATTTTCATTCAAAAAGTGACAGTGCTGAAAGCTGAAAATTGGTCTGGGCAGGAAGGGGGTTTGAGTGCCTAGTAAGCAAGAGATTAAATAGCCTATTTGGTGCCCTTATCTGTTACAGAGATGCACTGCACACATTAACACGCCTCTTCTTTGGGTGGTTCGTCTGCGGGCATTATTCTGTCTTCTGAAAGAGTCTTCCTGACAACCTTCCACAAAGTTAAATTTTGTCTCATCAGACCACAGAATATTTGCCCAAAAGTCTTGGTAATAATCAAAATGTTTTTTGGCAAATGTGAGACTTGTGTTCTTTTTGGTCAGGAGTGGCTTTGGCCTTGGAACTATCCCATGGATGCCATTTCTGCCCAGTCTCTTTCTTATTGTTGAATCACGAACCTTGCCATGGACCTTACCTGAGGCAAGTAATATCTGCAGTTCTTTTATGACCTCCTGAATGAGTCTTCGTCGTGCCCATGGAGTAATTTTGGTAGGCCAAGAAGGTTCATTCATGTTCCAAGTTTTCTTCATTTGTGGATAATGGCTCTCACCGTGGTTTGCTGGAGTCCCAAAACCTTAGGAATGGCTTTGTAATGTTTTCCAGGCGGACACATGCCAATTACTTTGTTTCTCATCTGTTCTGGAATTTCTTTAGTTCGCGGAATGTTTTTGGAGATTTTAGTGTGCTTCACTTGGTCAGACAGCTTCTATTTAAATGATTTCTTGATTCAACAGGTCTGGCAGTAATCAGGCCTAAGTGCAGCAAGTGAAATTGAACTCAGCTTTCCAAAAAATGTGGTTAATCACAGTTCATTCATGAATTAGCAAGGGCTAATAGGGCCCTCACATAGGGCCAAGCAGGTTTGAACAGCTTTTTCCCTTGATAAATGAAATCATCAATTAAAAACTGAATTTGGTATTTACTCTGGTTATGTTTGTGTAATAATAAAATTTGTTCAAAGATCTCAATCATTTAAGTGTAATAAATATGCAAAAAAAATTAAAATAAAATCAAGAAGGGGCAAATACTTTTTCACAGCACTATACACAGTGTGATAAATACGCAAAAAATTAAATAAAAATAAAATCAAGAAGGGGCAAATACTTTTTCACAGCACTGTACACATGATCGGTGCTGTATTGGCATACTTGTGCTTACCAGAATTTTCAGCTTTTTAAAGAAGATTTTGAGGACAAATGAATGCAAGCAGTCAGTCTCACCAGGTTGGTGGTAATATCCGTGTTTACCATTTGTATGCATTTAAAGGGCCCAGTAGAAGTATAGGGAGCTTGTCCCACTTTAAACCTTCAGGCTGGGTTCACACCTCAGCACGCTTCGACTCCCAGCAGGAGTCCGGTCCGTCTCCATTCACCGTTTCAGGTCTGATTTCAGCCCGAATTTTGGGCTGAATTTGGACCTGAAACGGACCAAAAGATGCACAGCTGCGGAGATGTGTGAAGCGACTCCATACATTCCTCCCAACAGTTTGAGATGGGAATGAGGGACACCTAGTACAAAACGTATGTAGGCATAGGACACGCCCCCTGCCACGCCCCTTAAAGGGGGCATAACCAAAAAAAAGGTTAAATTAATCCACACATGCTTTTTTTTTACCACTAAAATTCCTTTTATACTGGCTTTTAAAATTGACAAATGCAGCAATTTTAGATATTGGATTAAAGGTTTAGCACTGGGAAACCCTTTTTGAAAGATAAAAAGTGCATTTTATATAGAACTATATAGATCAGACCAAAATGAGGGACAAAGGAGTAGGAAAGAGGGACATTGCGCCAAATCAGGGACAGTCCCTGAAATCAGGGACAGTTCGGAGCTATGTCCATAGAGCCAGTCACAATCTCCTGCTATACGCATTGGATGCGGAGAAACCCGCATCCAATTCAAAATAGTGTGAACCCAGGCTTACAGGGGCAACTAACTTTACTAACTTTACTCCTAATGCCGCGTACACATGACCGAATTGTCCAGCGGACTTAGTCCGGCAAACAATCCGCCAGACTTTCTAACGAACGGACTTGGCCACACACGGACACTTCAAAATTTCTAACGCTATGACGTACAGCACGTACGATGGGACTAGAAAAAGGAAGTTAAATAGCCAGTAGCCAATAGCTTCCTTCTCGTACTTGCTTCTGAGCATGCGTCATTCTTAGTCCGCCGGACTAGCACACTGACGAATGGATTGTCCACTGAAAGCTAAGTCAAAACTACTTTCTAAATCCGCCGGACTTTACGATAAAAACGATCAAATTGTCCAGCGTAATGCGGACTTAGTTCGGCGGACAATTCGGTTGTGTGTACGCGCCATTACACACCTATCAGGAAGCCCATGTACACCTTTTGCCCCGCAAGGCCTTGTCCACATTTATGTGTGACTAGTGTCGAACTTCACAATCTGTCCCTTTTGCATAGCCTGAGGAGCCATGCTCTGCCTTCTGGACAATGAAATCCTCTCTCACATTGAACCAGCACACCAAGTCCTACACACAACCACTGTTTGTAATTTCCAGACATGCACTCCTTATACTTGGTGCTTTGCCATGTCAGGGATGGAACTGGATCCACCTCAATCATTCGCTAGGAGCAATTCCCATACTAGTCCCTAGTCACATGCATAAAGGTGAGCTCTCATACCTTTACATACCTTTACATACCTTTACATCATCATCAGTGATGTGATTTTTTTTTAAATATTAAAGAGGAACTCTAGGCAGATATAAAAATCACAAATGAATGCAGCTCTGTAATCATTAAAGCTGAACCCCAGAAATGATTTGCATTGAATTGGTCCAGCTGTCACAATGTGAATGTGCATACTGTATTTCATACATGAAGGACCAGTGGGGAAGCTGGAAGCCACTGTAGATGTTGGTGCTGCTACAGTGATAGCACCTCCACCATTCACGCCTTACCTTTTTTCAATGAACACAAGGTGCTCTTTGATTGGACGAGGTGGAGATCTTGACATTACTGCTCCTTCTCTTAACTTCATTCAATCAAAGAATGTCTTGTATTTATTAAAAAACATACATGGTGCACTATGATGTCACTCCCCCGCCTCCCCACCTTGTCCAATGAAACAACTTATTTTATTTTTTATTTTTTTTTAAATTTTTTATTTATAACTGGAAAAGAGGACCAACCAGGCCACAACCCGGAAACAGACAAAATAAAATAAAATAACGTACCATACCGGCACAGTCCAGAGCAATACAAAGAAATAAAAGAAAAAGGAAACAAATCACATAACAAAGTATCGATAGAAGTATGCCCTGGGACCTATAGTCCATGACCAGTCGCCCGGCCCGGCGGGGCCTCCCCCCATATTTTTTTTGGAATATATAGAAAACAGTAAGAGCTAGTAGTAAGCCCTGGAATGCTAAGAGAAGCCAGAAAAGAAAGAGAGTGGAGAACAAAGAGAAGAAAAAAAGAAAAAAGGGGGGGGGGGGGTTAGGGGTACATGAGAGAGAAGGGTGGGGGAAGGGTAAGGGAAGAGGGGATGGGGAACTCACGAACATGGGTGTCCTGCCTATGCTCGAAGAAGGCAGCCCATCTCCATGGTTCAGCCTGCTGCTAGTGGCCTCACGGAGGGGTACCAATGGACCCTCTAAGAGCCTGCCCCTCTTGCGAGTATTTAAACATATTCCAGAGCTGCCATGTTTTGGAGTACAACGCTTCTCTATGCTGACTCGTCAAGATCAGGTCTTCCATCTTATTAATATCTTCCACTTTCTCAATCCAGACATCCAGAGTCGGCGGAAGCTGAGACTTCCAGAGAAGGGGGATACAAGCCTTTGCCGCATCCACCAGATGCCGAACTAAAGATTTTTTGTAGGAGCGTGTAGGTATATCGGTTGCATGCAATAGAAAAAACGCTGGGTCATTAGGGATATTGTGATCAGTAAACTTCTGTGTGATTCGGCGCACTTCCCCCCAGAAATACTGGAGTCTGGGGCAGGACCAGAAGATATGCAGCAGCGTACCTCTGTCTTCCCGGCAGCGCCAGCAAACCTCTGCCGCCTCCGGGAAGAACTTGTGCAGCACCTCCGGGGTTCTGTACCAGCGCGTGAGAAGTTTGTAATTCGTCTCCTGTATCTTGGTACAGATGGACGATTTGTGTGTAAACGTAATAATTTTCTGCCTCTGGTGGTCCATGAAATTGCATTGTAATTCCCTCTCCCATTTAGAAAGGCTGGGGAGTTGGTAGTCCGTCGGTGGCGCATTCAGTATCGCGTAAGTCAAGGTCAAGGTATGGGCCACCGCCCCATTCCCAGAACACAGTTCCTCCATAGTCGTGCAGGGTGAATCCCTGGCGTTGGGGGGCGTCAGGGTATCTAAAAAATGGCGCAATTGGGCCGCTCTCAAAAAGTCTAGGCGATAACATCCAGTCGGGTCTGTCAGTTCCGCAGTCGTTCTCCACCTGCCCGCAATGCTGAAATGTGCCGCCCTAGAAATCCCCGATTCCCCCAGGGCTCGGAATACTATGTCATTCGTACCAGGAATGAAGCGGGGGCTATCCAGGATTGGGCGTAGCGGTGAATTTCGAGGGAATACGGGAGCCCGGAACAACAGCCGCCCCCATATCTTAACACTGGGGCCTATGAGCGGATGGCGTTTAATGGCCAGCGGCACCTCATCATAGCACCACGGAACAACCCGTAGAAGAATTTCGCTCTGGGCTTGCTCAATTTGCGTCCAGAGTTTAACCTTCTCATGGCAGCACCAATCAACCAGTCTACCGAGGTGAATCGCCTTGTAATAAGTGTGGACATCCGGCATTGCCAGACCCCCGCATCGCTTCGGAAGTGACAGTATCTTGCTATGTATTCTGGGTTTCTTCCCAGCCCAAAGGAACGAGATAAATGCAGAGCGTATTTGGGTGAAGTAGGACGTTGGAATCTGTATCGGGAGTGCTTGGAGTAAATAGAGAAATTTCGGGAGTATCATCATTTTAAGAATGTTACAGCGGCCAATCCACGAGTGCAGACCGCTGTTCCATTGGTTCAGCAAGGCTCTAATTTTGTGGAGTAGGGGCGGAAAGTTAAGCTGGAAGAGACGGTTTAGTCTTGAAGGGATATAGGCGCCCAGGTATTTCAGGGCCCCAGCTGTCCACTTCAAAGGAAAACGAGTTTGTAAAGTCGCCAGCTGTGGCGCAGGTACACCTATGCCCATAGCCTCCGACTTGCCGAAATTTATACGGAGATTGGAGAGTTTGCCATAAACGTCGAATTCGCGCATTAAATTAGGGAGTGAAAGGGACGGGCTGGCCAATGTAAACATCAAATCATCCGCGTATGCCGAGACTTTGTACTGCGTTCCCGTCGTTCCTATCCCGATAATGTCTGGGTTGTTCCTAACGTGACATAGAAACGGTTCCAGGGTCAGAGCAAACAGCAGGGGAGAAAGTGGACATCCCTGCCTGGTCCCATTGGCAATCCCAAATGAGTCCGATAAAACGCCGTTCGCTCTGACCCTGGCCGTCGGGTCAGAGTACACCGCGGAGATCCAATGCATCATCCTGTTACCCAGACCTATATACTCCAATGTGGAGAACATAAATTGCCAGCTCACTCCCGAGGAACACACACGGAATGCGTTTATCGTTTGCCACATGGAGCAAGTTCAGGACCTTAGTAGTATTGTCCCTCGCTTCTCTGGTCGGAACAAAGCCGACCTGATCCAAGTGGATCAGATACGGCAAATGTCGCTGTAGTCTAATAGCTAAAATTTTCGTAAATAGTTTTAAGTCCGTGTTCAGCAAAGAGATGGGACGATAGCTCCCACACTGTGACAAATCCTTACCTTCTTTCGGTATTACCGATATCTGGGCCTGTAGCGTGGACTCATGCAAACGTGAGCCCGTGCTCAGGCTATTAAATAGGTTAACCATATGGGTACCTAGGGAAGGGAGAAGGGTCTTATAATATGCGGCAGTGAGACCGTCCGGGCCAGGTGCCTTACCCGATTTGGTAGCGCTTAGTGCCGTCTGAAGTTCTGGTAAGGTAATGGGCGCTTCTAGCAATTCTATATCCGCTGTCGGTAGGGTTGGCATTAGGGAGGCAGCTATGTATCGAGAGGTATCATTCGCAGAGGGCGGGGGCGTGTTCAGGTTATACAGGGAATCATAGAACGTTCTAAATTCCTGCGAAATTTTTTGGGGTAGAGAAACTTTCTGACCTCGGGGAGAGGTTAGGTGCGGTATATAGGAAGCTAATTTCTGTTCCTTTAGGGTACGAGCCAGAAACCTCCCGCATTTATCCCCCGATTCATAAATTTTTTTCCGAGAGAGTTGAATCATCGCCTTAGCCTTGAAATGAAGTAGGTCGGTGACCTGTCTGCGAGCGGTGTCAAGCTCCGCACCCAGTTGTGGAGTGGGGGCGTGTTTGTGGCGCAACTCGAGAGTCCGCACTTGATGTAGCAACGTCTCCAGCCGCGCCATCCTGTGCTTGTGTATCCTAGAGCCATGTTTGATGAGTACTCCGCGGATCACGGCCTTGTGCGCCTCCCACACCACCCCGGGGTCGCTCCCTGTAGTCGAGTTAGCCTGAAAGTAGTGGCCGATTTCCCTAGTCACGTCCGCGAGGACCTCTGGGTCTTGGAGTAAACTGTCATTTAGGCGCCAGGGCGGCCTCTGTGTTTTGTATATATCCGTCACGGCGTACCGCAGGGTGATCGGGGCATGATCCGACCAAGTGATCGTCCCGATCGTGGTGCCCTTTACCGCATGCAAATGTCTGTGGGGGATTAGAAAATAATCTATGCGCGAGTATGTCTGATGCGGATTGGAATAAAATGTATAGTCCCTCTCTCCGGGATGAAAAAGACGGCATGCGTCGATAAGCTGTGCCTCATGCAGGGACGTTGAGATTCGTTTGCGCATCTCTCGAGAGATAGCAGAGAGACCCGTGGAGGTATCCTCCGCAGGCGTAAGGGGTACATTCAGATCCCCGCCAACAATAAGCTGTCCTTCCGCGAACCGTGTAAGGTGTGTCAGTCTACGTTTCAGGAAGGTGTCCTGACGGTCGTTTGGGGCATAAATGTTCGCCAATGTAATCATCGCCTCCCCTACCTTCCCCTTCACAAACAAAAACCGTCCCTCCTGGTCAGATTGAATGTCTATGCACTTCCATGGCACTGAAGCCGACATCAAGATAGAAACACCTCTGGACTTAGCCTCAGTATACATGGAGTGGTAGACCGTAGGGTAGAATCTATTCTTGAGTAGTGGTAAGGAATTAGTCCTAAAGTGGGTCTCCTGCAGAAATACAATGTCCGCCTTCATGCGTCTCATATCATGAAGTAACATACGCCTTTTCTCTGGGATGTTCAGCCCCTTAGCGTTCAGTGAGATCACAATAAGTTCAGCCATGTTCGTGAGTCCGGGGGGGGGGGGGGCAGGAAAAGTCTCAGGCTAAAAAAAAGGGGGGGGTGGGGGGGATTGAAGAAAGAAGAGGAGAGTCAGCAGGTGGGCCTCTTATTCGGCTCGAGAAAAGAAGAAACAAAAGAAAGAAAGAAGGAAAAAGTAGTGAGAGAAAAAATTAGAATTAGGGCGCCGTCCAAAGAGAAGAACAGCGCCGAAAAGTGTCTAACAGTGCTAAATATAGCTAAAGCGCTCCCCAGTTGTGTACTGGGAATTGAGCGCGGGCCTAAGTGGGGTAGTGATTGGACAGGGCCGAGGAATGAGACCACCGATCCCACCCGCCACCCCCGGCAATCAGAAATAGTATAGTTTGTCACAGCAACAATCACAGCCCATTAACTATAGAACAGTATACATAACATATGACATGACATAGGCTGCGCTAAAAGAGCCAAAACATTGGTAAAGCAAATCGCATCTGAAACCGGAGAGAAATAGGACCGTAGATATGCAGAAAAATAAACAGGGAAACAATTCTAGACAAACATCAACCCAGCAATGCGACCCCCAACCCCACTCCCCGACAATATATGCAAATAGTGCTCCATCCCCTCCCCCGTGTCCGCACCAGAGTGGGAATGATAGTCTCCGTGCCGTATATCGATTCCCCAGTCCCTCAGGTGCTCCGTAGGTGCATTCAAAAACATTAATTAGCTCGTAAATCTGCCCCCGGGGCGACAAACACCCCGCCCGCCCCCTCCCGAGGAGCACGTAAACCCCGCCAGTCTGCTACCACCAACGTCCAGCGGCTATCCGAAGCCGCAATGGGTCAATTGAAGGGCTGGTTCCAGCAATGTCCCATGCGGGGAAACTGTTATACAACGCCATCGCTTGGATCACTCCCTCCGCCTCAAGTCTTCCTCGGATGCGGGGAGCCTGTAAGCCAGCCGGCCGGTTATCCATACAGTAGGGCTCAAAGGCTTCTCTCCTCCCAGCCCCCAGCGTCCCGACAGAGCCAAAATCAACCCCGGCCAGCGCACAGGGGTCCCCCCAGGTGGGGTTAGGTCAACCCAAATCCTCGGCCAGAACACTGAAGGGGGAAAAAACCCCAAAAAGAGACAAAAGAGGGGGGGGGCACCCAGGGCGCGCGGGGGGGGGAAACCATCCAAATGTCACCTTCCTGGGATGGAGCCATCAGGTCATGGGGGGACCAAGTGCTCAGGGCACGGTAAAAAAGTTAACATGGGGGAGCTGAGTAAAATCGGGGCTCAGGCGCCATGTGGGAGAAATCTACTCACGGTGTCCTGGGTTTTCCCTCTGGGCCACCCGCGGCCGTCTCCTGATCCGCTGAAGTCTAGGTTGCAACGGGCCCCGGTACAGAGAGAGCCCTGTTCTGCCCATCGGGCGCGGGAGTATCTGAAGCCAATCCGGAACCGGGATCTGGTCCACGTCCAGGAACCGAAATAGGCCGGGGAGGTCCGCCGGCGACTGTAGGGTGTATATGTTCCCTTCCTTACGGAAGATGACGGCCAGGGGGTAACCCCAGCGGTAAGTACAGCCCTTCGCCTTTGCCAGGTCCAATACGGGTCGGAGCATGGCTCTGCGTCTCAGTGTCGCCCTGGATAGGTCAGGGAGGATGGTGACGGGAACCCCTTCCACATCCATCTGCCCTTGCTCCCACGCCCTCCTCAGGATTTCATCCTTCTGCGGGAAACGCAGTAGTTTGCACAACACATCTCGCGGGCGCTCTGGGTCAGCGGTTCTGGGACCCAGGGTCCTATGGATCCGTTCAATCTCCACCACACAGGAAGGGTCCTCTAACAAGTTGCGGAAAATCTCCAGCACCGCGGCCTCCATGTCCTCCCCTTCCAAAGATTCGGGCAGACCCCGGAGCCGCAAGTTATTCCTGCGACTCCGGTCTTCAACATCCTCCAGGTGGAGCTGGAGGGCAATAGCGGTGTCACGGTGGTGGTCCCTGGCTCTCTCCAGCTCCGACACCCGGTTCTCTAAGGTAGAGAATGAGGCCTCCCCCACAGTCACCCTCTCAGTCAGAGCCGACACATCCTCTCTCACCTCCTGAATGTCCCTGCGGTGTGTTTCCTCTAGGCGGAGGATCAGGGCCTCGATGTCCGTTCTAGTGGGGAGGGCTTGAATCAAAGTCCTGAGGTCCTGCTCTGCCCGATCAGGCGTGCGGGAGCCCTCCGATACCTCCATGGTCAGCGCAGCGGATGGCTGGATAGCTGAGGCTAGACGTGGGTTCGCCGGTACCGCCCGGTCCGGGCCGTGATCAGAACGCTGAGTGACTGGTGCGGGGGCTCCGCTCGGCGAACCACGTGGCGCCGCCGAGTCCGCGCCGGCCGTGCGCCGCTGTGCTGGGTTGAAAAAGCGGTGTAGGGACCCGGAGGAAGCCCCAGAACGTTCTCCCTTGACGGCGGCTCTCGTCTTGCAGCCCTTGGCTGGTTGCATGCCGGATGCGATGGCGGATTGCCGCGGGAAACAGGCCGGGACCGGGAGCTCACAAGAAACACAGCCTTACTCCGCCATGTCCAGGCCACGCCCCCCAACTTATTTTATTAATTGAAAAAAATACAAGGCATTCTATGAATAGAGGTGCCAAGCAAGCAGTCCCCTGTGGTCAGTGTGCAGAGTGGAAGCCGCTTGCACAGTACTTGGGCAGGACTTGGAAGATCATAGCTATCACTGTAGCCAACTATTACAGTGAATTCTGGCTTAACTAGAAGTCCATCGGGTATGGATAATGCCTACTTACAAACAAAAGATTTCCCAGCACACTTACCAGCCAGCCTGCAAAACAACTGAATTGACCTAGTCTAACCATTTCCCTTAAAAACAGAGGGTTTTGTTTGCACACATTTGCAAATATATATGCGTAAGCTGCAGAGCCCACACCAAGGGACCTCAACGTGTATATATACTCCAGTCCTAAATCTATACATTTCCAGAGTCTCTTATGATACATGACTGGACTTTCTTGCAGAAAAGGTCAGACGGTCTTCCCGACGGAGTTCCGACAGACTTCCGACCGAACGGACTTGCCCACACACGAACGGACCAAAGTCTGTTCGTTTTGAACGTGATGATATACGACGGGACTAGAAAAGGAAGTTCAATATCCAGTAGCCAATAGCTGCCCTTGCGTCGTATTTGGTCCGTCAGACCAGCATATAGACGAACGGTTTTCCCAATAAGAATTGAGTTCGTCAGACAGATTTGAAATATGTTCTATTTCTAGGTCCGTCTGAATTTTTTAAGAAAAAAGTCAGATGAAGCCCACACACAATCATAATATCCGACGGAATGATTCCATCTGACCTTTCCTGCAGGGAAGTACGGTTGCGGTATTAGGCTCTGTTCACATCTAGGCGTTCTGAATCACAGGTGAAATCGCAGCGATTCTGCTCACGACTCAAAATAGCGTCAAAATGCGGGACACCTGTGCATTACCCTGTCACTTCTAATGGCACCCTAATCGTGGCACAGGGAAAATCGGCCAAACATAATCACAGGACGCCTGTCGCCCAAAAGAAGCCCTTGTACTTCTTTTGGGGGGACAGGCATCCCACGATCAGGTTGCCATTGGAAGTGACAGGCATACCCAAAATTGCCGGGAATTCCGCCAGCGATTCAGAACGCCAAGATGTGAACAGAGCCTTAAGTAGGAGCATATATACAGTGGGATAGATTAAGGACAGGTGTGCTTGGAGGGAGCCCACTCCTCCTTAAGGCTCTGTTCACATCTTGGCGCTCTGAATCGGGGGTGGAAATGGCGCGATTCCACCCGTGATTCAAAATAGTGACAAATTGCAATGCGCCCGTGTGTGTTCCCTGTCAATTTCAAAGGCACGCCTATCGGGGAGTGATTTTGGCGCAATTCATCAAGGTGACAATTGCAAATCGCGTAAACAAGAGCTTCTTTTGGGCGCCAGGCATCCCGCAATTCTGTTTGCGCAATTTTACCATGACTGTCACCCGACAAGTCGTGGTAAAATCACGCAGCCATTGGGGTGCCATTGGAAGTGACAGGGAACGCGTTAGTGCCTCGCGATTTGCCGCTATTTTGAATCGCAACGGTTCCACCCATGATTCAGGACCCCAACATGTGAACGGAGCCTATGCATTAAGGTGAAAAAACACCTGGCAGTCACCGGCCCCCCAGCCCCCCCATTTTACTTACCTGAGCCCCTTCATCTCCTCGGCAGGGACACGCTGTTCCTCTCTCCACGGGGTCCTGGCTCTTTATTGGATAGATAGCAGCGCAGCCATTGTCTCTCGCTACTGTCAATCAAATCCAATGACGCAGGCGCCAGGGGGGTGGGGTCGAGTCCGGCATTCGTGTCAGGAGCATTCCCATGAGGTAACCCCCCTCAGGAGAGCGCTTCTCCTAGGGCAGTGATGGTGAACCTTGGCACCCCAGATGTTTTGGAACTACATTTCCCATGATGCTCATGCTCTCTGCAGTGTGGGTGAGCATCATGGGAAATGTAGTTCCAAAACATCTGGGGTGCCAAAACTTGCCATCACTGCCCTAGGGGGTTATCTGATGTGGGGAGGAGCCCGAGAGCTGCCAGGGGACCCCAGAAGAGGAGGATCGGGGGCACTCTGTGCAAAACGAGCTGCACAGTGGAGGTAGGTATGATATGTTTGTTATTTAAAAAAAAAAAAATATATCCTTTACAATCACTTTAATGTACACTTACATTGTACCATGCTGGACCACTGTAAGTATACAGTACAGATAATTCCTGGAGCTCAGCTTTACATGCAAGAAGTGTAAGTACCTGCATCTGACTTGGTATCGGCCTCTTGCAGTCCCTGCACAGCATGGCTGGAGTGTGAAAGGAAGAAGCAGCACAAAGAAGCCAATCAGTTCATGTGCTAACAAGAAGCATGCTGAGAGGAGGAGAAAGCAGAGTGACAGAGAGATGAGCTCATCACTCTATGCTGCTTCTCTTTTCACTGTCCAGTCGTAGGCTGGAGTGGGTCTAAGACAACTTCTGAACTGAACGTGAATATTGTAGCAAAAACTGGTTTTGCAATTTTATCTTTAACCAGTTGCCGACCGCCGCACGCCGATGTACGTCGGTACAATGGCACGGGCAGGCATAAGGACATACATGTACGTCCCTTGCCTCCCGCGGGTCGGGGGCCCGATCGGGCCCCCGCCCGGTGCCTGCGGCGGTCGGTATTCGTGCGGGAGCGATCCCGGACGAGGGGACGGCCATTCATTCATGGCCACCCCCTCGCGATCGCTCCCGACGAATAGAAATCCCCGGTGACATCACTTCCTCTCCTGTAATGTAAACACAGGAGAGGAAGTGATGTATTCTCTCCTCCGTGTCGGTATTTTTCGTTCCGACACGGAGGAGAGCGGATCAGTAAGTTGCACCAACACTCACACACACAGTAGAACATGCCAGGCACACTCACACCCCCCCTTTACCCCCCGATCACCCCCCCAATTACCCCTGCCCCCCAGTCACAGTGACACCAATGTCATTTTTTTTTTTTATTTTTTTTTTTTTTTGCATTGGTGTCATTTGTGACTGTAATAACTGTTAGGGCAGTTAGAGTTAGCCCCCTTTAGTTCTAATGTACCCCCCTAACCCCCCCAATAAAGGTTTAACCCCGTGATCACCCCCCGTCGCCAGTGTCACTAAGGCTGGGTTCACATTGCAGCGGTTTATGAGAACGAATGTGATTCGCACCGCACTGCAGTGCAAATCACATCCGATCTCTGTGCAATTCGAGTTCAGCCATTCGCCGCACCCGCCATACCCGCCGCACCCGCCGCAAATTCGCACGGGACCCTTTTTTTGGCCCGCAGCAGAATCGTATCGCATGGGTGTTCACACCATGCGATCCGAGTTTGCAGATCGCACTGCGATATGCGAACTGATCTGGGGGTGTCAGTAACATTTCACTGACACTCCCAGCAGTTCGCATAGGGCAGTGTGAACTGCCGCCGGGAGGCATGCGATGCGGGAACCCGCCGCGGATTCGCGGCGTTTCCGCATCGCTCCAGTGTGAACCCAGCCTAATAAGCGATCATTTTTCTGATCGCCGTATTAGTGTCACAGGTGACGCTAGTTAGGCAGGTAGGTATTTAGGTTCGCCGCAGCTTTTTATAGCGCCAGGGACCCCCATATACTACCGCATAAAGCCCCCTGATTGCCCCCTAGTTAACCCTTTCACCAGTGATCACCATATAACTGTTACAGGTGACGCTGGTTGGTTAGTAATTTTTTTATAGTTTCAGGGCACCCGCCATTTATTACCTAATAAAGGTTTAACCCCCTGATCACCCGGCGGGTGTCATTTGTGACTAATAACTGTTAGGGCAGTTAGGGTTAGCCCCCTTTAGTTCTAAGGTACCCCCCTAACCCCCCCAATAAAGGTTTAACCCCGTGATCACCCCCCGTCGCCAGTGTCACTAAGGCTGGGTTCACATTGCAGCGGTTTATGAGAACGGATGTGATTCGCACCGCACTGCAGTGCAAATCACATCCGATCTCTGTGCGATTCGAGTTCAGCCATTCACCGCACCCGCCGCACCCGCCGCAAATTCGCACGGGACCCTTTTTTTGGCCCGCAGCAGAATCGGATCGCATGGGTGTTCACACCATGCGATCCGAGTTTGCAGATCGCACTGCGATATGCGAACTGATCTGGGGGTGTCAGTAACATTTCACTGACACTCCCAGCAGTTCGCATAGGGCAGTGTGAACTGCCGCCGGGAGGCATGCGATGCGGGAACCCGCCGCGCATTCGTGGCGTTCCCGCATCGCTCCAGTGTGAACCCAGCCTAATAAGCGATCGTTTTTCTGATCGCTGTATTAGTGTCACAGGTGACGCTAGTTAGGCAGGTAGGTATTTAGGTTCGCTGCAGCTTTTTATAGCGCCAGGGACCCCCATATACTACCGCATAAAGCCCCCTAATTGCCCCCTAGTTAACCCTTTCACCAGTGATCACCATATAACTGTTACAGGTGACGCTGGTTGGTTAGTTATTTTTTTATAGTTTCAGGGCACCCGCCATTTATTACCTAGTCTCACTAGTGTACCCCTAAATTTAGGGGTGTCTACTTTCCAAAATGGGGTCATTTGGGGGGGGTTTGTGCCATCTTGGCATTTTATGGCCTTCAAAACTGTAACGCCCTTAGAAAGCCTGAAGGCGGTGCTTGGTTTTCGGGGCCCCGTACGCGGCTAGGCTCCCAAAAAGTCCCACATATGTGGTATCCCCATACTCAGGAGAAGCAGCAGAATTTATTTTGGGGTGTCATTTCACATATGCCCATGGCATGCGTGAGCAATATATCATTTAGTGACAACTTTGTGAAAAAAAAAATAAAAAAAAAAAAGTTTGTAATTTTCCCGCAACTTGTGGCAAAATATAAAATATTCCATGGACTCAACATGCCTCTCAGCAAATAGCTTGGGGTGTCTACTTTCTAAAATGGGGTCATTTGTGGGGGTTTTGTGCCATCTTGGCATTTTATGGCCTTCAAAACTGTAATAGGTAGTGAGGAGTGAAATCAAAAAATTACGCCCTTAGAAAGCCTGAAGGCGGTGCTTGGTTTTCGGGGCCCCGTACGCGGCTAGGCTCCCAAAAAGTCCCACATATGTGGTATCCCCGTACTCAGGAGAAGCAGCAGAATTTATTTTGGGGTGTCATTTCACATATGCCCATGGCATGCATGAGCAATATATCATTTAGTGACAACTTTGTTAAAAAAAAAAAAAAAAAAAAAAAGTTTGTAATTTTCCCGCAACTTGTGGCAAAATATAAAATATTCCATGAACTCAACATGCCTCTCAGCAAATAGCTTGGGGTGTCTACTTTCTAAAATGGGGTCATTTGTGGGGGTTTTGTGCCATCTTGGCATTTTATGGCCTTCAAAACTGTAATAGGTAGTGAGAAGTGAACTCAAAAATTTACGCCCTTAGAAAGCCTGAAGGCGGTGCTTGGTTTTCGGGGCCCCGTACGCGGCTAGGCTCCCAAAAAGTCCCACATATGTGGTATCCCCATACTCAGGAGAAGCAGCAGAATTTATTTTGGGGTGTCATTTCACATACGCCCATAGCATGTGTGAGCAATATATCATTTAGTGACAACTTAGTGTAAAAAAAAAAAAAATATTTTTTTTTTGTCATTATTCAATCGCTTGAGGCAAAAAAATAAAATATTCAATGGGCTCAACATGCCTCTTATCAATTTCCTTAGGGGGTCTACTTTCCAAAATGGGGTCATTTTGGGGGGTTTTGTACTGCCCTGCCATTTTAGCACCTCAAGAAATGAGATAGGCAGTCGTAAACTAAAAGCTGCGTAAATTCCAGAAAACGTACCTTAGTTTGTAGATGTGACAACTTTTGCGCAAACCAATAAATATACAATTATTGACTTTTTTTTTACCAAAGACATGTGGCTGAATACATTTTGGCCTAAATGTATGACTAAAATTGAGTTTATTGGATTTTTCTAATAACAAAAAGTAGAAAATATCATTTTTTTTCAAAATTTGCGGTCTTTTTACGTTTATATCGCAAAAAATAAAAATCGCAGAGGCAATCAAATACCATCAAAAGAAAGCTCTATTTGTGGGAAGAAAAGGACGCAAATTTTGTTTGGGTACAACATTGCATGACCGCGCAATTACCAGTTAAAGCAGCGCAGTGCCAAAGTGTAAAAAGACCTCTGGTCATTTACCAGCAAAATGGTCCGGTCTGAAAGTGGTTAAAGGGTTAATAATTTTTTTTTTTTTTTACATTATTATTTTTCTGTTTTAAAATGAGTTCTGTTTTAAAATGACATTTTTCACTGAATAACATTCCCCGATATTCTTGTCTGTAATATATTCTGTCTCTTTAACATAAACTTTCAGTTTTCAAGGAGGAGACGCCTGACCTTTGGTTCACCACGTGAGGAATGGTATGGGCGCGTTACCAACGACCACGATCAACACAGAAAATACGAGCGGTATTGTGGAATAAATAAAAGTGGACAATTTGTTCAATTTCATAACAGCCAGCTGGCACTGTTGGTTCTGATTTTATCAATGGGGAACTGTATTCAGAGTCCATGTGTTCTTTGGAGTGATTCTAGTGCTAGGCGCAGCAGACGCAGCCATAACACGGGAGCTGAATGAGATTAGATCTCCTGTTATTGTATGGCTGGTGACTCATTCCCGTTGAAAATAACTTATCTCTCAATGACTCATCTCCATGGTATATCTTAAAATAACAACCTCCATCATGACATATTATCAGCCCTTGAAGCTTCCCTTACAATTTTCCGTTAACCTGGTTAACTAGTAGTTGGATAAAAAAAAATGTCCGCAAGGGGAGAGTGTAAAATGCACAGGTGTTCTTGTCAAATGCAGTCTTTTCCTTTTGAACGCAGTGCTGCTTTAAAACGCAAGGCGCGGCAACTGACAAGAAAAGACTGAGTGTGATGTGCTTTGGCTGCAATTTTTTTTTAAACCCGTGTTTTTATGCAGTTTTTATGCATTTTATTTTTCTCTTTAAACATACTATATATAGCTGGTTGCTAAGGAGCAGGCCGGGAAGCCAGCTGCCGCATCCTTAACAACCAATGAGTCATCAGCTGTCAGTGGGTTTCACCGCTGAGTGTGATATGCTTTGCCTGCAATTTTTCTTTAACCGCTTCCTGACCAGCCACCGCAGTCTTACTTTCTTACTGCAGCAGGTTGGCTCCCCTGCGTATAACCGTACACGGGCTCGTGGGGTCTGGAGTGCCGATGCTTGTGGCCGACGGTTGCGATGACCGCTGGCCACGAGTGATCATGAGCTGGAGACACAGATAAGGGACGAGTGTGTGTAAACACATACTTCCCTGTTCTATTCTGACAGAAGTGACAGATCGTGTGTTCCTATTAGCTAGGAACCACGATCTGTCACTACCTGTAGTTAGTCCCTCCTCCTTCAGTTAGAATCACCTCCCAGGGAACACAGTTAACCCCTTCACCGCCCCCTAGTGTTAATTCCTTCACTGCCAGTGAAATTTTTACAGTAATCAATGCATTTTTAATCACACTGATCGCTGTATTAATGGCAATTGTTCCAAAAATGTGTCAAAATTGTCTGACGTGTCCGCCATAATGTCGCAGCCACAATAAAAAATCGCAGATCGCCGCCATTACTAGTAAAAAATAAAAATAATAAAAATGCTATAAATCTATCCCCTATTTTGTAGACACTATAACTTTTGCACAAACCAATCAATATACACTTATTGTGATTTATTTTATTTTTTTGTAGAAGAATACATATCGCCCTAAACTGAGAAAAAATTTGCTTTTTTTTTTTTTAAAAAAAAAGGGGGATATTTATTATAGCAAAAAGTACAAAATATTGTGTTTTTTTTTCAAAATTGTCGCTGAATGAATGAATGAATTAAATACTTGTATAGCGCACAATGCGAACTGAATCGCCTCTATAGCGCAAAAAATAAAAACCACAGAGGCTATCAAATACCACCAAAAGAAGGCTCTATTTGTGGGAAAAAAACAACATCAATTTTGTTTGGGTGCAGTGTCGCACGACCACTCAATTGTCAGTTAAAAGTGATGCAGTGCCGAATCGCAAAAAATGGCCTGGTCAGTCAGCAGCCAAATCTTCCGGGGCTGAAGTCGTTAAACACACTGTATATAGCTGGTTGCTAAGGAGCAGGCTGGGAACCCGGCTGCCGCATCCTTAACAACCAATGAGTCACCAGCTGTCAGTGGGGTTCACCGCTGACAGCTGAATGTAAAAAAAAAAAAAATAATTGCTGGAACAAAAACAAACTATCGGAAAAAAAAAATGGCGTGGGATCTATCCCCAAATCCATACCAGGCCCTTCGGGTCAGGTATGAATTTGGAGGAGAACCCCATGCCAAAAAAAAAAGGCGTGGGGCCCCCCCCAAAATGCATACCAGACCCTTATTCAAGCATGCTGCCTGGCAGGTCAGAAAAGGGAGGGGACGAGCGAGCGCCCCCTCCTGAGCCATACCAGGCCACACTCTCCCAACATAGGGGGGAGGTGCCTCAAAGCACCTTGTCCTCATGTTGAGGACATGTGGCCTGGTATGGTTCAGGGGGGGGGGGGGCTCGCCCGTCCAACTTTTGGAAATGTCAGTAAAAAGATGGCTGTGCCAGTAAATTTTGGGCGTCATGTTAGCAAATTTTAATCTGGGAGGTTGGCAACACTGGTTGAGATAAACTATTTAACACTGACATGGGTGCTCACAGTGATTGGATTTTATTCCTTTATGTAAAACCTTTATCCCAAAAGGAACAAAACTCTTGCTGTAACTACTTAAATGGCATAAACTGGAGTTTTAATCTGTCAGGTCCATCTAAATCTACTACTCCTCAGACTAACAATGCTGCTGTCCAAATGTGTCTTCGTTGCTCCTCCATCCAGATTGAGACACCCATACCTTCCAACTTTTTGAGATGGGAACGAGGGACACCTATTAGCTACAGTATGTAGGCATAGGACACACCCCCTGCCACGCCCTCTTAAACAAAATGTAATTATTATTTAAACCCTCAAGTGCTTTTTATTTTTTTATTTTTTTTAGGCCCCCCTATTGGCTTTTGAAATGTACAAATGCATCAATTTAGACATGTATAGATCAGACCAAAAATGAGGGACAAATAAGGAGGAAAGAGGGGCAGAGGGATAATCCCTCGAAATTCGGGACAGTTGGGCGCTATGGACACCCTAAGACAGGAAGTGTATTATTATTGGGTTCATGATATCCTGGTCTCAAAGAAGGTGGATTGAATAATGCTGACTATCAAGCTGAGGACATCTAGTAGCAGAAAAATGTACTGTGGGGTTGAAATCTCTGGATTGGAGTTGAAAATTGCAGCAAAAGCAGGCTTTATTTCATCTTTTAATGGGCTATTTGGTTTTAATGTCCTTTTTATCTGGTGGTCTGCATTAAATAATCCTAGCGCCATGGTCGGGGTTGTTCGGTCATGGCTGACCAGGCCCGGTACAACAGGGCCAGTTGTACTGGCCTATCAGCGGACCTGCCTAGAACTGTACAATAAACGGTCCTCCACAGTCTAGTTATTCTAAAATAAAGAGGCTGAAATACCTTGATGCCCTCGAGTATTCTTCACAACCACAGGGTACCCAAGAGACTCTGAAGCATCGATCATTTTTGAAAATTCTTCATGGCCACCTAAAACGTTAGAAAAAGAAAATTTGTATTACAAAAAAATCACAACCATGACTATACAACAAGAGGATACATTAGGGTGTGAGAAACCGTGTTTAAAGCCCATCTCCAGGCAAATAATGTTTCCTTTATCTTTCCCTTTCATCCATTTACATTTAGGAGTGAAGACCAGGGATCCATGCTGACTAGACCCATGATGGGACATCATCCTACGGCTGCACCCTTCAAGATCTTAGAATAACGTCCCACTGGACAGCTACTCTAAAGTGACTTTATAGACATTCAGCCCTAAATGGGAGTCCAGCATTCAGCCCTGTCTAGTCCCAGCAACTTTCAGCCTGTCATTTGACTTTGATAGGGTTCAGCCAGCAAGGCCAAACATTGCCGCTGGCCCTCCAGGCTCACTAAGGCTGCATTCACTTTCACATGGCGGAAACAAGCATTCCTGCTTGCAAATTTGTGATTTACATGCAATTTCGCATTTTGTATAGGCCCAGCCCATTCACTTCAATGGGGTCCATATGTATGTTTTTCACCCAACCAGAAGCTCCTGCTCCTTTTGGGTTAGAAGCTTCATGTGATTTTTAAAGGCGTGGATTGCCACGCAGTCCTGTCGTGCGACAATCATGGCAGAATCCCGGGGTGCCATTAAAGTGTTACTAAACCCAGGACCCTGCATTTGCTATATCTTGTCTCCCACAGTACACAGAACATGGAAATGCAATTACCGTATTTATCGGTGTATAACACGCTCCCCAATTTAAGAGGGAAGTTTTGGAAATAAAAACTTTTTTTTTAAATAAACCACCTTGAAGCAAAATAATGGTCAGTGAGCATCAATGCAGCCTGATTAATGCCCATCTGCAGCTTCAGTGCAGCCTAATCAGTGCCCACCTGCAGCCTTGCTCAGCACCCACCTGCAGCCTTCCTCAGTACCCACCTGCAGCCTTACTCAGTGTCCATCTGCTGCCATTGTTAAATATGCTGTGGTGCCGAGCGCTGCCAAAATAGAGCTGTGTGTACTCAGCTCAGCGTCACGCCCAGTCCCGCCCCTTGGCCCGGATCCTATGATGGACATAACACCGGTCGAAGGCCAGGACGTTAATGCTAGGAGCCGTCCAAGGGGCGGGACTGAGCGTGACTGCGAGCCAAGCCCAGTACACACGAGATCTGGTTCTATTTCAGCGGCGCTCATCCCCTCTTTCCCCTCGGTGGCAGCATATATCAGCGTATAACACGCACACGCGATTTTCCCCCTATTTTAAGGGGGAAAAAGTGCGTGTTATGCGCAGATAAATAGGTACCCCGTTTCCCTGAAAATAAGACCTAGCGTGATTGTCGGTGATGGCTGCATTATAAGCCCTACCCCCCAAATAAGCCCTACCCTGTTTCCTCGAAAATAAGCCCTACCCTGAAAATAATGCCCCGTACACACGAGCGGACTTTTCGACATCCAAACTCCGACGGACTGAGTCCGGCGGACTATCCGCTCGTGTGTGGGCTGCAACGGACTTTAGCTTCGCAAAAGTCTGACGGACTTTAGAAATGAAGCATGCTTCAAATTTTCCCGACGGAACTCCGCCGGACCCGGTCCCCTTCGAAAAATTCGCTCGTGTGTGTGCTACTCCGACGGACTAAAACCGACGCTAGGGCAGCTATTGGCTACTGTCTATGAACTTCCTACGTCGAATCCAGTCGTACGTCATCACGTTCGACTCCGTCGGAGTTTGGTGTGATGGTGTGTGGTCAAGTCCGTTCGGTCGAAAAGTCCGCCAGAACTCCGGCGGAACTCCGCTAGAACTCCGTCGGAAGTCTGTCAGACTTAATCCCTCTCGTGTGTACGGGGCATCAGACCTACAAGGACTTTAACTAGGGCTTATTTGGGGGGTAGGGCTTATATTGCAGCCATCACCGACAATCACGCTAGGTCTGTAAACTTCGTATTCCTGATATGTGCCTGCTGAACCATGTACTTGTACGAGAAAGTATCCTGCTCTCTTTGTATTGATTCCTTTGTGTCTCCTCCTCACCTTACTTTTACCTTTCTTTCCTGTCTTGCTTTCTGCTCTGATTATTTTGATGGGTTTTTCAGCTCTCTTTAGCTGCCTATTGGTGTCCAGGACTACCTACTAAGAGATCTTTGACATACATGTCCTGGCTACTTGGGCAATTTTGGGGTTTTCCATGTTTTGTTTAGATTAGATGTGTCGGTTTGAGAAAGAGGCCCTCCCTCATTCGCCTATGCTGTATAAATATATGTTCTCTGGGTTGCCAGTCATAGTCCCTGCATGGATGGACTAGGTGCGTTTGTATTTCTGTATATTTTTGATATACCTACAATAAAAATTATTGAACAAGAAAATGAATATAGTTGCACAAGACATAATTGTAAATGTAAAAGGTATACAAAAAACACCCTGAAAATAATATCAGCTGTAGCAAATGTTACAAGTGAAAGCTCTGACATGTTTCGATTCCAAAAATATTCATCAGAGGATGTCGATTTTGGTAATATATTGAAAGACCAGTTATTGTAGTAGCTGTGGATAACAGTGTGGGTAGTGTGCGAATCGCACCCAAAAGACACAGAGGACGCCCAGACAACCTCCCAAGGGCTATATGAATTGTAGAATACATAGCTACCCCAACACTACCATAAGGATAGTAAAAGTATACTAAAAGTATCTATATGCCATTAAAAGGCACTATTTGGAGAGGACTGAAGTCATCAAAGTCCGACAAGTCAGCAAATTAATGGCAACAAAGCCAAAAATTGTCAAAGGGTCAAAATGGCCATCAGTTCTCAAATGCTGCTGTTTGTACAGAGTAGCCACTGAACACTGACACGATCCATACTGAATCTACCAGGGGCCTTTGCGCACTTTTGTGTATTTAATAGAGTTAAAAAAGTACAAAAACTTTTTGAAGAACCCTCGTATATCTCCTGATGAAGATTATTGGAATCGAAACATGTTAGAGTTTTCACTTGTAACATACAGCCCTTCGCTACATCTGATGTTGTTTGCAGGGTTGTTTTTGTATCATGTATAATATACAATTATTTCCTGTGCAACTATATCAATTTTAATCATTGTTTAATAAAAGTGAATATTTTATTTCTGTGGTTTCTTTTTGGTGCAGAAAAAATTCCATTGTTGCAGACTAACTATCGTTCCACCATGTATTAGGGAAGTGACGCCTTAATTATTAGAAGGGATCTATTTTTAATTATTTTTTAAATTCTACTAGTTTATGGCCAGGTTTAGTCTTTTACATTTGATTGCATTTGAGACCATAAATCAATTGAGTTTATCGTGTCTTCAGCATCCAGGGTAAATCATTATCAATATGGATTGTATCTGCTACTACATCATTGCCATTTATGGTGCCAGGGCCTATTGCAATAATTTCCCCTTTACCACTGTATTGTCATATTGTGTTATACTGGGAGCTTCACCGCTCAGTGTATGAATGCATACTGTAAATATTTACTGTATACAAAAAAAACACATAAAAGACGTTTAAAAAAATACGCCATTAGCTACAACTGCCCCTTTAAAGCCAAACCCAAGGTATGATCTGTATACTGCATACTGGCATTGGGCAAGCTTAGCACAAATGTACAGGGCCGGATTAACATAGGGGCTATTGGAGCTGCAGCTCCAGGCCCCTTTCTCAAGATAGGCCCATTTGCCCAAAAAAAAAAAAAAGATCGACTTCGAGGATTGTAGCTCGGCGATCAGGAGTCACAGAGACCCCATATTTGGGGGGTAGGTAGCTAAAGACCCACTCCAGCACTGGTTAAAAGATTGGGCTGCTATCATCTATGGTTCCGGAGATACAGGGCTCCTTGCGCAGCCTGTCAGAAGCTGCATACAGAGCGGTCAGTATAAATACAAGCTGGAACACTCTGCAGCAGACTGAGAGGATGAACTCACAGTGCTTATAATAATTATTTGTATATTACTTATGATAATTAACCCCTCGCCACCCAGCCCCATTCTGAGACTTCTCTCCTACATGTAAAAATCATCATTTTTTTATGCTAGAAAATTACTCAGAACCCTCAAGCATTATATATTGTTTTAGCAGACACCCTATGGAATAAAATGGTGGTATTTGCAACTTTTTATGTTGGAAAGAAACTGTTTCATTCATAAAAAAAAACACTAAAGTTATCACGATTTTTTGTTGTGTATTAAGCAATGCTTTACATTTTTTTACAGGTTACATGTTTAGAGTTACAGAGGAGGTCTAGTGCTAGAATTATTGCTCTCGCTCTAATGATCTTGGCGTATGTAACCTGTGTGTATCTGGCTCTGATACTAACCAGTGCCTACCCAGGGACTGACTAGTATCTCTCCCCAGCCTGTCCCCACACACCCTCTCACCTGCTGACCTGTGAATGGGGCGATCACTCCCGCAGTGTTATTGTGTTCTGCCAGTGAATACAATGATTAGTGTTGCTAACTATAGCTGGCAGCACTGATTGTTTTGGGGAAAACCTGACAGGCTGGTTGTACTCAAGTCGGTTAATAGGTTGACTTGTGTAAAACCAGCTAGCCCATACATAGATCGACTATGGCTGGTCTCTGCTTAATTGGTGTAATTTCAATCCATGTCTGGCCCGCTTAACCACTACTCAGTCCCTAATCATCCTTCCACAAACTTTTACATTTTTCCTTCCCAGATTACTTCATCCTCCTCTCCTATACATAGTGCCCACTGTCATACTCTCCACACTTCTCTCCTATACATAGTGCCCACTGTCATACTCTCCACACTCCTCACCTATACAGTGCCCACCGCCATACCCTCCATACTCCTCTCCTATACATAGTGCCCACCTCCATACCCTCCATACTCCTCTCCTATACATAGTGCCCACCGCTATACCCTCCATACTCCTCTCCTGTACATACTACTCACTGTCATACCCTCCACACTCCTCTCCTATACATAGTGCCCACTGCCATACCTCCAACACTTCTCTCCTATACATAGTGCCCACTGTCATACCCTCCACACTCCTCTTCTGTACATACTACTCACTATCATACCCTCCATACTCCTCTCATATACATAGTGCCCACTGTCATACCTCCAACACTTCTCTCCTATACATAGTGTCCACTGTCATACCCTCCACTCCTGTACATACTACTAACTGTCATACCCTCCATACTCCTCTCCTATATATAGTGCCCACCGTCATACCCTCCCTCCACACTCCTCTCCTGTAATTACTGCTTACTGTCCTACTCTCCTGTACATAGTGCCCACTGTCATACCCTCCACACTCTTCTCTTATATATAGTGCCCAATGTCATAACCTCTACACTCCTCTGCTGTGCATACTGCCCACTGTCTTACCCTTCACACTCCTCTCCTGTACATAGTGCCTTCTGCCATACCCTCTGCACTCCTCTCATGTACATAGGGCCCACTGTTAGACCCTCCACATTCCTCTCCCTCACCTGCACATACTTCCCACTTTTATACCATCCATACTCCTCCCCTATGCCTCTTACCCACAAAAACTGTTCTTTAAAATTATATGTTAAAATTATATGTTAAAATTATATGTTCCTCAATGTTACCAGCTCTAGAATGGGCACTTTTGTCAGTTCAACTAAAGGAAATCTCACAGTCCTCATATTTGTTCTGCCCCATTATTAGTACTTATTTTATTTTGTAATTACTATTGTGATGTATAGAGGAACATAGGGGGTGTCAGCTACTCTAAATATAGCACTTGTAAAAAAAGCGTCCCTGAAAATATTTTTGAAATGTTGAGAACCATGTACTTAGGCACTGCCCAAGGGCCACAGGGTCAGTAGGGGCCCCATGAGAGGCTCCAGTGATAGTAAAGCGGTAGTAAACTTTTCTAACACTACTACTTTTTAGAGGCCCTTGGGTAGGTTATGCCATAATGTACAAGTATCCATCTCTCATCCTCCTTCTCTCTCTTTAATTGAATTTGTTATAACAAAAAATAGTTAGCATTTTTATTTATTTATTGTTTATAAAAGGCCCCACCAAAATCCTCAGCACCAGGCCCACGATGTTCTTAATCTGGCCCTGCAAATGTAGCACCCTCCCAGATAGGCTGCTAGGTTTGGTTAGCAAATTTAGTTCTGTGGCTATACTGTAATCAGCAGAGCAGCATGGGATTGCTTTGCACTGTTCTGAGCACCACAGGCTCCAAGTTTAAATTGCTTCCCCCTATCTTTTGGAGGCTTTCAGAATAAAGTGGGTGGGGGGAGTCAAATGAGCAACCTGAATATTTATGCAGCTCCAAACAATCCCTGGGGAGGTGTTCCCAGATGGCGGTTGGGGAGTGCATAAATAGTTTGCAATCTCAAAGAGCAGGGTTCTTCCCAAGGGGTAGTCCATCTGAAGATCCTACCTATCTCATTGAGGTCTCATCTGTGCACAACAGAGGGCCTATTCTCCTTCTAATCCTATGAGTGCTGGAAGAGGGTTCTGATCTTGAAGTTTCACAGTGAAGTCTGTCTGCCTGAGTATGAGGGAGACATGCAAGTCCTGAGCACACTATGAGTACCGATGTAAGAGATAGGGATCCTAATGACTGTTAACAACTGGTGCACTAAGGCTTGTCTGGCCTGGAACATTCTCAAAAAAAGTGCATGGTCCCTTTAAAAATAAAATAAATCTTACATTGCAATCAATATATAAAATTCAAATGAAGGCAATGTGCAAATATACACTTTGCACTTTATATATTGATTGCAACGTAAGATGTGTTTTATTTTTAAAGAAACAGCGCATTATTTTTTGGAGGATTTGCTAGTTTGCCCAGTGTCGGGAATATATAGGCTGCAGCGGTCCCATCTGGTTTATTTATTTAAACATTGAATCAGGGTGCATTGAGCGCAAGAAATATAAATATATATATATATATACAGTATCTAAGAAATGACACTTTGCTACAATGTAAAGTAGTGAGTGTACAGCTTGTATAACAGTGTACATTTGTTGTCCTCTCAAAATAACTCAACACACAGTCATTAATGTCTAGGCCACTGGCAACAAAAGTGAGTACAGTATTAGTGGCTGTCAACAGGAAATCATTCCACAAATGTGGAAGTATGTTGTTAGCACAGTTGGCTAGCAAAGTCAAATATATTAAAAGAAATGGATTTATAGGAACACTGAACTGCAGCTCATAGGAACCAATCAGGTTTCATCTTTCACTGTATGAAGTATACCCGCCAAATGCAACCTGAAATCTCATTGGTGGCTCAGTCCAATACGTTTTCCTCTGTGTTCAGAAGGTTCCATGCGTTCAGGAGATCCGTGACATACTAGAGTGGATCTGCCTGTGTGTTCTCATGGGAAAGACGAGGACGGGAGGCCCAGAACAGCCCAAAGACAGAATAAATAAACATATAAAACGGTGTAAGTGTTTCCATGCATTTTTCTGTTCACTCAGCGCATTAGAAACATTATCTGATGGCTCTCGTCACAAGATCAAAGTGTGAAATGCAAACCACCTCGCTGGCCCCTCTGCCTCCAAGCCATACATCCATTACATAAAACATGACACCTTGGAAGACAATTTCCTTCTGCACCAGCATGTTTACATAAAAGTGGACCTGTCACCTGCACACAAAGGCTCATTGAAGCTGAACTCCGGGCAGATATAAAAGACAAAATAAATAAATGTTATAAATGCCACTAGGCTAAGTGCCTGAATTTGACTTGGTTTCAGCTTCTTGCAGTCTCCTATACAGCAGTGCTCTGATTGGGTGAGGGAGGGGCAAGACCTGGATGACCCAATCAGATGTTCTGAATACAAATGTGTTGTCAATGAACGAGCTAATATAAGGTGAGAGCAGAGTGAGCATAGAGATGAGCTCATCAGTATCCTGCTGCTCCTTCTAATCCAGTGGTGGCTGGTGGTAAAAAAAAAATTGGGGGGGGGGGGGGGTTGGGCAGCAAAAAGTTGCAGCACCTCCCCTGGTTGGTCGAGTCTGGAGCACTTAACTCATCTATGGTGGGCAGAGCTTTTCCCGGGCTTCACCGGCGGCTTCCCCTGCTCTCCACGGGCATCAGGTCGGCGACGGCTTCTGTTTCCTCCCTCCTCCATGGCCGCCAATCAGGACTCTTCACTTTTTAGCCGGAAAACAGTTCTCAGACCCGCATCTGATTGGCCGGGTTGAGGATCAGTGTTTCAATAGCGAAAATTAATTTGCTGTTGTAACACCTAGGTGGGCTCGTAGTGCAATGCTCTTCAACCCAAGCCCACCCTATTGATATAGATATATATATATATATATATATATATATATATATATATATATATATATATATATAAAAACATTAAAAACACCCTGACATAAGTGTAAGTGATTACATAACCTCTGTTCTCAGCTGCATAAGGAGCTCAGAGAGCTGGGGAGAAGAAACTGGTCTTCCCAGTGAATGGCTTGCAGGGGGGGGGTGTCATGACAAGTCTGATCATTGGAGAAGAGTTCTCAGCACTGCTAGAAAACTGACCACTTTAGGGTTGATTTACTAAAACTGGAGAGTGCAAAATCTGGTGCAGCTGTACATGGTAGCCAATCAGCTTCTAACTTCAGCTTGTTTAATTACATTTTGACAATAAAACCTGGAAGCTGATTGGTTTCTATGCAGAGCTGCACCAGATTATGCACGCTCCAGTTTTGGTAAATCAACCCCACTGTTCTCTCTTGCTTAGTGTGGTCAGTTTTTATAGGAAAGCAAAGGGATTGGCAGGAACACCAGGGATTTCTTACAAGTACATGGTACAGCAGGTACATATTAGGAATATGAAATGTTAGGTTTACATATTCTTTAACCACTTCAGCTCTGGAAGGTTTTACCCCCTCCCTGACCAGGCCATTTTTTGCGAAACGGCACTGTATTAGCGCGGCCGTGCAACTCTGTACCCAAATAAAATGTATGTCCTTTTTTTCCCACAAATAGAGCTTTCCTTTGGTGGTATTTGATCACCTCTGTGATTTTTGAGTGCACCCCTCACATTTATGTAAATATTTTATTCTATCTTTTCATATGACAACACTGAAGAAATTACACTTTGCTACAATGTAATGTAGTGAGTGTACAGCTTGTATAACAGTGTAAATTTGCCGTCCCCTCAAAATTATTCAACAAACAGCCATTAATGTCTAAACCGCTGTCAACAAAAGTGAGTACACCCCTAAGTGAAAATGTGCATATTGGGCCAAATTGGCTGTTTCCCCTCCCCGATGTCATGTGACTCATTAGTGTTACAAGGTCTCAGGTGTGAATGGGGAGCAGGTGTGTTAAATTTGGTGTTACTCTCTCATACTGGTCACTGGAAGTTCAACATGGCACCTCATGGAAAAGAACTCTCTGAGGATCTGAAAAAAAGAATTGTTCCTTTACATAAAGATGGCCTAGACTATAAGAAGATTGCCAAGATCCTGAAACTGAGCTGCAGCACGGTGGCCAAGACCATACAGCGGTTTAACAGGACAGGTTCCCCTCAGAACAGGCCTCACCATGGTCAACCAAAGAAGTTGAGTGCACGTGCTCAGAGTCGTATCCAGAGGTTGTCTTCAGGAAATAGACATATGAGTGCTGCCAGCATTGCTGCAGAGGTTGAAGGGGTGGGGGGTCAGCCTGTCAGTGCTCAGACCATACGCCGCACACTGCATCAAGTTGGCCTGCATGGCTGTCGTCCCAGAAGGAAGCCTCTTCTAAAGATGATACTCAAGAAAGCCCGCAGTTTGGTGAAGACAAACAGACTAAGGACACGGATTACTGGAACCATGTCCTGTGGTCTGATGAGACCAAGATAACCTTATTTGGTTCAGATGGTGTCATGTGTGTGTGTGGCGGCAACCAGGTGAGGAGTACAAAGACAAGTGTGTCTTGCCTACAGTCAAGCATGGTGGTGGGAGTGTCATGTTCAGGGGCTGCATGAGTGCTGCCGGCACTGGAGAGCTACAGTTCATTGAGGGAACCATGGATGGCAACATGTACTGTGACATACTGAAGCAGAGCATGATCCCCTCCCTTCGGAGACTGGGCTGCAGGGCAGTATTCCAACATGATAATGACCCCAAACACACCTCCAAGACGACCACTGTCTTGCTAAAGAAGCTGAGGGTAAAAGAGATAGACTGGCCAAGCATGTCTCCAGACCTAAAACCTATTACCGTATATACTCGAGTATAGGCCGACCCGAATATAAGCCGAGGCCCCCAATTTACCCCCTGGAACTGGAAAAAATTATTGACTCGTGTATAAGCCGAGGGTGAGACATGCCTGTCCATCCCTGTGTGTCCGTCCATCCCTGTGGGTCCATCCATCCCTGTGTGTGTGTCCATGCATCCGTGTGTGTGTGTGTGTGTGTGTGTCCATGCATCCGTGTGTGTGTGTGTGTGTGTGTGTGTGTCCATGCATCCGTGTGTGTGTGTGTGTGTGTGTGTGTGTGTGTGTGTCCATGCATCCGTGTGTGTGTGTGTGTGTGTGTGTGTGTGTGTGTGTGTGTGTGTCCGTGCAGCCTACCTGTGTCCAGCCTGCCTGTGTCCGTCCAGCCTGCGTCCCGTCCAGCCTGCGTCCCGTCCAGCCTGCGTCCCATCCCGGCCTGCGTCCCGTCCCGGCCTGCGTCCCGTCCCGGCCCGGCCCGGCCCGTCCCGAGCCGAGCCTCCGTCCTTCAGCTCTTCGTCGGCGGCCATTCTAGGATTCAAAAGCCGCGCCTCCGTCGGTGATAGGCGGAACACTCAATTTCCCACTGACTGCTGGGAAATTGAGTGTTCCGCCTATCGGATGTCCGTGATAGGCGGAACACTCAATTTCCCAGCAGCCTGTGTTCCGCCTATCACGGACATCGTCTCATCCTCGTCCGTAGTACGAGGATGAGACGATGTCCGTGATAGGCGGAACACAGGCTGCTGGGAAATTCAGTGTTCCGCCTATCACAGGCGAAGGCGGAGGCGGAGGCGCGGCATTTGAATGTTAGAATGGCCGCTGTCTGTCTGCTCGATACGCTGATCGAGCAGGCAGACAGCGATGACTCGAGTATAAGCCGAGGGGGGCACTTTCAGCCTCAAAAAAGAGGCTGAAAATCTCGGCTTATACTCGAGTATATACGGTAAGCATCTGTGGGGCATCCTCAAATGGAAGGTGAAGGAGCGCAAGGTCTCTAATATCCACCAGCTCTGTGATGTTGTCATGGAGGAGGTGGAAGAGGACTCCGGTGGCAACCTGTGAAGCTCTGGTGAACTCCATGCCCAAGAGGGTTAAGGCAGTGCTGGAAAATAATGGTGACCACACAAAATATTGACACTTTGGGCCCAATTTGGACAATTTCACTTAGGGGTGTACTCACTTTTGTTGCCAGCAGTTTAGACATTAATGGCTGTGTGTTGAGTTATTTTGAGGGGGCAGCAAATTTACACTGTTATACAAGCTGTAAACTCACTACTTTACATTGTAGCAAACTGTAATTTCTTCAGTGTTGTCACATGAAGATAGAATAAAATATTTACAAAAATGTGAGGGGTGTACTCACTTTTGTGAGATACTGTATATAAAATTGCACAAAGTGTTTACCAGAGCTAAACCTTTCATCCTATTTCTACATTTCTGCATTGGTAAATTTCAAAAGCCAATATAAAGGAATAGTAGTGGTTAAAAAAAAAAAAACACTTGTGGGTTTAAAGTAGTTCTAAAGCCTTAGGCCTCTTTCAGATGAATGATCCGTTCAGATCCACCTGTCAGTTTCTTAGGCAGACCTGAACGGATGCTCCATAGACCTCTATGGAGCGTTGGATGTCAGCGGTGACATGTCCACTGACATCCGACCCGCTCCGATCCGAAAAAGTGTGACGGAGGAAAAACCTACTTTTCCATCTGTCTGCGGATCGGATGACAATGGACTCTGCGGTCCGTCGTCATCCTATCTCCCATAGGGGAGAGCGGCGATCTGATAGATCCGTCCCTGCGCAGTGAGCAGAGACGGACCGGTCCTCTGCCTGCTCAGCGGGGATCGACAGAGTGATCTCCGCTGAGCAAGTGGATATCCACTGGGGCGGATCATCACGGATCCGTCCCGTGTGAAAGAGCTGAAATGGATATTTTATAGATAGGCAACTCCTATTCTCATATTGATTAGTGGTTCCAAATTAATAATAACTACTGCAGTAGGGAACAGACACAAAAGATACACTCAGCATCTTTCCAAATAACCGTTCTCCTTTATGATGCATTTGAAGGTTTTTATACACATGATTACGTAGGTATCACATTAATATTACAATTATACCCTTATGGTAGCAAGGGGCGTTACATAGGCAGGCTAATTCTAATCAGGACTCGAAAGAATGCAAAACATGTACTGAAAACATTATTAGTGCCGTGTGCACAGTGAGGGCATTGTGCAATACATATAAAATAGAATACAATTATATACAGAACCTACAAATTTCCATTACAGAGCCCTTAAGGTTTTCCCCCTTAATGCATTCTATGCAATAAGATGAAAGACCTTCTGTGCTGCAAATTTCCCTTCAACCAACCCATCCCCCTTATTCTTACCTTAGCCCAATCCAATCCACTGCTGTCAATCAAATGCTGTGCCTAGCGATCACGGGGCAGCACCGAAACCGCCCGCCTTGTGTCAATAGACAGGGCAGCTCAGGAAGGGGCATGTACGGGTGCCCCTATGGAAAGCAGCTTTCCATGGGGACACTTGCCAAAGAGGAGGAGCTTTCAACGCCGACGGGGGACCCCAGAAGAAGAGGATTAGGGGCTGCTCTTATGCAAACCCATTGCACAAAGCAGGTAAGTATAACATATTTGTTATTTCATTTTTTTTTTAATTAAGGTTTAATGTCTATTTAACAAATCTTTTTTTGCATAATTCTCCTTTAAGGGGGGAGTGGCAGCATCTTATGCCTACATACGTTTGCTAATAGGCGTCCCTCGTTCTCATCTCAAAAAGTTGGGAGGTTGTCTAGGGAATAAGGAGGAACTAGTAATGACTATCTGACGTCTGACCGTACCCTTTGTATACACACAGACATGCAGTTCCTTTAATTGGTGGAGATTAGTGTTTGTTTCTACAGTGATGTATATTGTTACTATCTGCCTCCTTTGTGAATAGGTAACAGGTATAGTGGAACACATACCAGAATGTCCAAACCGGTGATTCATGTGTATGGAATCTGGAGCTGAGGCAGAAACTTACCATAAGAGAAGGTATCGGGCAGAGGAAGTCCATGGCCAGCTAACTCCTGAAACGTCCAGAATTTGTTTACGCAATTTAGAATGGCTTGAGAGCGATTCACCAGACGGCAGCCCAGTTTCTCGAGGTGTCGCAGGACAGTTATATCACTATCAGACTGCACAGTAGGAGTTGGGACCCGGACCAGTATCACCTGAGGGTAGGAGGTCACTGTCTTCTTATCAACCTGCAAGCCTGAAACAGAACAAGAAGAAAGATGAAAGAAAACACATGGACCAATAAAAAAACAATTTATACTGCTATATCTTATCTTTGGTAAAAATAACCCAAATTAGTGGATATTATTTGGTCTTTGTGAAAGTTAGAGAGTCTACAAGCTGTGGTGCAAATCACACAAAATTGATCACATCTGATGTACTGGTGGCCTCTCTCATTTCTTGTGACCCGAACAAGTCAGGAAAGTACAAATACCCCCCAAATGACCCCTTTTTGGAAAGTAGACATTCCAAGGTATTTAGTAAGAGGAATGGTGAGCTTTTTGATGTTGTAATTTTTTCCCACAATTCTTTGCAAATGAAGATTTTTTATTTTATTTTAATTTTTTCCACATAATTGTCATTGTAATAGGTTATTTCTCTGCTACTCCTCCTGAGTATTACAATACCACATGTGTGGGACTTTTCCACAGCCTGGCCACATAGAGAGGCCCAACATGCAGGGAGCACCATCACGTGTTCTAGGAGCATTAATTACACATCAAACTTCTTGACTACCTATTACACTTTTGAAGGCCCTGGAGCACCAGGACAATGATACGTGGCACTGATACGTGGCACTGATACGTGGCACTGATGACAGATGCCACTAATACGTGGCACTGATGACACGTGACACTGACAGATGGCACTAATATGTGGCACTGATGACAGATGGCACTTATACGTGGCACTGATGACACGTGGCACTGATGACCCATGGCACTAATACGTGGAACTGATGACAGATGGCATTAATACGTGGCACTGATGACACGTGACACTGATGACAGATGGCACTGATACCTGGCATTGATGACACGTGACACTTATAACAGATGGCACGTGACACTGACAGGTGGCACTGATGCAGATGGTACTGATATGTGGCACTGGTGACAGATGGCACTAATATGTGACATTGATGACACGTGACACTGATATGGCACTGATGACAGATGGCACTATGTGGCACTGATGTGGCACTGATGACAGGTGGCACTGATGACAGATGGCACTTATACGAGGCACTGGGGACAGATGGCACTGAGGACAGGTGGCACTGGGGACAGATGGCACTGATGACAGGTGGCACTGGGGACAGATGGCACTGATGACAGATGGCACTGATAACAGGTGGCAGTGGGAGCAGATGGTACTGACAGGTGGCAGTGGGGACAGATGGGCACTTTATTTTCGTTTTATTTATTTATTTTTTATTTATTTTTTACACTAACCGCTGCATCTCTGCAGCGGTTCATCTCTCCCTCCTCACACGCTGTCTGTGTGAAGAGGGAAAGCCGGCGATGAGAGATGATCTCATATGTTTACATGTGAGATCATCTCTCATTGGGCACGCCGATCGTGCTGTAAACGGCCGCTGTGATTGGCCGTTTACAGCAATCTGTGACTGGCTGTGTCTGGGGGACACGGCCAGCACAGAACTTCCCCGATGCGCGCCCGCGGCGCGCAGAGGGGAAGTTAAAGGGAGGACTTCCAGGGACGGACTCCCAGCAGATAGCGTCCACGCTGCAGCCGTCATTTGGCTATAGCGCGGGCACGAAGTGGATTAAAATGTATGTAATGGCAAAACATTTTTTTAGTGTGGCCACGCCATAGTGCATGCTATAGATTAGACCAGGGCTGTTTTTAACTCGGGGCAAAAGGGGCAGCTGCCCTCGGCCCTGTCTTTGTTGCGGGGCCCTAAGTAGCTGCCTCATACTTGCCAACTATCCTGGTTTAAATTCCCTTGTCATTTGAGGTTTTAGCCCTGTGTTGTGTACTGATATCTCAGTGTGAAGTTCTGTTACTAATGCTGCCCAGCTCTGCCCTTTTGTTGTGTACAGATGACTCACCTGTAGACTCTGTGTTTACATGTAAATCACCGGCATTCATATTTGAATAGGGGCGGCCGGCAGCATTGATATGTACATCATGGCCCCCTGAGGTCATATCCACAGTAATCTCATTAGCACATTATGCAATTGCCTTACAGGTCCTTCAGAGCGCATGTGCTGGTGATGTCAGTGGCTGCATGCAGAGTGAATATCTCCTACACGGTGTGCGTTTAGGAGATGTTCACCTTACCTACAGGTAAGCCTTATTATAGGCTTACCTGTAGGTAAAAATGACAAAGCAGGCTTTACTGCCACTTTAAGGCTTGCATGGCCTCAGACAATACTTATGGTGTCCCAGTGCTGTTTGCTTTATGTCCTACTGCTTAAAGTGGAACTTTAGGGTAACGCATTTAAATAGGTGGGCAGGAAGGATTTTTAATGCAAAGGAGAAATGCTTTGTCTCTTCTACATTAAAAATAGTTACCTGCCTGTATGCATGCGCAGGAGTGATTTCACCCCTGCCCAGCCAATGACAGCGGCCAGTAATTAAGACCTGGAAGTCAGCCGTCTGAAGATGTCTGTGGCCAGGCGGGGAGCTCGGCCAACGCTGCATCACTGGAGCTGAGATGAGTTTTGTTCCGCTTTAAGGGACTGTTCTAAGTAGCTTCAAAGAGAAAAGTGTCCTCACATTCATGTCAAGTGTTCTGGAGTATCCCACAGTCCCATACAATTTAATCTGCAATAAATGCTAGAAAGGCATCAGACCAAAAAGAGGCACAACATAGGAGAAAAGTAGGACAGAGGGCTTTGGTTCTGAAGAAGGGCAGTCCTTCCAAGTGAGAAACATTTGTGCGTTATTGGCCAGACCAGGGTCATTGCATGCTGCACTTTTGCATCCAGTGGCTATGCAACCATAGGACATCCAGTGCCCATGCAACCATACGACATCTAGTGCCCATGCAATAATTGGGCATCCAGTTATACCATAAGACATCTAGTGCTCATGTAATCATTGGGCATCCAGTGTCCATGTAATCGTAGGACATCCAGTGCCCATGCAACCATAGGACATCCAGTGCCCATGCAACCATAAGACATTCAGTGCCCATGCAACTATAGGACATCCAGTGCTCATGCAGCCATAGGACATCCAGTGCCCATGCAACCATAAGGCATCTAGTGCCCCTGCAATAATTGGGCATCCAGTTATACCATAAGACATCTAGTGCCCATGTAATCATTGGACATCCAGTGTCCATGCAACCGTAGGCCATCCAGTGCCCATACAATCATCGGCCATCCAGTGCTCATGCAATCATAAGAATTTTCCCTTCTTTTTATAGTGAGGGGCTCCTCTGCAGTGTACATCGAGGAATTGCCTTACACACAGACACATACTAGCTCACTTCCCTCCTTTAATCTTAATGCTTACATCAGCTGTTACTGCTCAGTGCGCAGTCATCAACAACCACTACGGCTTGCATACTATAAATACCAGCATAATAGGCGTACAGAGTGACTGCAGAGACAAGGTATAATCACTGATCCATTTCCACTCAGGAGTTTAATGTGCTGCATTTATATTGATGACTGATGGGTTGTGAAATGTGCCGAGCTGCAAAGGTTTAAATAACTTAGAAGAAGAGCGCACTGCACACACAATGCGGAGTGAAAATCTCCTCCAATGTGCTGACTCATTCACTCTTGCTAGCATCTTCAATAAAAGGGAAATAACAAACTAGGCTAGTGTGTCAAAAGTCTACACGAGTGGCCTTTTTCAGGAAAGAGTGCTCATTTGCAGGCCTGCACAGGCACTGGGTGCAGAAATTGAACATACAATTTCCCCAGTCCAGGTATACCAATAGTTCACGGTTGTCCCTCATTTGCAGGACTGTGCCTCTTTTTGAACCAAAAGGGGCCCTCTTTCCCCCTCAGTTCTCTCTGTCTTTAGTCTATTGCAGGGGTCTCCAAACTTTCTCAACAAAGGGCTAGTTTACTGTCCTTAAGACTTTTGGGGGGGCCGAACTATGGCCATTGGGAGTAGAAAAAGTAATGATGTCAGTGGGAAAAAAAACAATACCCCATCTTTGGTGTCATTGGTAGAAATTTTGCCCTATTATTGTGTCACTGGGAGAAATTGTGCCCCTTTATTGGGGTCATTGGGAGGAAATTGTGCACCTTTATTGGGGTCATTAGGGGGGAAATAATGCCCCATTTTTAGCATCAGTGGATGAAATAATGCCCCAAGGGCGGTATAAAAGCAAACAAAGGACCACATCTGGCCCCTGGGCCGCAGTTTGGAGACCACTGGTCTTTTGCATGGGTGTTTATAAAAATGTATTATTTAAAGCACAAATTAACCTATAGCACATCTTCACTCAAAAGTAGTAGTACCAATCCTCCCCAACCTCCAGCCCCAACACATTTGAATTTTGTTTTGTTTTTATGGGGAGTGGGTTCCTTTTTTGACAGATACCCACACCCCCACTTCCTCAATTCTGGCCTAGGCAAGAATGAGGACGCTCATCCGGCCCCACCCCACACTCCACATCATACATCTCAAGAAGCTGTCTCAGGATCTTGTGCATGCGCAATGGGGGGCCAGCTGTGATTCATTAGGAAGTCACAGCCAGCTTCCAAATCCAAGACAGCGGTGGTGGAGACCCGACCAATGAGAAGAATCGGCTGCAGGAGGACAGCACTGGGCTAAATGCACAGCTAAATACATTCTAGGTAGATAAAAACAAAAGGTGTGCAAAGTCTTACAGCAGCTGCATTCTAAGTGTTTGTCACACTTCAGCGCCCTATGCTGGCAGAGCTGAGTAACAGCTACACCCCTCAACACAAGTTTCCTTGCCCAGAATTGTACCGCAGAGAAGGGGAGGGGCATGTCTGATCTGGTCTGTTACATTACTGAGAGCACTGGTTCTAATTCCTATTAGATATCTAGCTCAAGTGCTGTAGGTCTAGTCATACATATATAGATTTCTATCATTCAACACCATGATAGAGAAAGAAATCCATTGATTTCCCCATCTGCACTAAACAGTATGAATAGAGAACTCTCTACTACCAGCTATAGAATTTAGCCACTGCAGCACCCATGGCTGCCTGGATACCTGAGCAGAAACAGTATTTCATAGGATCTGATAGAATGCAGTCACTTTTAGGCCAATAAAATTCCAGCCGTCTCAGTTGATTTCTAAACAGTGTTTGTTGAGCTGGGTGGTGCCAACACTGCCACCCATGGCTCAAATTTCTCAATTTGAGATGTGTATGAGTAACCTAACAGGAACGCAGAGGTAAGACTCTGAAAATGGAGGTTGTTCGTATAAAGTCTATCTGACTTCATATCTATTTCTGTGACTTCAACTGCCCTTTTAATATTAACAAATGGTGGACATACACAGCCCAATTCCATGCTAATACAATGCCCCATTTCAATGCTTAATTAGAGTAGTGAAGCACAAGTTTTTTTTTTTTTTTTTTTTTTTATAAAATCTTTTTGCAACATGGACAATCCTTTCCTTTTCTCATTGTGCTAAATGTAGACATAGAAGCTTTTCCTTATGAAAAAAAGTCACAAATTATGGCCCATGGGTCACAGACAGAAGGTTTGGGAATTTAAAGATGTCTCCTACAAATTGTCCTCTGGGAGTCATCTGTCTGTCTATGGTCAGCTATGCTTGTCGGTAGTGATAATTTTTCATAAGATATTATATCATTTCCATTGTCCAAATCTTTTTTTTTTAAACTGACCTGCGTATGACAAGGCATACACCATCTGTAGATCCAAGGGCACACAGCATCAGTTTTTTTTGAGTTCTGATGAAGAGGGATTTGCCCTTGAAACACATAAGCCTCCTCCCTGTGTATGGGTATTACTCGAGCATGGGCGTCCGCAGGTAGGGGCAAGGAGGGGGGTCAAGTGCCCCCCCCTGGAATCAGGGATCAGATCTTAAATTCAACACAGTTCCATCACTATTGGGGTGACACCATTGTGGTTCTGTCAAGCCCCCCTATCAGTGTAATGTGACTGCGGGCTCTTTTCCTTGCTCAGTCCAGCAGAGAACTCGGCGGTGCTGTGACAGGAGAAAGGCGAGCTGCGGGCTATCAGGTTTCCCCCGGTCACCCCCCCCCCTTTCTCCTGTCAGGGAGACGACGGCTCTCACCAGGTTCCCCACCCAGCTTTCTGCCCGCTCCATTCCTTCCCTATTGGCCATAACTGAGGGCCAATCAAAGGAGACTAGGAGAGGAGAGCATCATGGGACATGTAGTCCCAAAGATTGGTGGCCCCATTTTCCACAGGGAGGAGGCTACAGCTCGATCAAGAGAGAGATTGAGAGACTGCAGCCTGGAAAAAAAGCTGAGGGAGAGAGTGCTGCAGGAAAAAGAATGAGGAGTGTGCTGGGCCACACTGCCCAGTGCCACCAGAGAGAGAGAGCTACACTGTCCCATGCCACCAGAGAGAGCCATGCTGTTCAGCGCCACCAGAGAGAGCAACGCTGCCCAGCACTGCCAGAGAGAGAAAGACTGAGCCACTGCCAGGGTACAGACATGCTACACTACTGACCAGAGTCGCCCCAGGGGAACCCAGAATGAGCGATCGTCCAGCCGGTGGGATCACTGCTGTAGTTTCACTGGGACTGGTAAGAGGGCCTGTTGGCCATTATCCATTACTTATCTTAGGGACTGGACTACGTCTGCAGTCTCTGACCATGATAATGTGATAATGACATTGTCGAAAAGGGGCGGCGCATGGGTGACCCTAAATTTATGCCCCCCCCTGAAAAAAATTCTACGGACGCCCATGTACTCGAGCATCGCATTGGATTGCCTCTTGGATTATTGTCGTTTCTTATTTTAATATAATTCTAATGACATTGTGAGTATATTGGAATTTTTAGTCTTTGAATAAATAGTTTTTATGGTAATGCAGGAGGTTGGTGCACACTCTTTTTTTTGTTATAGTTACTTTCAGGGCTTTTTTTTTTGTCAGAGAATAGGTGCAGGAACTCCCCCTTTCCAGGTCAGCCTTGTCTCCTCCAAACACCGTTCCTTGGTTCCACTCCCTACCCACCTCCCAGGGCTGCCCCTTTTAGAAAATACAGAAGCATGTTACATTGTAATTTGTATGGAACTAGTTAATGATAACAATAAAAGCAGTAAAATAGATCCCCTGCAGCCAACAATAATAGATCTGCCCCCCCCCCCCACCCCGCAACAATGGACCACCCGCAAAAAAATACCCCCCCCCCAGCAACAATAGCATACCTCCCAACTGTCCCTGATTTTAAGGGACTGTCCCTGATTTGGAGCAATGTCACTCTGCCCCTCATTCCACCTCATCTGTCGCTCATTTTGATCTGATCTATATACCGTATTTATCGGCGTATTACACACACTTTTTCCCCTTAAAATCAGGGGAAAATTGCGGGTGCGTGTTATACGCCGATCCACCGCGATTTCCTTGCGATTCTTGGGCTCTGGGCGGCTTTCAGCTGCCTTCGGCCCTTCTCGTGGCTTTCGGCCACCTTCGGCCTTTCTCGGCAGTTTTCGAGAGCGGCCGAAAGCCTGCGAGTACGGCCGAGGAGGCCGAAAGCCTCCAAGTACGGCCGAGGCGGCCGAAAACCACTGAGAAGCGGCGAGAGCGATCGAAAGCCTCCGAGTACGGCCGAGGCGCCCGAAAGCCTCCGAGTACGGCTGTGCCGGCCGAAAAAGCCTCCGAGTACGGTCGAGGTGGCCGAAAGCCGCCGAGTACGGCCGAGGCGGCCGATAGCCTCCGAGTACGGTCGAGGCGGCCAAAAGCCTCTGAGTGCGGCCAAGGCGGCCGAAAGCCGCCGAGAACTTCCGGACGCCGCCGAGATACGAAGGACATCTCAGCGGCGCCATTTTTGAAAACAAAAGCTGAGGGGACAATGATGCACAAGGCTGCAATGACGGACAAACTGCATGACGGACAGGCTGCATGACGGACAGGCTGCAATGACAAGGCTGCAATGATGGACAGGCTGCATGACAAGGCTGCAAATGACACTGACAAGGCTTCAGATGGACACTGATAAGGCTGCATTGATGGGCATTTAAATGTAAGGTTTTTTTCCTTAAATTTCCCTCCTAAAAGTTTTTTTCCTTAAAATTCCCTCCTAAACTTGGGGTGTGTGTTATACGCCGGCGCGTGTTATACGCCGATAAATATGGTAGTTGTATATAAAATGCACTTTTTATCTTTTAAAAAGTGTTTCCCAGTGCTAAGCCTTTCTTCTGATTTCTAAATTGCTGCATTTAAAAGCCAATATAAAGGAATAGAAGTGGTAAAAAAAAGCACTTGTTATTTCATTAACCTTTTTTGGGGGGTTATTTCTCCTTTAAGGGGGTGTGGCAGGGGGTGTGCCCTATGCCTACATACATTTGCTAGTAGGTGTCCCTCATTCCCATCTGAAATTGTTGGAAGGTACGCAATAGTCCCCCTGGAGCAACAACATATCTCCCTGCTGCCAGCATCAATAGACCACCCCAGCACTAGCATCAATAGACCCCCCCCCCCCCCAGCACCAGCAAAAATAGATACCCCCCAGCAATAATGGATCACTTACAACAAAATATCCCCCCTCAGCAAAAACAGACCCCCTGCAGAAACTACAGATCTCCCTACAGCCAGCATCAAAAGACCCTCCCGCAGCCAGCAACAATAGACCCCCTCCCTCAACAGTAAAACTCTTCCAGCTACAACAGTCCCCCAGCAACATAAGACCCACCCCCAGCAACAATAGATCCCTCACCAGCAACAACAGATCCTCCCCCTGCACACAAAAAATCCACACAAGTGGCAAAAGATCCCCCAGCAGCCAGCATCAACAGGCCCTGCAGCACACCCCAGCACCCCTTGCGATTACACACATTGTTGGGGTGCCGGGCCCATGTTCCCCTGCATTCCCATTGAAAAAAAATCTCTGGTTACTTAAAGGATATCCCCAATCTGAAGAGGGTAGCAAAGCCTCTTGATGGAGCATCTGCTTCGGAGATCACATAAGAAGAGTCAAGTTTTTTTCATATTAAAGTGGTTGTATAGTCAATTTTTTTACTTTTACCTACAGGAAAGCCTATAATAAGGCTTACCTGAAAGTAAAAAAAAATATCTCCTAAACCTGTACGGTTTAGGAGATATTGCCCTCGCAATGCGCTGCTGACTGCAGCGGCGCATGTGCACAGGGGATTCTCGTCTGAAAGTCCACCAGACGCCGGACCCTGCCAGAAAGAGATCTCCCGCGCGCATGCGTGGGAGTGACGATATCGCGGCTCCGGCCACTCACAACGCCGGAGCCGCGATACCCGGAAGAAACGCAGAGGAAACATATCAGCTCCCTCGGAGTGGATCGGGCCAGATGTCGGGGCCTCGTTCTAAGGTAAGTATTTCATAATGAGCTAGTATTCGGTGCATACTAGCTCATTATGCCTTTTCCTTTGCAGGTCAGGAAGGAAAAAAAAAACTTCAGCGGGTATACAACCGCTTTAATTATATCATGCATACCTTCCAACATTTTGAGATGGAAATGAGGGACACCTACTAACAATGTAGGCATAGGACACGCCCCCCTTAAAAAAGGAGAATTAACAAAAAAAGAAAAAAGAAAGAAGGAGGTTAATTAAATCCACAAAGGCTTTTTTTTTTTTACCACTGCTATTTCTTTATATTGGCTTTTAAAATGTACAAATGCAGCAATTTAGAATTTGGATGAAAGGTTTAGCACTGGAAGACACTTTTTGAAATAAAAAAAAAATATATAAAACTATATAGATCTGACCAAAATGAGGGACAAATGAGGAGGAATGAGGGACAGAGGGACAGAGGGACATTGCTCCAAATCAGGGACAGTCACTCGAAATCAGGGACAGTTGGGAGCTATGTAATCTTGTATGCAGGATGAGTGGGCCTATTGCTCTGGAAGCACTGGTGGGTGTTTTTTTGTTTAGTTTTTAACATAAGCTGAAATACAATTACTGATTTGGTCTGATTGTCATGATTTTATATACACAGGAAATTGCGCTGCATTTTTTCCCCTTTTCTGTGCATGTCATTCAACAAGTCGCACTTTCATTAACTCCCGTTGCACACATAATCTATGTATTCCTCAAAGTTTTCTTATTAGCAGGGTGAGTGTGCAGTGTTCCAACTTTAGCCTTGCACTAAAATGAATCATATTCTCCATCTGCTAATCGTACCAGAAAACTGCAGAAAACTACAATCAGGTGCTGGGTAGCCCACTTTGATTGTATTTTATGGACCTCACTGGTAAAAATTGGACTCAGTGCTGATGAATATTATTATAAGGAAACAGATCATAAGGCCAGTTTTTTCATTTTTTTTAACCACTTCCATACCGGGCCTTTTCTGACACACCTCTCCTACATGTAAAAATTATATATATTTTTTTTTTGCTGGAAAATTACTCAGAACCCCCAAACATTATATATATATATATTTTTTGCAGAGATTTTAGGGAATAAAATGGCGATTGTTGCAAAAAAATAAAAATAAAAAATAAAAAAAATAAAGTTAGCCCAATTTTTTTTTGTATAATGTGAAAGATGATGTTACACTGAGTAAATAGATACCTAGCATTTACCTCCACACTCATGGAATTGCCACAAATTGGTACTTAAAAATCTCCATAGGCGAAACTTTACATTTTTTTTACAGGTTACCAGTTTAGGGGAGGTCTTGGCCTAGAATGGCTGCTCTTGCTGTAACGCACGCAGTGATAATTCACATGTGTGATTTAAACGTCGTTTACACATGTGGGCGCGACTTACGCATGCGTTCGCTTCCGTGAGTGAGCACGCGGGGGGGGGGGGGCGCTTTACTTTTTTGTTTATTTTACCTTTATTTTTATATTTTTTTTACACTTTGTCTTTAAAAAAAAAAAAAGAGAGATCACTTTTACATTATTCCTATTACAAGGAATGTAAACATCCATTGTAATAGGAATAGTGTGTGACAGGTCCTCTTTATACAGAGATGTGGGGTCTATAAGAACCCACATCTCTCCTCCAGGCTGAAAAGACTGAGATCAAAAAAAAATGAACTGTCTAGGCCTTTCCAGCCGAATCCCTGGCTTTGTTTACATCCGCCGGCCCAGACGGATGTAAACGTCATAACATCGCACACAGTCCTCCGAGGGTCATGACTGGGGAAAATCTGGTCACCAGAAATCTCTATGATCAATTTCCAGCGGCGACCGATTCGTTCTCCGGGTCGTGTGGACCAGCCGAGAGAAGCACTGGAGGGTGGCAGGAGGGGGCATGTCCTGTAAGAACGATCAAGTGGCTGAACTGCCACCATGATTGTTCTTACTGTGCACAGCATCGCCGCCTGAAAAAGATGATATCTGAATGATGCCTGTAGCTGCAGGCACCATTCAGATATCCCCACTCAAAGTCCAGGACGCCATATGACGTTCTTGGGCTGGAAGTGGTAAAAAAAGGGGGAGGGGGAGCATTAGTAGGGTTGCCACCTCATCCCTATAAACCCAACCACATATGAATTATACAGGTTCTGAGGCTAATTTAATGTAGATAGGCCACCAATTAAGTTTAATTACCACCTTATTTAGCCGCAGAACCTGTGTAATTCATATGTGTTTGGGTTTAAAGGGCTGAGGTGGCAACCCCAGAAGTTAGTCACATGGTCTGAGCACTATAGCTCTTCCACCTCCAGCTTTCGCGCAGATAAAATTTGTAATGCTGACCATATTTTTTTCAACCACTTTAAGCCTGCTTTGGTCTGCACAAACGATCAAATGGTTGAAGGTAGCCTGCTAACAACACTTTCATGAAACCATTAAGTCAGTGAAATGCTGTTAGTAATTTGTATTGATCCATTTAACTTTTCCATTCGATCACTGGTTGAAAGGCTTTCAAGTTACAAGAAAATTACAGCAAGGACTGTTAATACTCAAATGTTTAGTATTTGCATTTTAGATGCATTGCTGCGCAGGTGTGTGGTGTAGCTGGATCAGGTCTACCTCAACCTAAATCAGGGGTCTTCAAACTTACTAAACTAAGGGCCCGTTTACTGTCTTTTAGACTTTGGGGGTGAGGGGGTTGGAAGACTGTGACCAGTGGGAGTAGAGACTGTCCCAGCATCCGTGGGAGCATTAGTAAACAATACTCCATCATTGGTTTAAGAGGGAGGAAAAGTGTTCCATTTTTGGTATCAGTAGCAGGAATAGTGCCCTCAGTGGGAATTATAAATATCAGTGGAAATAATAGTTGCCATTGTAGATATGATTGGGAGGAATAGGAACCCATCACTGGTGGGAGGAATGGTGCCCCATCGTTGGTGTCAGTATGGATAGAATAGTGCCCCCAAGGGCCAGATAGAGGCATATCCGACCCTTGGGCTGCTGTTTGGAGACCACCGACCTGAACCATCCCCTCCATACAGTGCCTTGAAAAAGTATTCATACCCCTTGAAGTTTTCCACATTTTGTCATGTTACAACTAAAAACGTAAATGTATTTTATTGGGATTTTATGTGATAGACCAATGTGATATGTGATAGTCCAACACAAAGTGGTACATAATTGTGAAGTAGAAGGAAAATGATAAATTGTTTTCAACGTTTTTTATAAATAAATATGTGAAAAGTGTGGCGTGCAATTGTATTCAGCCCCCAAGCTATGAACATCTCATGGAGCACTGTTCAATCCATCAAACATGGGACAGGGAAGCTGGTCAGAGTTGATGGGAAGATGGATAGAGACAAATACAGGGCAATTTAAAGGTCCATACACACGATCAGACTTTTTGAAAACAAACATGCTAATTAGCTGTTTTAAGGCAACATCCGACCACGTGTATGCTCCATCAGACAAACATTTTTGTCATCTGACTTTTGTTGGCTGTGTGAATGGACAAACTTTTCGAAAACATAAGTCTGATGGAGCAAAGTCCGATCATGTGTACAGCAACCCATCAGACTTTACAAACAGAACCAATGCAAAAGATCAGACAACAATACAGAAGTTGACCAAAGGTGGCGGTAAAGAGCAGAAAAAATGTGATTTAGTGAAAGTTGGCTGAAAAAGTCAGATCGTGTGTATGCTTAACAAGTTCACAGGCAACGCCCTTTGTATAGAAATCCACGGGAAAGTTTGTACAAAGTCAGATCGTGTGTATGAGGCTTAAGAAGAAAACCTGTTAGAGTCTGCAAAAGACTTGAGACTGGGGTGGAGGTTAGCCTTCCAGCAGGACAATAACCCTAAACATACAGCCAGAGATAGAATGGAATGGTTTAGATCAAAGCATATTCATGTGTTAAGCCCCATACACACTATCAGATTTTCTGCTGATTTTCTGCTGATTTTTGTCTTCAGATTTACCAAAACCATGTAGTGCAAGGGCTTGCCTGATTGCATACAAATTTAAACTCCTAAGGTTTGACCTCATATTATATGGTTTTGGTAAATTTGAAGACAAAAATCAGCAGAAAATCTGATAGTGTGTATGGGGCTTTAGAATGGCCCAAAGTCCAGACCTAAATCTAATTGAGAATCTGTGGCAAGACTTGCAAATTGCTGTTCACAGACACTCTCCATCCAATCTAACAGAGGTTGAGCTATTTTGCAAAGAAGAATGGGCAAGAATGTTACTCCCTAGATGTGCAAAGCTGGTAGAGACATCCCCAAAAAGACTTCCAACTGTAATTGCAGTGAAAGGTGGTTCTACAAAGTATTGTCTCAAGGGGGCTGAATACAAATGTACACCACACTTTTCATATATTTATTTGTAAAAAAAAATTGAAAACCATTTATAATTTCCTTTCCACTTCACAATTATGTGCCACTTTGTGTTGGTCAATCACATAAAATTCCAATAAAATACGTTCTTGGTTGTAACATGACAAAATTTAGAAAATGTCAAGGGGTATGAAATTTTTTTCAAGGCACTGTATTGTATGTATCATTTGGAATCTGGCGATTGTTAAGATTGCAAATACATAAAAATGGCATAATGTATTAATTTAATTTGTACAAACCCAACTTGATCTTCTTAATATTACCCTAATGATTTACACAAGCAGTTACTTTTTGAGCATGCATTGCAATGTTGATTTAAAAAAAGAGAAAAAAGCCCTTTTTATAATGGCAAGCTATGACTAATTCACTCTCCCTTATGTCGGAGGACATATGTACTGTCTTAGCCCTTGTACACACGGTCGGACATTCCGACAACAAAATCTGTCGGATTTTGTCCGAAACTGGTGTTGCATATACACAGTCGGACAAAGTTGTTGGAAAATCTGATCCTTTATAACGTGATGACGTTATTTCGTTACGACGGGACTACGTTCAGGCTAGTAGCCAATAGCTTTGGTCTCGGAATTTGATCTGAGCATGCGTGGCACTTTGTCCGATCGGAATTCTCTACCAACGATCGGACAAAGTCCGATCGGATCATGTTGTTGGAAAATGTTATCGCCCAGCTCTAAAACTTTGTCGGTCGGATATTACGACGAAAACAGTCCGATGGAGCCCACACACACGGTCGGATTATCCGGCAACATGGTCCGATCGGACATTTTCCGTCGGAATGTCCGACCGTGTGTACAAGGGCTAAGAGGAAAATGTGGGGCTGCCATTGCCAGAGGTGAGGGGTGTGGGCCAATTTACAATGTTCTGCAGAAAGATGGATACTTAGCCATAACTCCCAACTTTCCCCTTAATTTGGAACCAAGTCCTTCTTTCCTCTTCAGTTTTCCTTCTTTTTGATCTAATGTATAAACCTTGATAAAAATGTATTATTTATTTATCGAAATAAACCTAAATCTCCAATCTCTAAATTATTTTGAGAAGCTAATATAAAGGAACAGTGGTGGTTCAAAAAGGCACTCGTGGTTTAACCAGTGAACTCCTGCATTTTAATTCTTCATGGTCCATGCTACAGAGGCTGTAGTAGGGGGTGGTTCATTTGCTTACCTACTTATAAATGGTGGACAAAATATAGAAAATGTCTTATCTCTTGGCAACTATGAGGTTGATTTACTAAAACTGGACAGTGCAAAATCTGGTGCATGGTATCAAATCGCTGTAACTTCATTTTAACAGCTTATTCAATTTAACAAAAAAACTAACAAACTGGAAGCTGATCCTAAATCCTGAAGTAAATCAACCCCCTATGCCTCTTTCTAATGGTTATAGTAAATGGATGAAGCTAAGGAACTCTGGTGTAGAGCTACCACTACTGGAGACACCAAGAGACATAGAGGCTGCTATGTTGTTCTATTGTTGACTGTACCTGCTAACAGGGATTTGCTCTTCTTCTAATTAATACTATCTAAGGAAAAAGGAAAAAAAAAATAAAGAAATGCCTTTATATACATATGTGATGTTCATTGCCAGTTTATTTTAGTTTTAGTAGACCTTTTAAAAGGAACTGTGACTATTTCAGGCACTCCAGAGCTTCTGTATCCCACATCCTGCCCTTTCAGCCAAGCTGTTCTTCATAACATTCAAAGACTCTGCAACAACACAGCACAGCTATGCTGCATCTGATGGCAAGTGTATCTGACACACAGACTTCTAGTATGTCTAACAGATCAAAAGCAAGATGGCAGCTTGTGACCTGCGGGCTACGGAATGTAGTGGGAACACACAGCCATCTAGGAGTAGGCCTAGAACTTCTGGAGCATACATAAGCAAGGCTGCAGATTCTCTCAGCACACAAGCCCAGGGCAAGGGCAAAATTTGAGGTGACGTGTGAAATTGACTGACCTCAGCTGCTTCAGCATCCTTAGGGAGATTGCATAAGAAACCATGTTGTTTTCTAAGGCACGGAGAACACACACTGGTAAAGCTTTGGTTCACAGGTTTATGCTCCCAGAAGAGTGCGTACTTTAGATGTACAGTGCATTGTACGTTTCTTTCCATCAGCAGTTTACCTCCTCGCCTCACATTTTCTCCATCCTATGGTCCAATTTATAGTGGCAATAACCTGACCTATTCCTAAGTATCTGTGGCATGATATAGTCCCAACGTGTTTATTGTCCATTAAACGAAAGTCTAGGCATTGCTATGTACCTGAGACATCCCACTTTCTCACTCGATGATAGTGCATTGCGATGAGTATATACCGTATCTCACAAAGTGAGTACACCCCTCACATTTTTGTTAATATTTTATTATATCTTTATGTTTTCATGTGACAATACTGAAGAAATTACACTTTGCTACAAAGTAGTGAGTGTACAGCTTGTATAACAGTGTAAATTTGGTGTCCCCCCAAAATAACTCAACACACAGCCAATGTCTAAACTGCTGGCAACAAAAGTGAGTACACACCTAAGTGAAAATTTCCATATTGGGCCCAATTAGCCATTTTCCCTCCCTGATGTCATGTGACTCATTAGTGTTACAATGTTTGAGGTGTGAATGGGGAGCAGGTGTGTTAAATTTTGTTTTTATCGCTCTCACTCTCTCCTATTGGTCACTGGAAGCTTAACATGGCACCTCATGGCAAAGAACTCTCTGAGGATCTGAAAAAAAAATGGTTGCTCTACATAAAGATGGTCTAGGCTATAAGAAGATTGCCCAGACCCTGAAACTGAGCTGCAGCACAGTGGCCAAGACCATACAGTGGTTTAACAGGACAGGTTCCACTCAAAACAGGCCTTGCCATGGTCGACCAAAGAATTTGAGTTCAGCATCATATCCAGAGGTTGTCTTTGGAAAATAGATGCATGAGTTGCTGCAGAGGTTGAAGGGTTGGGGGGTCAGCCTGTCTGAGCTCAGACCATACACTGCACACTGCATCAAATTGGTCTGCTTGGCTGTCATCCCAGAAGGAAGCCTCTTCTAAAGATGATTCACAAGAAAGCCTGCAAACAGTTTGCTGAAGACAAGCAGACTAAGGACATGGATTACTGGAACCACGTTCTGTGGTCTAATGAGACCAAGATAAACATATTTGGTTCAGATGGTGTCAAGCGTGTGTGGCAGCAACCAGGCGAGGAGTACAAAGTGTGTCTTGCCTACAGTCAAGCATGGTGGTGGCAGTGCCATGGTCTGGGGCTGCATGAGTGCTGCCAGTACTGGGGAGCTAATGTTCATTGAGGGAACCATAAATGCCAATTTATACTGTGACATACTGAAGCAGAGCATGATCACCTCCCTGCGGAGACTGGGCCGTAGGGCAGTATTCCAAGATAACGATCCCAAACACACCTCCAAGATGACCACTGCCTTGCTAAAGAAGCTGGGGGTAAAGGTGATGGACTGGCCAAGCATGTCTCTAGACCTGAACCCTATTGAGCATTTGTGGGGCATTCTCAAATGGGAGGTGGAGGTTCACAAGGTCTCCACCAGTTCCGTGATGTCCTCATGGAAGAGTGGAAGAGGTCTCCAGTGGCAACCTGTGAAGCTCTGATGAACTCCATGCCCAAGAGCGTTAAGGCAGTGCTGGAAAATAATGGTGGCCACACAAAATATTAACACTTTGGGCCCAATTTGGACATTTTAACTTAGGGGTGTACTCACTTTTGTTTCCAGTGGTTTAGGCATTAATGGGTGCTTGTTGAGTTATTTTGAGGGGACAGCAAATTGACACAGTTATACAAGCTGTACACTCACTACTTTACATTGTAGCAAAGTGTCATTTCTTCAGTGTTGTCACATGAAAAGATATATTTAAAAATTTACAAAAATGTGAGGGGTGTACTCACTTTGTGAGATACTGTAATTTTTTAAAGACAGATGCACAGGGCAGTAGCAAAGAAGGAGAATGTCCATGTTGCAGGAGTGTCAACTACATCAGGCACTGCATATTGGTAGAGTTATGGAGTGCCTATTCAAGCTGGAAGATTCCCCTTCAAGGCAGACTTATGTGCAGCCACGTGTGAGGGGGTGCAAATATACAGCATTCTAGAAATGTCTAGAAATGTATCCATAGTGGTGCCAGACCCCCACCCTTCTGCTACCCAATATTAATAGAGTGGTCACAAAACTCTAGGTGTGTCTATCAGTGTATGGGACAGTTAATTTCCAGGTTCATAGAACTGTCCCTTTCCAGATTCTATAACATTAATGGGACTGTTAATTTCCAAGTTTTAGAACAGTTCATTTTTTTACGAAGAACAGTTCATGGGACTATCACATTCCAGGCTGAAGAGGCTGAAGAGCGCTTCACTGGAATTTCACTTTGCATGTTGTACAAAAGTGCATGGAACTATCTTTAAAGGTTTTCATTTATTGAGGTCATTGTATATCTAGTAGTAGTAAAAATTATGTTTGAAAGCCATAGGTGACAATTACTAGTTAGTGGGACTGACACTTTCCAGATTCTAGATCACTTGGTAGGACTGTCAATTTCCAGGTTTTAAAACAGTTCAAGGGACTGTACAATTATTAAGTCAGAGAACAGTTCATGGGATCATCACTTTCCAAATTCTCAAACACTTAATGGGATTGTCAATTTCCAGATTTTAGAAAAGCTAATTGAACTGTATTTTTTTTAAAGTCATAGAACAGTTCATAGGACCGTACATTTTAACATTTTAGAACACTTGATGGGACTATCCCTTTCCAGGTTTTAGAACAGTTCACGGGACTATAATTTTTTTCAGTTGTAGAACAGTTCATGGGGCCGTCACTTTCCAGATTCTCAAACATTTGTTAGGATTGTCAATTTCCAGGTTTTAGGAGAGATCTTGGGACTAGTTGTAGAACAGTGCATGGGACCATCACCTTCCAGAATCTATAACATATAATGGAACTGTCAATTTCCAGGTTTTTGAACAATTCATAGGACCGTCACGCTTGATGAGATTGTCATATTCCAGATTTTGAACAGTTCACGGGGCTGTATTTTTTTTTTTTTTACTTGTGCAACTGTTCAAGGGACTCTTCCATGAAGAATTCATCCAGGCCATGGTATAACTAGAAATAGCTAATGAATTGCAATTGTCTATTTTGGTAATGTTAAAAATGATGTTTGAAAATTGTAGAACAAGCTCAGTTGCAGTTGACCAACTCATACTAAAGCCCCATACACGCTATCAGATTTTCTGCTGATTGTTGTCTTCAGATTTACCAAAACCATGTAGTGCAAGGGCCTGCCTGATTGTATACAAATTTAAACTCCTAAGGTTTGACCTCATATTATATGGTTTTGGTAAATCTGAAGACAAAAATCAGCAAAAAATCTGACAGTGTATATGGGGTTTAACTAGTTAATAAAGTAATAATTTTTTTAGGTTGTAGAACATTTCATGAGTCTTTCGCTTGCTAGATACCGTAAGCATGACTAACAGTGGTAGGGTTACTATACAGGAGTAAGGCAATAGATCTGTCATCTTTTAACAAATGTGCTTTACTGTAAGCTGTGAACATGAGAATCACACATATTTACACAGTCATTATGTTTCCTGTGAACACATATTCTACAGACTTCTATTTCCAAAAGAGTACCAATTATGGTTACTGGGAGCAGTAGAAAGTGTTGCCTGCAAATGAGGCCCTTAAAGTGATACTAAAAACACACTGTTTAATTTACATTGTCCCTTCTACTTCTGTATATGGATGATGTCACTGTAATTTTAATAAAAAAAAAAAAGTACCTTTTTCCTGATCAATATACAGCTGTCACATGATACAGCTCTTTCCCAGCCTGTCTTGCAAGGAAACATAAGCAGGAGGAACTTCTAGTCCTCTGCTGCTGGTCACATGTACAAAATAAAAAAAAACTTTTGGAATACAGAGTAAAAATAAATAATTAATATCAATAAACTATTATAAATTGTCATACAAATATATATTTTAACTCAAATCTTTAGTATTTTTTGGCAATAACAGGGTGTGGGCAGCTTTCTAGATAGCAAGCGATTGTGCTGTAAGTTTGAAAATGACTTGCTTGAAGTTTGAAAAGTTATTGCTAGAAATTCCATGCCACATGCCAATAGTCATCCCTCCATGGGGATCACTGTGGCAGAATTTTCATGCTGTAGACTTACAGGGCTCTTGCTGTAGACTCACCACTGCAACTGTGCTCTTGTTAGAGACTTGACAATGCAAAATTTGCTACAAATTGGAAAAGTGTCAACTAGAACTTGTGCTTCAAGTGCTCTGCAAGTATGCAACTTGCCAGTGAAAGTGTGCTGCAAATTAACAAGACTTACAATTAAACACTGCCACAAATTTGTGGCAAGCTATCCTTGCTATCTGGGTTTCTATGAGACATGGGCTGTCTAAGCCCTTGTACACACAGTCGGAGATTCCGACAACCAAATCCGACGGATTTTGTCCGAGACTGTTGCATACACACGATCGGACAAAGTTGTTGGAAAATCTGACCTGATTACGTTATTTCGTTACGACGGGACTACGTTCACGCTAGTAGCCAATAGCTTTGGTGTAGGAATTTGATCTGAGCATGCGTGGCACTTTGTCCAATCGGAATTCTCTACACATGATCGGAGTATGTCCGATCGGAGCATTTTGTCCGAAAATTTTACCAACAAGTTGGAAAATTTGATCCGTCGGATACTCCGACGGAAACAGTCCGATGGAGACCACACACAGTCGGAATATCCGACAAAACGGTCCGATCGGACACATTCCGTCGGAATCTCCGGCCGTGTGTACAAGGGCTTAGAATCTGTCTTAGAATAACAGGGAGGTGAAGCCTCCACCAATCTACATGTAATATCCCGCCCCCATTGAGTTTACCTGGTTAGTGGGTATACGCCCACATGCGTGACTCCATAGTCACATGAGCTGCTCAGCTGTGATAGGGAAGAAATGCTCATCGTAGAAACTCACTGAAAACTGAGCATGTGCAGTGCTGCCAACACTGCTCCGCAAAATCCCTAGCTGAATTGGGGACATGGACAGAAGGTGGAGAGAGCAGCAGGATCAACCAGTTTTTTTTTTTTTCAGAATACAGGAAAGAAATCTCATAGTGACTGAGTAAGTATGAACAGCATGTAATAAACCATTTATTCATAGTTTTTTTTTATGATGTGGGTTTAGTGACACACCCCCTACATTATGTGTACATTTGCTGAACCTTCTGTAAACCCCTGATGTAAAGATAGAGTAGTCAGAAGCCTCTCTACCAACATGGACATGCCACTGCATTACAGTCATGATGGTGTAATCTCACCCGCAGGGGGGAGAGTATTTTATTTTAATACTCATCAGTCTATGAATTATACATCATTTGGCTTACATATGGAATCAATGCAAGAACACTGAAAAAGCAGAATCATTAAAACTTAAAACCATTGGCAGCTTAAATGTATCTTTGAGCGGAAGGTTGTCAGTTCAATCTGCGGGATGACTGCACCACGCTCTTTAAACTAATCTACAGTGACAGTGAGGATCCTCCAGTGTATACTGTACTGTACGTACGGGAGGCTATATACCCTGTAGGGGTCATTTCGGTTAGTATTTTAGTATGTAGTGTACTTAACAGGATGTGTAAAATATCTCTAAACATAGACAGACTATAAAATGAGTGACCTCTGTCTCAGGTCTACATTGCGTGAGCTCCCTCTCAAATCTAAGATTCTAACAACTAATCTTTCCTTCAGTTTAATTGTGTTGAAGGTGTGTGCTTTGACTATTATTACCGGGCTTGTGTTGACTTTTCCTTGTAGATGTTATTTTACAGCAGCTGGAAGATGAGCGGCATAGGTCATGCGATTTAACAAATATCTCTTGTCCTAAAGTTGCATTACAAAGTCCACTCATCTATCTTAACAAATACAGGCGATTTTTATAAACAATAGATATATAGTGCCTTAAAAAAGTATTCATACCCCTTGAAATTTTCCACAAAACGTAAATCTATTTTATTTGTATTTTTTGTGATAGACCAACACAAAGTGGCACATAATTGCGAAGTGGAAGGAAAATGATCAATAGATTTCAATTTTTTTTACAAATAAATATGTGAAAAGTGTGGCGTGCATTTGTATTAAGCCCCCTTTACTCTGATACCCCTAACTAAAATCTAGTGGAACCAATTCAGAAGTCACCTAATTAGTAGACATGTGCACACTGAAATATTTTGTTTTGGAATTTCTTTTTCGTCCAAAAAATACATTTATTTAGTTACTCCCGAAATTAGTTTTTATTTATTTTGTTTTGTTAAAAAATGCATTAGTCTGAAAATCCGAAATAATTAAGGTCGAATCTGTCATTGAAAGCTTATGGTGTCTGTCGAATGTTCTAAGAAGATTCGACAGAGCAGCTAAACTGTATGACGCCGCAATCGTACATTTCCGGCCAAATATTCCTCCTACAAGCTATAGTAGAATTCTAATGTTGTATGACACTAGTAATAATTATATTTATTAATTATTATTACTAGTCAACCAACATTAGAATTCTTCTATAGTCTATGGGCGGAGCATTTGACCATAAATGTCCACTTGTGGCGACTACTTCGTCGAATCTTCACGTCAAATCTTTTCTATGTCAAATAATCTTGGACTAATAGAGTTAGGTTAGGCACATTCAACCTTTTTTTCTATTGTCTCTATAATGTCGAATCTTTTCTCTCTATGTCAAATTTTTTCTCTCTATGTCGAATCTTTTCTCTCTATGTAGAATCTTTCCTCTCTATGTAGAAAAATCTTGGTCTAATAGAGCTAAGGTTAGGCACATTCGACCACAGGTTTGATGGACACAGATTGCTGTTGTCAGCATGTGATCGTACTAGGCGGTGGAACGCACGCCAACTTGCCAGCGTGAGCCGGGAGGCATCATCGCTCCAGCCAGTACACGAGATATCCTAGTGTCGCGACAAGGCGCTCACTCATGTAAGCGGGCATTTTGCTTTGTATTTTAAAGATTGTTTTAATAAAACTGGATTACGCTATGGGTTCCCTTTATCTCCCTTTATACCCCTTACCTCTCTCTTGGGCTTGTGGAGGAGGCAATCACATTAGGGAAAAGTCTCCATTATATTGAGCAAGTTTAATACTTTGCCAAAAGCACTGTATGACCTTCTTTTTAATTAAAGAGGTCATATCCCTCTGGTAAGTGGAATCTACTTACGGAGCACTTTGGGTATATGATTTACAGTCGGTGACGGTTTATTTATTTGATGTCACATTGAAGATGAAAAGCACTGAAGATGTGTACAAAGAGGACTCTTTATTGATTCACTAATGTTTTTTTTATATTGAATTCACTATTTGATGAATAGCACCTACTGGGGATGGACTTTTTAACCATTTATGGCACATTGCACATTATTATTGATTAAGTGAACTATAATAGTTTTTTTATGTACCACATTTTTAATACATGCTCTTATTTTTGCACTTATTAGAATGCACTTTGTTTAATTGGGCTATAGCCCACTAATTAGCACCTCCTCACATTAAATAAGAGGCCCATTTTAACTCTTGCGGAGCTGCAGAAAATCGGGTCTTTATGAAAGAGTGACAAAAAGAACGTTTTTATTGAAAGAAAGCCATAAGAAGTCCCGTTTGCAGTTTGAGAGAAGCCGTGTGGGGGACACAGCAAACATGTGGAAGAAGGTGCTCTGGTCAGATGAGACAGAAATTGAACTTTTTGGCCTAAAAGCAATACATTATGTGTGACGGAAAACTAACACTGCACATCACCCTGAACACACCATCCCCACCGTGAAACATGGGACAGGGAAGCTGGTCAGAGTTGATGGGAAGATGAATGGAGCAAAATACAGGGAAATCTTAGAAGAAAACCTGTTAGAGTCTGCAAAAGACTTGAGAATGGGGTGGAGGTTCACCTTCCAACAGGACAACAACCCTAAACATACAACCAGAGCTACAATGGAATGGTTTAGATCAAAGCACATTCATGTGTTTGGAATAGCCCAGAGTCCAGACCCAAATCCAATTGAGAATCTGTGGCAAGACTTGAAAATTGCTGTTCACAGACGCTCTCCATCCAATCTGACAGAGCTTGAGCTATTTTGCAAAGAAGAATGGGCAAACATTTCACTCTCTACATGTGCAAAGCTGGCAGAGATGCACGCAAAACATTTTCTATCTGTAATTTCAGTGAAAGGTGGTTCTACAAAGTATTGACTCAGGGGGGCTGAATACAAATGTACACCACACTTTTCACATATTTATTTGTAAAAGTGTTTGAAAACAATTTATCATTTTCCTTCCACTTCCCAATTATGTGCCACTCTGTGTTGGTCTATCACATAAAATCCCAATAAAATACACGTTTTTGGTTGTAACATGAAAAAAAAGGGAACATTTTCAAGGGGTATGAATGCTTTTTCAACTGTACTCTCCTTGGTGGCACTTTTGATACAAGAGAACCGTAAAGCCCCATACACGCGATCAGAAATTATGCCAGCAAAAGTCCGATGAGAGCTTTTGGTCAGAAATTCCGACCGTGTGTATGTTCCATCTGACTTTTTCTGGCGGAATTCCAGCCAGCAAAAAATTGAGAACAGGTTCTCTATTTTTCAGTTGGAAAAAGTTCCGATCAGAAATTCCGACACGCAAAATTCCTTGGAAGCATTGAACTTAATTATCTCTGCTCGTCGTAGATCTGTACGTCACTGTGTTCTTGACGGTTGATAGTTCAGAGAACTTTTGTGTGACCGTGTATATGCAAGCCAAGCTTGAGCAGAATTCCTTCGGAAAAAACATCAAAGTGGGTGTACGGGGCATAACAATTGCTGTCCAGGGCAATTTTGAAATTTTTCACAAATATGTAAAAATCTGCATTTTTTTATTAGAAAAATACTTAGAACCCCCCAAACACTATATTGTCCAAAGTAATGGGATACCTGCCTTTACACGCACATGAACTTTAATGGCATCCCAGTCTTTGTCCGTAGGATTCAATTTTGAGTTGGTCCACCCTTTGCAGCTATAACAGCTTCAACTTTTCTTGGTAGGCTGTCCACAAGGTTTAGGAGTGTGTCTATAGGAATGTTTGACCATTCTTCCAGAAGCACATTTGTGAGGTCAGGCACTGATTTTGAGCAAGAAGGCCTGGCTCGCAGTCTCCACTCAAATTGTTCCAAAGGTGTTCTATCGGGTTGAGGTCAGGACTTAAGCCAGTCAAGTTCCTCCACCCAAAACTCGCTCATCCATGTCTTTATGTCTTTTATGCTTTGTGCACTGGTAAAAATCATTTGGTGGGGGGGGGGGGTTTGTTTTTCAGGGGTTGGGCTTGGCCCATTAATTCCAGTGAAGAGAACTCCTAAGGCATCAGCATACCAAGACATTAAGACATTTTGGACAATATCATGATCCCAACATTGTGGGAACAGTATGGGAATGGCCCCTACTCACCCATCCACCCACAGAGAAGAGACAGAAGTGATCAAACGAAAACCCTGGGAGAGCATCACACTCATATCTGCTTGTCAGTGTTAACATCAGCTCCAAGAAGGCACCAGTGTCACTGGCCGACTGTTCCTAGAAACAGGCCACAGTGAATGGTCACCTTTTCCAGGAAGCAAAAGGCAGCACAGTGGCTTAGTGGTTAACACTTCTGACTTGCAATTCTAACGTCGCCATTTCAAATCCAACAATCACATTACCCACATGGAGTTTTCCTGTTTTTCCTGTGCCTGAGTGGGTTTCCTCCAGGTACTCCGGTTTCCTCCCACACTTCAAAGACATGCTTGTAGGTCAATTGGCTCCTGATTAAATTGGCACTAATATGTGTATGTCTGAATGTTAGTTAGGGACCTTAGGACTGTAAGCTCCTTGAGGGCAAGGAACTTATGTGAATGTTCAATATATTTAAATCACTGGGTACATTGTCTTTAAAGGATCACTAAAGGCAAATTATATATTTTTTTAAATAACACACATGTTATACTTACCTCCACTGTGCAGCTCGTTTTGCACAGAGTAGCCCCGAACCTTCTCTTCTGGGGTCCCTCTGTGGCTGTCTCGGCTCCCTCCCGCAAGGACTCCACACCTTTATGCAAGCTCCCTTGCATAGTGTGGAGTGCTTGCGGGCATTGGATGTGATTGACAGCAGCGAGAGCCAATGGCTGTGCTGCTTTAAATCCATCCACTCTAGCCAATCAACGGCCAGGGTGAGCAGCGAAGAGGATGTCGAGGGCGAGCGCTGGACTTTCGAGGGGTCAGGTAAGTAAAAACGGGGCAGGCTGGGGGGGGCGGTATTGTTAGATGTTTTTTCACCTTAATGCATTAAGGTGAAAAAATGTTTACCTTTACAACCCCTTTAATTTCATGGAGCACAGGAACAACTAAGGCCAAAAAGAAGACCTCACCAGCAACAGGTATACATATTACAACTAAACACTACCCTTTTCTTCTGCATGCAGTTCAGCTTAAATAGGTATCTGCCACAAGCAGAAGCCTTTATTTTACAGAAATATATGAATGTTGTCAGAAAGTTCATGTGTGAGAGTACATTATATATTTCACCGTATGCAGAGATAGTGAAAGCACATCTATTATTTATTGTCATTAATTTTGAGTGTCTTGTGTGAGATAAAAGCCTTAAAGTGGAACTAAACTCTCTCAATCAACATTAGATATTTTTAATCATTAAGCTGCTAGCATTAGTAAATTGCTAGGAAGTTATATTATATCTAATATAGGAGGTGTAAATGATCCGACATCGACCCAGCAACCTGGGCAGAATTCCAGCATCACTGGGTCATGTCTGGCAAGTTTCCAGGTATCTATATATTGTAGTATAATACCAAACAAAAAAGCTAGCATTTCAGATTTTTTTTTAGAGGGAGGGTTTATTTTTATCATAGATTTTTGGTTATAGCTCTTTCTCTGGACTGCTCTTGGTATATTTTAAATAGCTCATCTGTCACGTACCAGGAGGAGGAGCTTTGAGAGACGAGGATGGCCTTCCTTACACCTCCAGCTCATGGCCCCTGGTAAAGTGAACATGTAGCACAAGGGCATGGAGTGGTACAAGTGCCTCTTAGTTCTTGCCAGAAGTTGGTACGGGAAGACAGGTATACCTGGACTGGTCAGAGTTTCCCCTTAGGAGATGACGGACAGGAGACTGGACATAGAAATATAAAGCACGAACACAGGATCTGAGGGCAGTTGACAGAATGATATGTTGACTATGGCCTTGGGCAGGTGTGTAGGCAGGGGTGTTGTCTAAGAGACTGCCAGCTGTCGATAGAGGTTACACAGATTCTCAGGAGTGGTGTGAAGTCAGGCAAGGGAGTTGGCAAATGGCAGTCAGATCAGGTACAATAGTGTAAGCAGAAGTAAGGTTGGGGTTCAGGCCAGAGTCAGTAATGGATAAATGGATAAGGAAAAGAAGTTGCAGGCAGAAGTGTAGTTCTCGTCCAAGACAGGGTTAGTGTGGGTGGATATCAGAAGCAGGTCAAGGCAAGCTGGGCTGGTCACAGGTAGTCAGGCACAAAGTCACAGATCACTGATAATGGTGTAGACAAGACAGCACTGGCTATCTGTAGCTGGCTATACCTCATGCACATTGCAACTCTTCTAAACGCCTTTTGCCAGGTACACACGATCGGACTTTCCAGCGGACTTGGTCCGGCGGACAATTCAATCATGTGTGGGCTCCAGCTGACTTTTTCTTCCCAAAAGTCAGACGGAACCTAGAAATTAAGGTGGCTTCAAATTTGTTTGGAGTGATCGTGTGTGGCCAAGTTCATTCGTTTGACTGGCCGGGGGACCTCAGCTGCAAAGTCCGTTGGATTGCACACCGGACCAAGTCCGTCGAAAAGTCCGGTCGTGTGTACACGGCATTTCTCCTGGCAGGAGAAAGCAGAGTTAAAAACGCCGGGTTTAGATGCATTCAGGCGTGTCAAGCATTTTGCCGTTCATTCATTTCATTTGCCATAACATTAATTTATTCTGCCATTGAAACAAATGAAGGTTCAAGACCCAACTGCTTAGCGCTTAGGGTGTCAGGCATTTCTTTGCAGCAAAACACCCCTCTCCTGAACTCACTGGCCCTTTAAAGTGCCTGCCTCTAAACGCCACTGCCTCTAAATGCCTGTAAACGCCTATGGGGTTGATTTACTAGACCTGGAGAATGCAAAATTTGGTGCAGCTTTGCATAGAAAACTAATCATCTTTCATATTTTTTTGCCAAAGCTTAATTGAACCATCTGAAGTTAGAAGTTGATTGTCTACCATACACAGCTGCACTAGATTTTGCACTCACCAGCTGTATTAAATCAACCCCATTGTGTACATGGACATATAGGCTAACACAAAGGGGCGTTTAGAAGTAGAAAAAAAAGTCAACCACCATTTTGATGCCTAGAGCAGTGGTCATCAACAATGTCCTCAGGGCCCACTAACAGGCCAGGTTTTATATATTACCTCGGGGAGATGCAGACTAGAATACTGCAATGACTGAGCAGCAAATGATATCACCTGTGATGTATTTCAGTTATTGTGCAAACCTGGCCTGTTGGTGGGTCCTGAGGACAGGGTTGATGACCACTGGCCTAGAGTACATGATGCTCATTTGCCATTAGCATTAGAAACAGGCTCATGCGCGCACACATTCCTCATCATTCTATGTATTTGCATGAACTTCCTGACATCACCCAAAGCAGATTGCTGAAGTGCCCATATAAGCAGGAATAACTAGAACTCCTCCAGCAATCCCCAGGAAGAAGAAGGGGGCTTTGATTGTTCACAATTAGGATAACCTCTGCCACCTGCATTGTGTGAGGCTCTCCATCCTGATCAGCCAGCTAATCCTCATTGGTTTTGCATGACCAGTCATTCTCCTTATTCATTGGACAAAAAATCACCTTACATGGATATTCACCGTACATTTTGGCAGATTACAGAGTTGCCAATTCCCAACCTGGGCCTGGCCTTTTATTAAAAGGTAGCTCCACTTTTGTGGGGGAAAAAAATAGCAAATAAAGAAAAAATAATATAGATGGTAATAAAAATTACCTTTGCTTTCCAATTTGCAACTCTGTATTTTTCTGAAAATGCAAAAATGGCTACCTGTGTGTACAGAACATTGTGTTCTGTACACACAATGTACACAGAAAGCACCCCATAAACATAATCTCCTGCTTGTGTGATTGGCTCACCTATTTCCCCAGAAGTCTACACTAAGATACAAGGCAGAGGAACAAAGGAACATGCAGAGCTGTATTCTGATTAGATAAGCTGTGTGCATATTTCTCTCCCCGACACACATTTTAGCTCATGTTATCTCATGCGTCGGAAAACTTGTCAGAAGTGACTAATGCTGATTACAGAGGAATGAAGCACCAGAGAGAAACGACACTTAGAGCATTGGAGAGAGACAAGTAAACACTACAGATATATGTGCTTAGTTCAAATTTCATGACTAAGGTTTTGAACCACTTTAAGGGAGGATTATAGCTGTCAGCTTTTTTGCCATCTGTATCCTATTGGGGAGCTTTTCCTTCCTTGTCCTATAGCAGGAAGTCCGATAATATCTCCCCAAAGTGAGGGAATCCCTGGTTGTCACCAGGATCAACAGAACTGGTGTGCCCATTGGAAGATTTCCCCTCAAATCCTGTTCTGGTGGCAACCTAAAATTTGTGATTGTTTTTCACTTTCACTATCGATAATAACAATCACTAGAGAGGGTGAATCTCCCTGACAGGGGGAACAGAGGGCAATGAAATCCTAACAGGTTTTCTAATCCCTCTCCACTCTAATATCTATACCTAATATCTAATACGGGAAAAAATGTTTTGTCCACTTAAATTATGTATATATGACAGTGTGATATTTCTGGCATGTCTATATATATATATATATATATATATATATATATAGTAATAAATGTAATTTCCTTTTAAAGACAACTCTGAGGCCGCGTACATACGGGCGGACTGTTCGCCCAACCTTGTCCGCTGAACAGTGTTTGGGCGGACAGTCCGCTCGTGTGTGGGCTTTCAGCGGACAGTTTCAGCGGACAGTTGGACGGACAAAGTCTTTCGGAAATTCCGAAAAACTGTCCGCTGAAACTGTGTTTGAGCGAACAGTCCGCCCGTGTGTGGGCCTGTCCGCTGTACTTTCGAAATGAGCGGACTGTTCCCGCTCAGAAAGTCCGCCCATTTCGAGCGCGTGTACAGGTAGGCGGGGCCCGCGAGGGAGACGTCGCGGGCTCCGCCGCCTGGAATGGGCTTAAAGGGGAACCCCAACGCCGAAAAAAAATCGGCGTGGGGGTTCCCCCAAAGTCCACACCAGACCCTTGTCCGAGCACGCTACCCGGCCGGCCAGGAAAGGGGGGCGAGCGAGCGCGCCCCCCCTCCTGAGCCGTACCAGGCCGCGTGCCCTCAACATGGGGGGGTGCCTTGGGGAAGGGGGGGCCGCGCGGCCCCCCCACCCCAAAGCACCTTGTCCCCATGTTGATGAGGACAAGGGCCTCTTCCCGACAACCCTGGCCGTTGGTTGTCGGGGTCTGCGGGCGGGGGGCTTATCGGAATCCGGGAGCCCCCTTTAAGAAGGGGGCCCCCGGATACCGGCCCCCCACCCTATGTGAATGAGTATGGGGTACAATGTACCCCTACCCATTCACCTGTGAAATAAAGTACAAAAAAAAAACACAACACAGGGGAAAAAATATTTTATTGCACAGCTCCGGGGGTCTTCCGTCTTCGGGGGTCTTCTCGCCGGACTCCTCCGCTATCTGTGTGTAGCTCTTTTACTAGCGGAGGAGTCCGGCTTTCTTCCTCCCCGCCGCCGGCCTCTTCTCCCGACTTCGGGGGTCTTGTCCCCCTCTTCGGTTCTTCTGCCGGGCCACCGCGCCTTCTTGTAGCTCTTTTACAGGCGGTGGCCCGGTCTTCTGTCGCCGCTGCCTTCCGTTCTTCTGTCGCCGCCTTCGGTTCTTCTGCCGGGCCACCGCGCCTTCTTGTAGCTCTTTTACAGGCGGTGGCCCGGTCTTCTGTCGCCGCTGTCGCCGCCGACTTCCGTTCGTGTTCTTCTTCTTGTTCTTCTTGTTCTTCTCCAGGAGATGTTGACACGTCGCTCCCTCCGGCCGGAATGCCAGAGCCGCGCTGTGCGGTCACTTATATAGTGACAATGGGGCGGGGTCACATGGTATATGTCACATGGTGACCCCGCCCCCTTACGATGTCATAGTCCCCATGTGACATCAACCCATGTGACCAACCCATGTGACATATACCATGTGACCCCGCCCCATTGTCACTATATAAGTGACCGCACAGCGCGGCTCTGGCATTCCGGCCGGAGCGAGCGACGTGTCAACATCTCCTGGAGAAGAACAAGAAGAACAAGAAGAACACGAACGGAAGTCGGCGGCGACAGCGGCGACAGAAGACCGGGCCACCGCCTGTAAAAGAGCTACAAGAAGGCGCGGTGGCCCGGCAGAAGAACCGAAGGCGGCGACAGAAGAACGGAAGGCAGCGGCGACAGAAGACCGGGCCACCGCCTGTAAAAGAGCTACAAGAAGGCGCGGTGGCCCGGCAGAAGAACCGAAGAGGGGGACAAGACCCCCGAAGTCGGGAGAAGAGGCCGGCGGCGGGGAGGAAGAAAGCCGGACTCCTCCGCTAGTAAAAGAGCTACACACAGATAGCGGAGGAGTCCGGCGAGAAGACCCCCGAAGACGGAAGACCCCCGGAGCTGTGCAATAAAATATTTTTTCCCCTGTGTTGTGTTTTTTTTTTGTACTTTATTTCACAGGTGAATGGGTAGGGGTACATTGTACCCCATACTCATTCACATAGGGTGGGGGGCCGGTATCCGGGGGCCCCCTTCTTAAAGGGGGCTCCCGGATTCCGATAAGCCCCCCGCCCGCAGACCCCGACAACCAACGGCCAGGGTTGTCGGGAAGAGGCCCTTGTCCTCATCAACATGGGGACAAGGTGCTTTGGGGTGGGGGGGCCGCGCGGCCCCCCCTTCCCCAAGGCACCCCCCCATGTTGAGGGCACGCGGCCTGGTACGGCTCAGGAGGGGGGGCGCGCTCGCTCGCCCCCCTTTCCTGGCCGGCCGGGTAGCGTGCTCGGACAAGGGTCTGGTGTGGACTTTGGGGGAACCCCCACGCCGATTTTTTTTCGGCGTTGGGGTTCCCCTTTAAGCCCATTCCAGGCGGCGGAGCCCGCGACGTCTCCTTCGCGGGCCCCGCCTACCTGTACACGCGCTCGAAATGGGCGGATTTGCCTCCGCCTTACGTGGGCGAGTCCGTTCATTTCAAAAGTTGAGCGGACTGTTTGGCAAACAGTTCGTTGAAACAGTCCGCTCGTGTGTGGGCAAGTCCGCTCATGCAAATTTTGAGCGGACTGTTTGCCGAAACTGTTTGCCGAACAAGGTTGGGCGAACAGTCCGCGCGTGTGTACGCGGCCTTACAAATTCCAGCATCAGTAGTAGGCTCAGATACTTACATATATCACTATCAAAACAACTATCTGTATCTAGAAGACATTATTCACCTTGAAATTGGAATGGTACATTGGGGGTTAACGGAAAATCCACTTGGAAGTGCAGTCGCTGTAGATCCGAGGGGGACATGCAAGGAAAATAAAAAAGAGCATTTTAGCCTGCACAGGATTGGATGATAAAATCATCAGAGCTTCCCCTCATTTCAGATCTATCCCTTATATTTAGAGCGACTGCACTTCCAAGTGCACTTGCAGTGCAAAGTGGATTTGCCTTTCGTAAATAACCCCCATTGTGTAATTTCCTGGTGGTGGAATTAATGTCCTGAATTCAAAAGCTCCCATAGAAAAGATCAGAATGTTTTAAAGGCAAAACAACGCATGCTAACATAGTAGACATGTCTGGGATTCCACACCAGCATATTTACTTCTGTCACTGATGCATTAGAATATAGAACAGATTGATGTCAACACAGCTGAGGAAATTGCACTAAGGGGGCATCACAATTTCTCTTTTGTAGACCATATGACTATTTCAAATAGCTGATTTCTTACAGACTTCCCAAACTAGTTTGGATATTTGATTTCAATGTAAAATTTTGACCCAAGTCAATATTTTAGTTATAGGTGGATTGGTGGAGACAGATGCATCCTGTTTCCACTTATCATCCTTGATATGTTTCTAAAACTTGACTGGCATCCACCTGTGGTAAATTGAGTTGGTTGAACATAATTTAGAAACGCACACACCTGTCCATATGAGGTCCCACAGTTAACAGTGCATGTCAGAGCAAAAACCAAGCCATGAAGTCCAAGGAATTGTCTGTAGATCTCCAAGACAGGATTGTATCGAAGCACAGATCTGAGGAAGGGTAGAGAAACATTCCTGCAGCATTAAAGGCCCCAATGAGTACAGTGGCCTCCATCATCTGTAAATGGAAGGAGTTTGGAACCACCAGGACTGTTCCTAGAGAGGGCCGCCCAGCCAAACTGAAGGAATTGGGGAAGAAGGGCCTTAGTCAGGGAGGTGACCAGGAACCCGATGGTCACTCTGACAGAGTTCCAGCGTTTCTCTGTGAAGAGAGGAGAACCTTCCAGAAGAACAACCATCTCTGCAGCACTCCACCAATCAGGCATGTATGGTAAAGTGGCCAGGCGGAAGCCACTCCTCAGTAAAAGGCACATGACAGCCCGCCTGGATTTTGTCCAAAAGCACTTGAAGACCATGAGAAACAAAATTCTCTGGTCTAATGAAACAAAGATTGATCTTTTTGGCCTGAATATTAAGCATCATGTCTGAAAGAAACCAGGCACCGCTCATCACCTGGACAATACCATTGCTACAGTGAAGCATGGTGGTGACAGCATCATGCTGTGAGGATGTTTTTCAGCGGCAGGAACTGTGAAACTAGTCAGGATCAAGGGAAAGATGAATGCAGCAATGTACAGAGAAATCCTTGATGAAAACCTGCTCCAGAGCACTCTTGACCTCCGACTGGGGTAAAGGTTAATCTTCCAAGAGAACAACGACCCTAAGCACACAGCCAAGATAACAAAGGAGTGGTTACAGGACAGCTCTGTGAATGTCCTTGAGTGGCCCAACCAGAGCCCAGACTTGAACCCAATTTTAACATCTCTGGAGAGATCTGAAAATAGCTATGTACCAACGCTTCATACCAACCAGGTGTAGCTTGATAGGTCCTGCAAAGAAGAATGGGGAAAAATTGCCCAAAAATAGGTGTGCCAAACTTGTAGCATCATACTCAAAAAGACTTGAGGCTGTAATTGGTGCCAAAGGTGCTTCAACAAAGTATTGAGCAAAGGCTGTGAATACTTATGTATGTGGGGCAAATATTTCAAACAAACATCTCTTGTCATTATGGGGTAAAATTTGAGGAAAATAATGAATTTAATCAATTTTGGAATAAGGTTGTAACATAACAAAATGTTATGTTACAACCTTATTGTTTCTGGATGCACTGTATTCTTATTACAAGGAATGTAATAGAAATAAGGATGACAGGACCCCTTTATTGAAAAATCTGGTGGTTAAAAAGACTCCAAATCTCTCTTCTACCCCTAGAAACAAAACATAAAAAAAAAAATATGGACAGGTGTGTGCCTTTTTTTTCTTTTCTTTTAACAAAAAATCTACTATGACCTGGGAACCAGAAGCCAGGATGTCGCTCAGGTCCTGCAAGGGCATAGAGATGAGTGGCCTGACTCTTCTCCATACCCAGCTACCACCAGTGTGGGATTGCTCTTAGGCTTCACAAGTCAGTTAGATAAGCACGGGAATGACCAGGAAGTGGCAGGATTGGTGCACGCGGGACCACTTTTATGTGTAAGAGAATCAGCTATAGTAAAAACAAGATACCGAGGTTATGGAAGCTAGCTGCCACCATAAACCTGGTATTTAATGTCAAACAAATTATGTATTTTTACTATGGCCCGTTTGTCAATTAGTTAATGTATGGCAATGTACATGTTCCCTGTTTTTGTGCAAAGTTTGCTGAAAAGCGTTGTATAGAATTTTATGCAGACGGTTCATTCAGAATTTTTACTGTTAACATGTGTCATATCCTTTTAGCACATGATAGTTTTTATACACATGTATAGGCTATTGGGATTCAATGGCGGCTGGTGCTCCATTTTTGGGGAGGGAGGCATTTTTTGGGTCCCCCCCCTGCCGCCGGGTCTGCACTCACCACGGTCGCGGCTTCCCGTCAGCAGATGGATGTAGCAGCAGGAGAGCAGCCAGGTGGACAGAGCCAGGCTCAAGAACAAAATAACAGCCACCCAAAATATAAAAACAGCAGAATATTTTTATATTTTGGGTGGCTGTTATTTTGTTCTCGCTCGTCAACATTGTGAATGTTTTCATCTACTAATACCCCCCTGAAGAAGGAAGCAATTCTGAAATGCGTTGGGTGTGGTTCCAGGACTCCGTCTCTGCATTGTGGTGGTCCGGGACCTCTAGCAGTGTATAGCCATTATTGTGATGTTGATGTGCAACTTGCACAGCCATGTTCTTTTTCTTGTTTGATGTTTATTGTTTTTTACTATTTGTCATGATAAATTATATATTTTTTACATATCTGTTCATACATTACTGTACTTTTTGGTGTTGTTACACAACTACCAGGGCCTTTACAGTCCTTGCTCTCTTTATCCATTTATTGGGATGTTGGCCCACCCCTAGTTCAATCTACCTCAACTTTTCTCTGTACTAGTTCTAATCATGTGCTTAAAAAAAAAAATTAAATCCATGCGTCCAGTGCTCTGCATGGAGATTAGGGGCCAGGCGCATGGATTAGGGGGGCGGCGCCCCTGCATCCCTAATGAGCGGACTGCCACTGTTGGGATTTGAGCGCAGGTATACCTTGTTTTTGTATTGGTGCAAGCCAATCAAAAGACCTGAACCTTGTAGTTCTCCTACAACTTGTATCGACTTACCCCATGGTGGCACTATATCCACTGAAGTATGCTATAAGCAAGTAAGTATTTTGCAGAGCAGAGTATGGACTGGCTAGAGAGGAATTACTTTGATGCACTTGCCCAGCTTAAAGGGGCGTTCCGGACATTTTTTTCTTTTTATTTAAAAGTCAGCAGCTACAAACACTGTAGCTGCTGACTTTTAATAAAGACACTTACCTGTCCAGCGAGCCCGCAATCCGCAATGTCGGTCGTCCCGAGGCCGATCCGTCTACCGCCATCCTAACTAAGGGAAACAGGCAGTGGAGCCTTGCGGCTTCACTGCCCGTTCCCTACTGTGCATGTGTGGGTCGTGCAATGCTTTGTGAGTTGCCCTGTTGTTTCCTGGGACACACACATGTCTCAGAAGACAGCGGGACCGCTCGCCGAGAAGGAAGAATTGAAGAAACAGCACAGTAGAATAGGAAGAGGCAGATTAGGAAAACTACCTAGCAGCATGGGGTAAAAAATTTTTTTTTTTTTTTTTTAGGGTGGCCCTCCACTTTAAAGTGGTTATAAGACCTGGTTTACACCTATGCATTTTTTAAGTGCATGTAGCATTTTGCAGAAATTAACTACAGTACATTTAACTCGGTTTCCTAGGGGACATGTTGACATCTATGGGGACTTTTTTTAAGCACAACACGGTGTGTTTTTGGTTCAATAGACTTCAATGGACAGGCTGCAGAAACACAAGTATTGCATTTTGGGAGTGTTTTTGATCAGGGGTCAAGTCCTAAGGAAAAAAGTGTGGGAACTCCCACCCAAGATCCACTCCCCCATCAAAAAAAAAGAAAAAAAATAGGACATCGGGGCACATCAAGGCACGGGGCACATCAGGGCATGGGACACATCAGGCCACATGGCACATCAGGGCACGGGGCACATTATGGCACATCAGGGCACATTATGGCACATCAGGGCACATTATGGGGCACATCAGGGCACGGGGAACATCAGGGCACGGGGCACATAGCACATCAAGACATGGGGCACATTATGGCACATTATGGGGCACATCAGGACACATTATGTGGCACATTGGGGCACATAGCACATCAGGGCACATTATGGGGCACATAGCACATCAGGGCACATAGCACATAAGGGCATGGGGCACATCAGGGCATGGGACACATCAGGCCACATGGCACATCAGGGTATGGGGGAAACATTGGCACATTATGGTACATCAGGTCACATTATGGCACATCATGGCACATTATGGGGCACATAGCACATGAGGGCACATAGCACATAAGGGTGCGGGGCACATCGGAGCACATCAGGGAACATTATGGCACATTATGGGGCACATAGCACATCAGGGCATATTATGGGGCACATAGCACATAAGGGCACATAGCACATAAGGGCATGGGGCACATGGGGCACATCAGGCCACATGGCACATCAGAGCATGGGAAATGTTGGCACATGGGGGCACATCAGGGCACATTATGGGTCACATAGCACATCAGGGCACATTATGGCACATCAGGGCACATTATGGGGCACATAGCACATCAGGGCACATTATGGCACATCAGGGCACATTATGGGGCACATAGCACATCAAAGCACATAGCACATAAGGGCACGGGGCACATCAGGCCATATGGCACATCAGGGCATGAGGCACATGAGGGCACATTATAGGGCACAGTGGGGCACATAGGACATCAGGGCAGGGGGCACATTACGGCATGGGGGCACATCAGGGCACATAATGGGGCACATAGGACATCAGGGCAGGGGGCACATTACAGCATGGGGCACATCAGGGCACATAATGGGGCACATAGCACATAAGGGCATGGGGCACATCAGGCCACATGGCACATCAGGGTATGGGGGAAACGTTGGCACATTATGGCACATTATGGCACATTATGGGGCACATAGCACATCAGGGCACATAGCACATAAGGGTGCAGGGCACATCAGGCCACATGGCACATCAGGGCACATAAGGGCATGTGGCACATCAGGGAACATTATGCCACATTATGGGGCACATAGCACATCAGGGCATATTATGGGGCACATAACACATAAGGGCACAGGGCACATCGGGGCATGGGGCACAGCGGACCACATGGCACATCAGGGCATGGGGAAATGTTGGCACATGGGGGCACATTATGGCACATCAGGGCATATTATGGGTCATATAGCACATCAGGGCACATTATGGCACATCAGGGCACATTATGGGGCACATAGCACATCAGGGCACATAGCACATAAGGGCACGGGGCACATCAGGGCATGGGGCACAGTGGGGCACATAGGACATCAGGGCAGGGGGCACATTACGGCATGGGGCACATAATGGGGCACAGTGGGGCACATAGGACATCAGGGCAGGGGGCACATTATGGCATGGGGCACATCAGGGCACAGTGGGGCACACAGGACATCAGGGCAGGGGGCACATTACGGCATGGAGCAGATAGGAAATCATGGTAGGGGGGCACATTAGGGCATGGGGCACATAGCACACCAGGGGGCACATTATAGGGCACATCGTCATCTTACTAGGCAGTATGCAGAGTAGCACAGGAAGCATTTGGCTGTAGTAAATTCTCCCTCACTTCACACAGTGCTGTTCACTCCCCGGCGGCCCCTCCTCTCTTCTCGTCTATCCCCATTGGCTAGTGACATCATCTGGGATAGACCATAGACGAGAAGAGAGGAAGGGCCGCCGGGGAGCGAACAACGCTATGTGAAGGGAGGGAGAGCTTACTACAGCCAAATGCTTCCTGCGCTACTCTGCATCTCATTCAGGCGGCTCTAGTCCTGCAAAGGGAACGGCGTTCCCGCTGTGAAAATAGTGCAGGGACGCCTTTCCCACACGTTCCCACAGGACTCGAGCCCTGTTTTTGATGCATTTTGCAACCTGCCTAACAACAAAAACATCTCCCCTTTAACAAAAAAAAGCATAATAAATGCAAAACGCATCAAAAAAATGTGTGAAAAAAGCACCAAAAATGCATGTGCAAAAAACGCAAAACACACTGCAAAAAGCACTGCAGAAACAGATAAAGAGTAAACCCCATATATATGTGAACCTGGCCTAAGGATCTTTTTTTTCTTTCTTTCTTTTTTCTTAAATAATGAAAATGTTATACTTACCAGCTCTGTGCAATGGTTTTGCACAGAGCAGCTCCAACCATCCTCTTCTGGGATCCCCTGCTGGAGCTCCTGGCTGATCCTCCCTCCCGAGTACACCCCTAGCAAGCCCCACTTGCTGGGGGGGGGGGGGGGTACTCATGAAATTGCACTGTGGGCATCTACTGACACCGACAGTGTGACTTGGCCCCACCCCTGCCCTCTCATCACCGCATTTGATTGACAGCAGCAGGAGCCAATGACCAATGGCTCCTGCTGCCCTCACTGAGTCCCAGGGTTGCCATTCCTCCTGTGACATTTTTTGCTAACAAAACATGGAAAATGTACTGATGTAGCACATTTTTTACTGACAACCTGAAAAATTACAGAACTATTAAAAACGAACTGATATTTAAACAGTATAAAACACAATACACATAGCAAGTAATTTGTCTGGTTTACACTTACAAAAATAAACACAGCATGTCTTTCTCAGTCTGCTCAGAGGACCAAGCTGCATTGCGTAACCGCAGTAAAAAGAAAGTCAGGTCTGCAGGCTGCCCTTGCTATCTGGTAGATTTGTGTAAATCTCAGAACTAGACAGAAATACAAATCCTTTGCAGATAGAACAACTCCCATACATGTATTACTCTGGAGATCAGCTTTACAGTGCCTTGAAAAAGTATTCATACCCCTTGAAATTTTCCACATTTGGTTATGTTACAACCAAAAACGTAAATGTATTTTATTGGGATTTTATGTGATAGAACAACACAAAGTGGCACATAATTGTGAAGTGGAAGGAAAATGATAAACGGTTTTCAATTCTTTTTACAAATAAATATGTGAAAAGTGTGGCGTACATTTGTATGGCGCCCCCCTGAGTCAATACTTTGTAGAACCGCCTTTCACTGAAATTACAGCTGCAAGTCTTTTTGGGGATGTCTCTACCAGCTTTGTACGTCTAAAGAGTGACATTTTTGCCCTCCTCGTCTTTGCAAAATAGCTCAAGCTCTGTCAGATTGGATGGAGCGCGTCTGTGAACAGCAATTTTCAAGTCTTGCCACAGGTTCTCAATTGGATTTAGGTCTGGACTTTGACTGGGCCATTCTAACACATGAATATGCTTTGATCGAAACCATTCCATTGTAGCTCTGGCTGTATGTTTAGGGTCATTGTCCTGCTGGAAGGTGAACCTTCTAAGATTGCCCTGTATTTTGCTCCATTCATCTTCCCATTATTTCTGATCAGCTTCCCTGTCTCTGCTGAAGAAAAGCATCCCCACAACATGGTGCTGCCACCACCATGTTTCACGGTAGGGATGGTGTGTTCAGGATGATGTGCAGTTTTAGTTTTCCACCACACATAGCATTTTTCTTTTAGGCCAGAAAGTTAAATTTTTGTCTCATCTGACCGAAGCATCTTCTTCCACATGTTTTCTGTGTCCCTCACTTGGGTTCTCGCAAACTGCAAATGGGACTTCCTATAACTTTCTTTCAACAATGGCTTCTTCTTGCCACTCTTCCCTACTAAAGGTCAGATTTGCGGAGAGCACGACTAATAGTTGTCCTGTGGACAGATTCTCCCACCTGAGCTGTGGATCTCTGCAGCTCCTCCAAGGTTACCATGGGCCTCTTGGCTGCTTCTCTGATTAATGCTCTCCTTGCCCGGCCTGTCAATTTAGGTGGACGGCCATGTCTTGGTAGGTTTGCAGTTGTGCCATACTCTTTCCATTTTCAGATGATGGATTGAACAGTGATCTGTGAGATGTTCAAAGTTTGGGATGTTTTTTGATAACCTAGCCCTGCTTTAAACTTCTCCAGAATGCTATCCCTGACCTGTCTGGTGTGTTCCTTGGCCTTCATGATGCTGTTTGTTCACTAAGATTCTCTAACAAACCTCTGAGGGCTTAGAACACCTGTATTTATACTGAGATTAAATTACATACAAGTGGACTCTATTTACTAATTAGGTGACTTCTGAAGGCATTTGGTTCCACTAGATTTTAGTTAGGGGTATCAGAGTAAAAGGGGCAGAATACAAATGTACACCACACTTTTCACATATTTATTTGTAAAAAAAAAAAAATTGAATACCATTTATAATTTTCCTTCTACTTCACAATTATGTGCCACTTTGTGTTGGTCTATCACATAAAATTCCAATATAATACATTTTTGGTTGTAACATGACATAATGTGGAAAATTTCAAGGGGTATGAATACTTTTTCAAGGCACTGTAAGCTGATCAAATTCATCTATAAATATTTTTAAAGCTTAAAAGGCATAGTTCACCTTTGCCTATGCAGATAAGTGGCACCCATAGATAAAAACAAACTGTGCAGCTTTGACCAAAGTTGAATAATGCCCTTGCTATAGGTGTAGGCCATTTATGTATATCCTGAAGCCTTACTGAAAAACTCCAGGAGATCATATCATCCTGCCCGTCTTTGTTGCTAGGATGTTGCTATGGCACTCCCAGCTGATTCAAACCCCTTTGCGTGTGCTCTGTCTTCAGCCCTGAGCTCATCAATGCTGTGATGGAGTAAATTGCTGAGTGCACATGTGCAGAAGTTTGAGAGCTTGTTTCTGTGATGGTGAAGGTGAGCAGTAACAGCTGGGAGTGACCTAGCAACGTCCCAGCAACAATGCCGGACGGGATGATGCCATCTCTGGGATTTTTCAGTCAGGCTTTGGGAAGTATGTACATGGCCTATACCTACATCAAGGACATTATTCAACTTTAGTCAGTGATGCACAGCTTTTTTTTTTTTTTTTTTTTTTTACAGGAACCTTTAACTGCCTACATTTGCCTCCATTGGCACCCTCTTTCCTCACTCATCAACATGCTACAGAAATGTTTTGATAAGACCTTTTCATTTTCATGAAATACCTTACTTTAAACCAACAACTTGTACTCTGCATCTACCAGTGGCAGCTGTTTTATTTTTTTTGGTGGGGGGGCACAAACAAACTGAAAAAATACATTGATTGCAGCCTCACTGTGCCCATCAAATGCAGCCACTGTGCCATCAATTGCAGCCACTGTGCCCATTAATTTCAGCCACGGTGCCATCAAATGCAGCCATGGTGCCATTAATTGCAGCCACTGTGCCATCAAATGCAGCAACTGTGCCCATCAAAGGCAGCCACTATGCCCATCAAATGCAGCCACTGTGCCATCAATTTCAGCCACTGTGCCATCAAATGCAGCAATTGTGCCATCAATTGCATCCACTGTGCCATCAAATGCAGCAACTGTGCCATCAATTACAGTCACTGTGCCCATCAATTTCAGCCACTGTTCCCAGCAAATGCAGCCACCGTGCCATCAAATGCAGCCACTGTGCCATCAATTGCAGCCACTGTGCCCATTAATTGCAGCCACAGTACCATCAAATGCAGCCACTGTGACATCAAATGCAGCAACTGTGCCATCAATTAGAGCCACTGTGCCATAAAATGCAGCCACTATGCCCATCAAATGCAGCCACTGTATCCATCAATTTCAGCCACTGTGCCCACCCAACGCAGCCACTGTGCCATCAAATGCAGCCACTGTGCCCATCAAATACAGCCACTGTGACCCCCTGGTGGCATTTAACCAGAAGTATGTAATTTCAACACAGGAGAGGAACTGGTACAACTGTGCAAGACTGAAGGGAAGGCTGGAGGTCAGCCTCAAATATCATGTCTCCAGGCCTCTTCTGTTTCTGTGAACAGTTGCTGCAGAGCTGATGCACATATTTCAGCCTAGGTTCTTATGGCAAAGCATTGACCAGAATGAGCAGGAGTCAGGGAACTGAAAGTGAACTGACGTCAAGAAGCACTTGGAGGACTTCATTTTGGTTGGTGTGCAACCATCAGGAAAAGGATCATTTCCCAAATGCTATATACTGTTTGGACTTGCGTATACTCTCTGTGTTTGCTGATAATCTGCTTCCTTGCTCTATAAATCAATGGTTAATCAGAGCAGGGCCATAGATAACTTTCTTCCCTGGGGGAAGAGTTTGACCTTGGGTACCTAGAAGGGAACAATAAGAGCTCCTGCCCATGGACACCTATAAACTAGGGTGCACCGATACCTGTTTTCTTTTTTTTCCCCCAAAATTGTTTTTATTGAAAATATAACATATCCAGAAAACAGTATTATCATACAATCGTTAAGGTATCATAGAACATTGGTCGTTGTGATACCTGTTTTTTCATTTTTTTTTTTACAAGTACCAATATTTGTGCTCAAGCACTCGCCAATACCGTCTGGTGGGGGCCAGCATCAAAATGAACCTGTTCATTTGTCGTGCATGGACAAGGCACTATTTCCAATTAAAGGAGAACACTAGATCAGTGAATTAGGAATATGTGAGTGTCATGATGTGTTTTACGCTTACTCTACGTAGTGTACTCATAAATATTGACTGCTGCAGTCCTGGGCCACACCTACCCCTTGTGCTTTATGCTGCAGTTGGTCCATCCCTACAGACTTCTATATGGCTGCTACATACTGCTTCTGACTGGCTGTAACGGGTGCACTGAGGACATAATTTTTCTATGAAGGACAAGGATCTCTGAACTGAAGAAAATAAGTAAGTAAGCACACTGTAACATTTACTTGATCTTGATTCAGTGATAGCAGTTCTTCCAGGAAAGGTGTACTTTTTTATTAAAAAACACATATAAACCCCCTCTTGTTGACTTCATTAAATTGCCATAAAAAAGTAAAGGCTTCATTTTAACTGATCCATCAGTAAGACTTGGTCAGACAACAACTGCCATGTTGGGATCCACAGAACTATGAATGATATACAGTGGTGTGAAAAAGTGTTTGCCCCCTTCCTCATTTCCTGTTCCTTTGCATGTTTGTCACACTTAAGTGTTTCGGAACATCAAACCAATTTAAACAATAGTCAAGGACAACACAAGTAAACACAAAATGCAATTTGTAAATGAAGGTGTTTATTATTAAAGGTGAAAAAAAATCCAAACCATCATGGCCCTGTGTGAAAAAGTGATTGCCCCCCTTGTTAAAACATACTATAACTGTGGTTGTCCACACCTGAGTTCAATTTCTCTAGCCACACCCAGGCCTGATTATTGCCACACCTGTTCACAATCAAGGCATCACTTAAATAGGAGCTGCTTGACACAGTAAGGTCCACCAGAAGATCCTTAAAAGCTACACATCATGCCGAGACCCAAAGAAATTCAGGAACAATTGAGAAAGAAAGTAATTGAGATCTATCAGTCTGGAAAGGGTTATAAAGCCATTTCCAAAGCTTTGGGAATCCAGCGAACCACAGTGAGAGCCATTATCCACAAATGGCGAAGACATGGAACAGTGGTGAACCTTCCCAGGAGTGGCCGGCCGCCCAAAATTACCCCAAGAGCGCAGCGACGACTCATCCAAGAGGTCACAAAAGACCCCACAACAACGTCCAAGGAACTGCAGGCCTCACTTGCCTCAGTTAAGGTCAGCGTTCATGCCTCCACCATCAGGAAAAGACTGGGCAAAAATGGCCTGCATGGCAGAGTTCCAAGGAGAAAACCACTGCTGAGCAAAAAGAACATCAAAGCTCGTCTCAATTTCTCCACAACACATCTTGATGATCCCCAAGACTTTTGGGACAACATTCTGTCGACCGATGAGACAAAAGTGGAACTCTTTGGAAGGTGTGTGTCCAAGTATATCTGGCGTAGAAGGAACACTGCATTTCATAAAAAGAACATTATACCAACAGTAAAATATGGTGGTGGTAGTGTGATGGTCTGGGGCTGTTTTGCTGCTTCAGGACCTGGAAGACTTGCCGTGATAAAAGGAACTATGAATTCTGCTGTCTACCAAGAGATCCTGAAGGAGAATGTCCGACCATCTGTTCGTGTACTCAAGCTGAAACGAACTTGGGTTCTGCAGCAGGACAATGATCCTAAACACACCAGCAAGTCCACCACCGAATGGCTGAAGAAAAACAAAATGAAGACTTTGGAGTGGCCTAGCCAAAGTCCTGACCTGAATCCTATTGAGATGTTGTGGTATGACCTTAAAAAGGCCGTTCATGCTCGAAAACCCTCTAATGTAACTGAATTAGGACAATTCTGCAAAGATGAGTGGGCCAAAATTCCTCCAGGACGCTGTAAAAGCCTCATTGCACGTTATCGCAAACGCTTGGTTGCAGTTGTTGCTGCTAAGGGTGGCCCAACCAGTTATTAGGTTTAGGGGCAATCACTTTTTCACACAGGGCCATGATGGTTTGGATTTTTTTTCACCTTTAATAATAAACACCTTCATTTACAAATTGCATTTTGTGTTTACTTGTGTTGTCCTTGACTATTGTTTAAATTGGTTTGATGTTCCGAAACACTTAAGTGTGACAAACATGCAAAGGAACAGGAAATGAGGAAGGGGGCAACCACTTTTTCACACCACTGTATAAGGCTATGCATTTAGGTTCTACAGAACTACGATTGGTACCCGAGGATATGAATGTAGGGTCAACAGAATTAAGAATGGTACCCAAGGCTATGAATGTAGGGTCTACAGAATTATGAATGGTACTCAAGGCTTTGAATGTAGGGTCTACAGAACTTTAAATGGTATCCACAGCTATATAAGAAGGGTTTACGGGACTATTTATGGTACTCAAGACTCTAAATGTAGGCTCTACAGGACTATGACTGGTACCCAAGGCTATGAATGTAGGGTTTACTGAACAATGAATGGTATTTAAGGCAAGGAATGTAGGGTCTACAGAACTTGGAATGGTACCCAAGGCCATGAATGCAGGGATTCCAGAACTATAAATGCTACCCAAGACTATGCATGTATTGTTTACAGAACTATTAAAGGTACTCAAAGCTCTGAATGTAGGGTCTACAGAACTATGAATGGTACCCAAGGCTCTGAATGTAGGGTTCCAGAACGCTGAAAAGTACCCAAGACTATGAATATAGGGTCTACAGAACTTTGAATAGTACACAAGGCTACGAATGCATAGTTTTCAGAACGATGAATGGTACCCAAGGCTCTGAATGTAGGGTTCCAGAACTCTGAATAGTACCCAAGACTATGAATATAGGGGCTGCAGAACTTTGAATAGTACACAAGGCAATGAATGCAGGGTTTTCAGAACTATGAATGGTACCCAAGGCTAGGATTATAGGGTCTATAGAACAAGGAATGGTAGCTAAAGCAATGAACATAGGGTTTCCAGAACTGTGAATGGTACTCACGGCTATGAATGTAGGGTCTACAGAACTATAAATGATACCCAAGGCTATGAATGTAGGGTCTTTAAAACTACGAATGGTACTCAAGGCTATGAATGTAGGGATTTCAGAACTATAAGGCCGCATACACACGATCGGATTTCTCATTGGAAAAAGATATGTCGGCTTTTCTGACGGGATTCCGCTCAAGTTTGCCTTGCATACACATGGTCACGCAAAAGTTTGCTGAAATTACGACGTGGTGACAACACTACGATGAGCCGAGAAAATTAAGTTTAATGCTTTCGAGCATGCGTCAAATTGTTTCCGAGCATGCGTAGGAATTTTACATTTTGGAATTGCCACAGAAGATCGCATTTTCGGATAGTAACTTTTCCTGACCGAAAAATTGAGAGCATGCTCTCAATCTTTTGCTGGCTAGCATTCCACCAGCAAAAGACTGATGGAGCATACACACGGTCGCATTTTCCAACAAAAAGCTCTCATCGGTCTTTTGCGGGCTGAAATTCTGATCGTGTGTGTGCGGCATTAATGTTACCCAAGGCTATGAATGGAAAGTCTACAGAACTATGAATGATATATAAGGCTATGCATTTCGGTTTTACAGAACTACGAATGGTACCAGAGGATATGAATGTAGGGTCTACAGAATTATGAATGATATGAATGATTATGAATGATACTCAAGGCTTTGAATGTAGGGTCTACAGAACTATAAATGGTACCCACAGCTATATAAGAAGGGTTTACGGGACTGTTTATGGTACTCAAGACTCTAAATGTAGGATCTTCAGTACTATGACTGGTACCCAAGGCTATGAATTTAGGGTTTACTGAACAATGAATGGTATTTAAGGCAAGGAACATAGGGTCTACAGAACTTGGAATGGTACCCAAGGCCATGAATGCAGGGATTCCAGAACTATAAATGCTACCCAAGACTATGCATGTATTGTCTACAGAACTATTAAAGGTACTCAAAGCTCTGAATGTAGGGTCTACAGAACTATGAATGGTACCCAAGGCTCTGAATGTAGGGTTCCAGAACGCTGAAAAGTACCCAAGACTATGAATATAGGGTCTACAGAACTTTGAATAGTACACAAGGCTACGAATGCATAGTTTTCAGAACGATGAATGGTACCCAAGGCTCTGAATGTAGGGTTCCAGAACTCTGAATAGTACCCAAGACTATGAATATAGGGTCTACAGAACTATGAATGGTACCCAAGGCTAGGATTATAGGGTCTATAGAGCAAGGAATGGTACCTGAAGCTATGAGTATAGGGTTTCCAGAACTGTAAATGGTACCCCCGGTTATGAATGTAGGGTCTACAGAACTATAAATGATACCCAAGGCTATCAATGTAGGGTCTTTAAAACTATGAATGGTACTCAATGCTATGAATGTAAGGATTTCAGAACTATTATGCTGAGTACACACATTCGGATTTCTCATCGGAAAAAGATATGTCGACTTTTCTGACGGGATTCCGCTCAAGTTTGCCTTGCATACACGCGGTCACGCAAAAGTTCGCTGAATTTACGACCTTCAAGAACGAGGTGACGTATAACACTACGACGAGCCGAGAAAATTAAGTTCAATGCTTCCGAGCATAGATGAAAGGAAACAAAAAATTTCTGGACAGCCGCACTCCGGAAAGAATATCTTTTCTTGTGCCTTTTATTGCAAATTGAAGATCACATAATACAGTCCACAGCAAAAGTGATACAGAAAAAAGCTATGAGTAAGCACTTATTATAGTGTGAAACGCGTCAGAGTTTTTCTGTATCACTTTTGCTGTGGACTGTATTATGTGATCTTCAATTTGCAATAAAAGGCACAAGAAAAGATATTCTTTCCGGAGTGCGGCTGTCCAGAGTTTTTTTGTTTCCTTTCATCTGTGCATGTATTAGCCAGCACCTGGGGCTCTCTGTCTGAAAGAAAAGCACTTGTCTTGGTGGATCGGCCTGGAGCGGTGGCTCTCTCTCTCTACTTCAATGCTTCCGAGCATGCGTCAAATTGTTTCCGAGCATGCGTAGGAATTTTGCACATCGGAATCACCACAGAAGATCGCATTTTTGGATAGGAACTTTTCCCATCCGCAAAAATTGAGTGCATGCTCTCAATCTTTTGCTGGCTGGAATTCTGATCGTGTGTATACGGCATTAATGTTACCCAAAGCTATTAATGGAAAATCTACAGAACCATGGATGGTACCCAAGGCTATGAAGCAAGGTTTACAGGACTTTAAATGGTATTCAAGGCTCTAATTGTAGGATCTACAGTACTATGAATGGTACCCAAGGCTCTGAATATAAGGTTCCAGAACATTGAATGGTACCCTAGGCTATGAATGTAAGGTCTACAGACCTCTGAATGGTACCCAAGGCTATAAATGCAGGCCAGGGTTTCCAAAAACTATGAATGGTACCCAAGGTTAGGAATATAGGGTTTACAGAACTATGAATGGTACCTGAAGCTATGAGTGTAGGGTTTCCAGAACTGTGAATGGTACCTGGGGCTATGAATGTAGGGTCTACACAACTATAAATGATACTCATTGTGATCCTACAAGGAATGATACAGCAATTGTTTGACCCTCAAACAATGTTGAGTTAAATCAAACATGTAGAGTGAAATCCCTTTGATGTGGTTGGAGCAGATATGTAAACAAGGGATCTCAAACGCTAAGATCTTGATATCAAAAACTCAGAGAAAAATGAGCACTGGTGCATAAGTAAATTAAAATAATAATAATAACAATATTAATAAAATGACAGTTTTGGGTGGATTGACCCCTCAAAGCAAATTCCTCCCAAAAACATACATTTTAGAATATTAACAAGCATCAGTGATTTGAAAAACCATTGCGCTTCTTATATCAAAAAGAGATTTCAGTTGTAAGATAGCCTCCATCCTGCCCAACAAGTACAGCCTGTACAAATCCAAACATTGGTGTCACACTCCCCAAGATGGATTCTCTGTAATGTAGAATAAGCAAAAAAAATTGAGAGCTTAGCTGCAGAAGGGCACCACTTTCATAATGGCCTGGTGGGAGGGGCCGGAGACACAAAATAAGATGGAGAAATCTCGCTGCTAGAGTCCAGGAGAGATGATAAGAATTTGTTTGGTGATTCCACTCTCTGGTGTTTACCTAAGTTTGCTTTTAAACTTTGTAGCTTTCACAAGACAGGACAGAAACACAGTGCTACATTGTTATCATCCCCTTCTATTAAAGTAACTGTTTATGTCAAATAACCTGGAACAAGCGATACATTGCAGCAAATCCAGTACCTTTTGCTGACTCTTTTCTCACCTCATGTTTGCTAAGTTACTGTGAATTTAGTGATAGAATAATTATTTTGCATTATACCAAAAATTCTCTTACAGGGTGACATTGATGTTGTGGATACAGTTTTGTAAAGGTTAAAAGTGGAGAACACAGACTTAGAACATTGATTGCAGATGAAGATCAAACGATTCATCTAGTCCACATATCTATTATACTTCACTAATGCGTTTCATGAATAATAAATCTTAATCATGCAAACGATTTAGATTTATCAGGTGTTTTTATAGTACCATTGATAAATGCAGCACTTTACATATATTGTACGTTTACATTAGTCCCGGCCCTCAAAGAGCTTACAATCTAATGCCCCTAGCTTAAATACTACAGTCCAGTTTACACGGGAGCTAATTATCCCAACAGCATATATTTGGAGTGTGGAAGGTAAGCAGAATACTTAGAGGAAGCCCATGCATGTACAGGGAGGACATGCAAACGCCATACCAATAGTGTTGTTGTTGGAAATCAAACCAAAGACCCTAGCACTGCAAGGTAGAAGTTGATTCTTCTGCTTCATCTTCTGGAAGTCCTTTCCAATCATCTACTACACCTTCTATAAAAAGTCTCCTTTTCTAACTCTCCTCATTTCCTAGCCATCCCCATTTCCTAACTCTCCTCATTTCCTAATTATCCTCATTTTCTAACCATCCTCTGTTCCCAAGTTTCCTAATTTTCTATATATTCTTGCTTCCTAACCATCCTAATTTCCCAACTTTCCTAATTTCCTCTATATTCTCCTTTCCTAGTTATCCTCATTTCCCAACTTTCCTAATTTCCTATATATCCACATTTGCTAAAGTTTCCCATTTCCTAACTATCCTCATTCCCTAACTATTCACTTTTGCTAGAAGTCCCCATTTCTTATATATATACATTTCCTAACTCTCCCCATTCCCTAACTATCCTCATTTCCTCGCCATCCTCATTTCCCAACTTTCCTCATTTCCTATATATCCTCCTTTACTAGCCATCCTCATTTCCCAACTTTCCTAATTTCCTATATATCCACATTTGCTAACTTTTCCCATTTCCTATACATCTCCATTTCCTAACTCTCCTAATATTTTAACTCTCCTCATTTCCTAGCCATCCTCATTTCCAAAATGTCCTCATTTCCTGTATATCCTTGCTTCGTAACCATCCTCATTTTCAAACTTTCCTTATTTCCTATATATCCTTGTTTCCTAGCCATCCTCATTTCCCAACTTTACTCATTTCCTATATATCCACATTTGCTAACTTTTCTCATTTCCAAACTATTGACTTTTGCTAGAGGTCCTCATTTCTTATTTATATCCCCATTTCCTAACTCTCCTCATTTTCCTAATTATCCTAATTTCCTAGCCATCCTCATTTCCCAACATTCCTCATTTCCTATATATCCACATTTGCTAACTTTTCCCATTTCCTAACTATCCTGATTTCCTAACTATTCGCTTTTGCTAGACATCCTCATTTCTTCTATATCCACATTTCCTAACTCTCCTCATTTCACAACTTTCCTCATTTCCTATATATCCACATTTGCTAACTTTTCTCATTTCCTAACTATCCTCACTTCCTAACTATTCAGTTTTCCTAGAAGTCCTCATTTCTTATATAACCCCATTTCCTAACTAACTCCTCCTTTCCTAGTTCAACCATGATTCTTAGAGGTCTGTCCCTAGAAATGTTTGCCTTTGGGAATTTCCCCCTTAAAAAAAAAAAAAAATACATATATACACATATATATATATATATATATATATATATATATATATATATATATATATATACATATATATATATATATATATATATATATATATATATATATATACATATATATATATATATATATATACATATATATACATACATATATATACATATATATATATACATATATATATACACATATATATATATATATATATATATATATATATATATATATATATATTTATATTTTTTTAAACCTCTTTAAAATATCTTTAAAGCACCACTCCATTTAATGACTATATCATGTTGCCTTTCTGAGTAATGTTTAAACTATAGCAAGCAATTGAAAAAGGTATAATTCAACTTAACATGCAAGGATGTTATCTCTGTGTATCTCAACTGGCAGCATTAAAAAACAAAAAAGCAGTAGAAAGTGTCCCTGGAAATGATGTTGAAGTGTGACTGCTCACCTATAAACTTGCCTGTGAATATGAGTTGAAGGTGTTCTATGCAGGGTGACAAAGATGCAGATGGGGAGTAAAATAGTAAATAAAATAAAAAATAAAATCAGGTCTTACCCAGCTTGCCATCAATGACAGTGAGGGCGATCTGATCCATTAACACCAGACTGAAGCCCACATCTTGGTCTTTACACCTCTGCCTCAGTGCCTCCAGGATGCGCATCTGTGGGTAATCCTTCAGGATATTCCTGCTTGTCAGCAGCCACAGCTGGGAGCACATGGTGGGAGCAGTCAAGTGCAACAACAACACAAAAAAAAAGAAAGGAAGGGAAGGGAAGGGAAAGGTAGGACTGTGCACCGAAATGCAGCAAGGTCAGCGGTGCCCGGGACCTGGAAGGAAGGCCTGGGTGCAGCAGGCAGCTAGCTGCTTGCTCTGTAATAAAGAATCAGCTGCATTAAAGCAAGTCTTCTCCAGCAGCCATGCGCCATCAGAAGGGGACTGTGATCACCGACTCCCCTACATAATACAGCATTCAGTGGGCAAACCCCTTGATGGAATCAATATGGGCGGACCCTGCAAAATCCATGTCAGATCCCATTTATTTCAGCCTCTCCCCCTCCTTACTATAGGAGCAGCAGGGACAGAGGTGACCCCCCTCTCCCCCCCCCAGCACAAGGCTCTGTGTGTTTATTGGCTGGCTCGGGCTCTCTATCAGTTCAGTTATTTGCACTTCACGGATCACCGTTCTCCCAGCACTCAGCACCGGGATCATCGGATTACCTGCAGCCCTCCCGCCCGCCCGGGGGAAGCCAGCGCTGCATACGAGGGGAAAAGGTTATTCCTTATGATGAGCGGGGCTATGGCGCCGGCCAATCACGGGCTCGGAGAAAGAAGCGGCCAATGGGGGCGGAGGGATGTCAATCTTGAGACTAGGCGGGTGGCCAATCAGAGCGTTCGGATGAGAGTGGAGGGGGGCGGAGATGCTCGCTGGGTACCAGAGCTGAGCGCTTCTCTGCAATGACCCGACAATAAGATGGGCAGAGGAGGAGGGGGACACGGGAAGAATGGGGGGAGAATAAGGGGAGGAATGGGGGAAGGAGGGTGGGGGGGGGGGGGGCCGGGTAATGGAGGGATCTCTGTGTACTGAAGGAAGGACTGTCAGGTGGACGGTACAAGTAGAGAGAGAGAGCGGGGACAGAGGAAGCAGCGCAGGAGCTAGTGATCAGGATAGTAAACCACCAGCTCTGAGGGGAGGGGACTACAGCCTGCCACCGAACCCCAATCCTGGGGGGAGGGGACTACAGCCTGGCGCTGACCGCCAATCCAGGGGTGAGGGGGGTACAGCCTGCCACCGACCACCAATCCTAGGGGGAGGGGGCTACAGCCTGCCACCGACCACCAATCCTGGGGGGAGGGCACTACAGCCTGCCGCTGACCACCAATCCTGCGGAGAGGGGGCTACAGCCTGCCACCGACCACCAATCCTGGGGGGAGGGGGCTACAGCCTGCCGCTGACCGCCAATCCGGGGGTGAGGGGGGTACAGCCTGCCACCGACCACCAATCTTAGGGGGAGGGGGCTACAGCCTGCTGCTGACCGCCAATCCTGGGGTGAGGGGGGTACAGCCTGCCACGACCACCAATCTTAGGGGGAGGGGGCTACAGCCTGCTGCTGACCGCCAATCCTGGGGGGAGGGGGCTACAGCCTGCCGCTGACCGCCAATCCGGGGGTGAGGGGGGTACAGCCTGCCACCGACCACCAATCTTAGGGGGAGGGGGCTACAGCCTGCTGCTGACCGCCAATCCTGGGGTGAGGGGGGTACAGCCTGCCACGACCACCAATCCTGGGGGGAGGGGGCTACAGCCTGCCGCTGACCGCCAATCCTGGGGTGAGGGAGGTACAGCCTGCCACCGACCACCAATCCTGGGGGGAGGGGGCTACAGCCTGCCACCGACCACCAATCCTGGGGGGAGGGGGTTACAGCCTGCCACCGACCACCAATCCTGGGGGGAGGGGGCTACAGCCTGCCACCGACCACCAATCCTAGGGGGAGGGGGCAAAAGCCTGCCACCGACCACCAATCCTAGGGGGAGGGGGCCACAGCCTGCCACCAACCACCAATCCTGAGGGGAGGGGACTACAGCCTGCCACTGACCACCAATCCTGGGGGAGGGGACTACAGCCTGCCACTGACCACCAATCCTGGTGGGAGGAGGCTACAGCCTGCCACCGATCACCAATCCTAGGGGGAGGGGGCCACTGCCTGGCACGACCACCAATCTTGGGGGGAGGGGACTACAGCGGGCCACTGACCACCAATCCTGGGGGAGGGGACTACAGCCTGCCACCTACCACCAATCCTGGGGGGAGGGGACTACAGCCTGCCACTGACCAGCAATCCTGTGGGAGGGAACTACAGCCTGCCACCGACCACCAATCCTGGGGGGAGGTGGCTATTAAACGGAAATAACACCATTTAAAACTGCTTGCGGTTTTAATGTTATATCTGGTTCCTGCAATATGGTTGAAAATCATTGAGAAACATGGCATGGGTAGCCCTCCCTGCCCATTACCAGCCTATTTGGGTCTTGTACGCATATTAAGGGGAACCCCGTACCCATATTAAAAAAAGGAAATGCGTGTGGCCCCCAGGCCCTATATACTCAGAACAGCAGTATACAGGCGCTGCAAACAAGACAGGGACTGTGTAGGTTTGTTGTGTTAAGTTGAATCTGTTTGTCATTTTCAACCGGTACATTTTTAAAGTGTAGCTCCAGTCAAAAAAACTATCTTTAAGCTTTTTGGAAAACATAGGGAAGGGTTATCAGCCCTGTATAATTTGTTTTGTCGTCCATCTTTTTTCATCTCACTTGCTGCTGTCTCCTTGCGTTTGCAAGTAGGAGATGTTTGTAAGTTGGATGTTTGAAAGTAGGGGCCTGCCCTATATTATAGCGGTATGTACTGGGTACAGAGCACGCAGACAGCACGCACTATCTCCTAACACTACTGACTGCAAGCTGGAGGGGGTTACAGCCTGCCACCGACCACCAATCCTGGGGGGAGGGGGCTACAGCCTGCCACCGACCACCAATCCTAGGGGGAGGGGGCAAAAGCCTGCCACCGACCACCAATCCTAGGGGGAGGGGGCCACAGCCTGCCACCAACCACCAATCCTGAGGGGAGGGGACTACAGCCTGCCACTGACCACCAATCCTGGGGGAGGGGACTACAGCCTGCCACTGACCACCAATCCTGGTGGGAGGAGGCTACAGCCTGCCACCGATCACCAATCCTAGGGGGAGGGGGCCACTGCCTGGCACGACCACCAATCTTGGGGGGAGGGGACTACAGCGGGCCACTGACCACCAATCCTGGGGGAGGGGACTACAGCCTGCCACCTACCACCAATCCTGGGGGGAGGGGACTACAGCCTGCCACTGACCAGCAATCCTGTGGGAGGGAACTACAGCCTGCCACCGACCACCAATCCTGGGGGGAGGTGGCTACAGCCTGCCACTGACCACAAGTCCTGGGGGGGAGTGGGCTACAGCCTGCGACTGACCACCAATCCTGGGGGGAGGGGGCTACAGCCTGCCACTGACCACCAATCCTGGGGGGAGGGGACTACAGCTGGCCACTGACCAACAGTCCTGGGGGAGGGGGCTACAGCCTGCCACCAACCACCAATCCTGGGGGGAGGGGAACTACAGCCTGCCACTGACCACCAATCCTGGGGGGAGGGGGCTACAGCCTGCCACCGACCACCAATCCTGGCAGGAGGGGACAACAGGCTGCCACCGACCACCAATCCCGGCGGGAGGGGACAACAGCCTGCCACCGACCACCAATCCTGGCGGGAGGGGACTACAGTCTGCCACTGACCACCAATCCTGATAGGAGGGGACTACAGCCTGCCACTGACCACCAATTCTGGGGGGGCTACAGCCTGCCACTGACCACCAATCTTGGGGGGACGGGGCTACAGCCTTCCACTGACCCCCAATCCTGGGAGGAGTGGGCTACAGCCTGGCGCCGACCACCAGTCCTGGGGGGAGGGTGCTATAGCCTGCCACTGACCACCAATCCAGGGAGGAGGGGGTTTACAGCCTTCCACGGACCACCAATCCTGGGTGAAGGGGGTTATAGCCTGCCACTGACCACCAATACTAGGGGCGGTATATTTACAGCCTGCCACTGACCACCAATCCCCGGATGAGGGGGAGTTATCACTACAGCCTGCCACTGACCACCAATGCTGGGGGGGTAGTCAGTGGCAGCTATTACAGCTTAAGAATGCCACTGACTACCACTGCGCAGGGTTGGGGAGTCATTACAGCCTACCATTCACTATCAACAATCTCAAGGATTTTATTTGAGCTTGTCACTGACCACCAATCCTGGTGGGGGGGGGGGGGGGGGTTAGTATAGCTTGTCATTGATCACTAATACTGGGGGAAGGTTATTATTACAGCCTGCCACTCATCATTCTAGTAACTATCATTGTTGGGGGGGGGGGGGTTCTTATGACAGACTCAAGACCACACCTCTGACCCTGATCAGGTCCCGTCTAGCGTAGATGTTGCTTTGTTGAAGTTAGCAGAGCCTTTACAGTACCTACCTCATTTATGAAGCCATTGCCTGCTTCTTGTTTCCTTATCTTTTTTCTTATTTGAGACTTTTGAGTCAATACTAACGTCCTTCTTCTTTTTTTTTCTTTTTTTTCAGCAGCACAGGCTGGTATGGACAATCATGGTCCTGGAATACTCAATATAGGCGTCCTCCTGTTTATGAGATACATTACCCTTCATTTTCTGTTTATATCTCCTTAGCACTTTATTTAACGTTGGGGTCTATAGTTTTGGTATCCAATAATATAATACCATTGACATGCCCCTCACTGGAAGAAGATCCATTTCTCTTCTTATGGGGTCTTTTTCCCCATCAGACAGGCCCCCTTACTATTAAAGTGCAAGTTCCTGCACTTCTGGGTGCCCTAGTCCACTGTTCTAAGTTACTGTACTTGGAAACTCCGGATTGCACTATGATTTTACATAGTGAGTGGCATTGTCTTGTTGCTGGGGGCTGGAAAAAAGAATGACTACATTTCAAAAATAAGCCTACAGAATAATGTATTTAAATAAAAAGAAATAGGGGGTTATTTACTAAAGGCAAATCCACTTTGCACTACAAGTGCACTTGGAAGTGCAGTCACTGTAGATCCGAGGGGGACATGCAAGGAAAATAAAAAACAGCATTTTAGCTTGCATATGATTGGATGATAAAATCAGCAGAGCTTCCACTCATTTCAGATCTTCCCATCAGATCTACAGCGACTGCACTTCCAAGTGTGCTTTCAGTGCAAAGTGGATTTGCCTTTAGTAAATCAACCCCATGGCGTTAGCCATGAATTGGATGGAGATAATAAAATATACCCTGATTAGGGATGAGCCGAACACCCCCCGGTTCGGTTCGCACCAAAACTTGTGAACGACCCCCGCGTTCGGTACGAACGTTAGAACCCCATTGAAGTCTATGGGACTCGAACGTTCGAATTGGAAAGTGCTAATTTTAACGGCTAATATGCAAGATAGTGTCCTAAAAAGGGTTTGGGGACCTGCCTCCTGCCTCAGGGGACATGGGTCACTGCAAAAAAAAGTTTTAAAAACTGCCGTTTTGGCGGGAACACTGATTTTAATGACGATTAAAGTGAAAAAAAAAAAAGTGAAATATTCCTTTAAATATGGTGCCTGGGGGGTGTCTGTAGTATGCCTGTGAAGTGCCACGTGTTTCCCGTGTTTAGAACAGTCCCTGCACAAAATGACATTAAACGGAAATAACACCATTTAAAACTGCTTGCGGTTTTAATGTTATATCTGGTTCCTGCAATATGGTTGAAAATCATTGAGAAACATGGCATGGGTAGCCCTCCCTGCCCATTACCAGCCTATTTGGGTCTTGTACGCATATTAAGGGGAACCCCGTACCCATATTAAAAAAAGGAAATGCGTGTGGCCCCCAGGCCCTATATACTCAGAACAGCAGTATACAGGCGCTGCAAACAAGACAGGGACTGTGTAGGTTTGTTGTGTTAAGTTGAATCTGTTTGTCATTTTCAACCGGTACATTTTTAAAGTGTAGCTCCAGTCAAAAAAACTATCTTTAAGCTTTTTGGAAAACATAGGGAAGGGTTATCAGCCCTGTATAATTTGTTTTGTCGTCCATCTTTTTTCATCTCACTTGCTGCTGTCTCCTTGCGTTTGCAAGTAGGAGATGTTTGTAAGTTGGATGTTTGAAAGTAGGGGCCTGCCCTATATTATAGCGGTATGTACTGGGTACAGAGCACGCAGACAGCACGCACTATCTCCTAACACTACTGACTGCAAGCTCTATTATTAACCACTTGTTAGCCCAATGTTTGCATAAAGTGAAAGATGAAGTTATGCTGAGTAAATAGATATCAAACATGTCACTCTTCAAAATTGCACATGCCCGTGGAATGGCGCCAAACGTCGCTACTTAAAAAATCCCCATAGGCGACGCTTTAATTTTTTTTTTACTGGTTACATGTTTTGAGTTGCAGAGGAGGTCTAGGACTAGAATTATTGCTCTCGCTCTAACATTCTCGGCGATACCTCACATGTGTGGCACATGCGAGCACATGGGGACATGGGCGCTTTAATTTTTATTTTATTTTTTTATTGTTCATTTTACTTTATTTATTTTAGTTTGACATTTTTTTCCCCAAAAATATATTTTTGATCACTTTTATTCCTATTACAAGAAATGTAAACATCCCTTGTAATAGGAATATGGGGTGACAGGTCCTCTTTACAGTGAAATCTGGGGGGTCAATATGACCCCACATCTCACCTCTAGGCTGGGAAGCCTGAAATAAAAAATAAAAAAAAGATTCTGGCTTTGATCGTACTGGCGAGTTGGTAGAAGCACCGAAGGGCGGTGAGGGGTGGGGGGCGTCTATGGCTGGGTATTTCAGGGTATCACCGAGTATGGCTGGGTATCTCTGAGTATGGCTGGGTATGGCAATTTATGGCAGGGTATTACAGAGTATTGGCGGGGTATTGGCGGGGTACTACAGAGTAATAGCAGGGTACTGCAGAGTATTGGGGGGTACTACAGAGTAATGGCAGGGTACTGCAGAGTATTGGGGGTACTGCAGAGTATTGGGGGGTACTGCAGAGTAATGGGGGTTACTGCAGAGTAATGGGGGTTACTGCAGAGTAATGGGGGGTACTACAGAGTAATAGCAGGGTACTGCAGAGTATTGGGGGGTACTACAGAGTAATGGCAGGGTACTGCAGAGTATTGGGGGTACTGCAGAGTATTGGGGGGTACTGCAGAGTAATGGGGGTTACTGCAGAGTAATGGGGGTTACTGCAGAGTAATGGGGGTACTGCAGAGTAATGGGGGGTACTGCAGAGTAATGGCAGGGTACTGCAGAGTATTGGGGGGTACTGCAGAGTAATGGGGGTTACTGCAGAGTAATGGGGGTTACTGCAGAGTAATGGGGGGTACTGCAGAGTAATGGCAGGGTACTGCAGAGTAATGGCAGGGTACTGCACTGCAGAGTAATGGCGGGGTACTGCAGAGTAATGGCGGGGTACTGCAGAGTAATGGCAGGGTACTGCAGAGTATGCACTGGTATTGCAGAGTATTGGCAGGGAATTGAGGGGTTAAATTCGGTGAGCAGCGATGTGGGCACTGCAGATGCAGCCCACATCGCTGCTGACACCGATCTCTTTCCCCTCCGCTGTACCGATCGGTACAGAGAGGGGAGGGAGGAACCGGCGTCATAACATGACGCTGGTTTGTTTCCAAGTGATCACTCCGTCATTTGACGGAGCAATCACGTGGTAAACGGCCGCTATGAGCGGCCGTTTACCGTGATCCGTGATGCGCCGGGTCCTGTGGACCCGGCGGTCACGGATGCTCTCGAGTGCGCACACCTTGGGGCACGCGAGAGCAGAATTCTGGGAGGCCGTTAATTAACGGCCTCTCAGAGTTAAACAACCGCCCTGAAGCCGTTAATCGGCAATGGGCAGTTGTTAAGTGGTTAAAGCTAGATCACTAGCTATATAGGTGAGGTGAATATAGTGGTGTATACTGCAGTCAGGGCACAGACAACAACCACTACACAGCAGCAAGATAGGAAATCAGCCAAAAACGATTGGTGTGTACTGTGTTGAAGGTACACAGAACACCCACTGCTTCAGATGCTAAGTAACACACTACACGAAGCCGCCTCAAAGGCGGCCTTATATAGTGTGGGGCGTGCACTACACAGCCTGAGCTATGATTGGCCACAGGCAGGATGCCTGTGGCCAATCATGGCTCTCCTCGCTGCCGGCGCTGCGATTGGCCAAGCATGCGGGGTCACAGTGCATGCTTGGCCAATCATCGGGCAGCAATGCACTGCGCCAACGCAGTGCATTATGGTCCGCGCGCGCGTCACTCGAATTTTGACGCGAACGGCCAAAACGTTCGGAATTCGCTGAACGCACGAACAGCCAATGTTCGAGTCGAACGTACGTTCGACTCGAACACGAAGCTCATCCCTAACCCTGATGTGTAAACTAAAAAAATCCCATTGATTGTGTGTCTGTCCAGGTAAAAGCAATGCCATTAGCCGATCAACAATGATAATGGGCTTTTGTAAATTGCAAATGTGTATTTTAAATAGACAGCCCATTATAATACTTAGAGGCAATGAATACACACAACTGACCTCATTAACCTGTTTTATTGTTCATCTGACAGCGGGCACATTTCTTAAATAAATATTCCAGATACAAATGTTAAAGGGGAACTAAACTCTGGAAGCTGTACCCATTAAAAGGCACCCAGCGGGCAAAGGGTGAGTACCATGGAGCACAGTGAAGACAGTCATCATCGAGTGGAGAAAATATGGCACAACAGTGACATTACCAGGAACTGGACGCCCCTCCAAAATTGACGAAAAGATGAGAAGAAAGCTGGTCAGGGAGGCTGCCAAGAGGCATACAGCAACATTAAAGGAGCTGCAGGAATATCTGGCAAGTACTGGCTGTGTGGTACATGTGACAACCATCTCCCATATTCTTCATATGTCTGGGCTATGGGGTAGAGTGGCAAGATGGAAGCCCTTTCTTACCAAGAAAACATCCAAGGCCAGCTAAATTTTGAAAAAACACATCTGAAGTCTCCCAAATGCATGGGGGAAATGTGTTCTGGTCTGATGAAGCCAAGGTTGAATTTTTTGGCCATAATTCCAACAGATATGTTTGGCGCAAAAACAACACCATACCCACTGTGAAGCATGGTGGTGGCAGCATTATGCTTTGGGGCTGTTTTTCTTCAGCTGGGAACAGGGACCTTAGTCAAGGTAGAGGGAATTATGAACAGTTCCAAATGCCAGTCAATATTGGCACAAAAGCTTCAGGCTTCTGCTAGAAAGCTGAACATGAAGAGGAACTTCATCTTTCAGCAGGACAATGACCCAAAGCATACATCCAAATCAACAAAGGAATGGCTTCACCGGAAGAAGATTAATGTTTTGGAATGGGCCAGCCAGAGCCCAGACTGGAATCAACAAAGTATTAGTTTAAGGGTGTGCACACTAATGCAAACATATTATTTAATTTTTTTATTTTTTACGTTTTACAACAAAGTGCTCATTCACACATGTAGCAGTTGTTGTCTCCCCTATGAAAAGCCATCTGCAGTGGATCCCTTTTCAGAGGGTGGTGGAGCAGTGGCTGGCAGGCATTCAGGAGATGATACTGCTGCACTTTAATAAAAAAAAAAAAAAAAAATAAACTTAATGAGCATTTAATATGTAAATACCATGCTACAACCACAAGCCAAGTGTTTGCATTGTTGTTGTGGAGTGACCCCAATCAGTTGAATGGGTGACGTTTGGCACTAGTACTGCCACTCAACAGGGGGTGTAATTCTTGCTGTGGCTGTGAGGCAGGGGTCCCTTCATCATTGACCACCAATATAAGGGAACATTTCTCCACTACAAATCAGCCCAAGGGATCAATTAACCTCCTACACCTCAGTGTAAGAGGGCACCTCCCCCACTGGCCAACAATGTGAGAAGGCACTTTTCACTAACCACCAATTTAAGCAGGCATTTCTATATTAACCACTTGCCGACCGCCCCGCATACATATACACATAATTTCGTGCTCCTGAGTCTGCAGCTCGCACACATGAAACCGGCGACCTGCTCCTGCTGTGATTGGACACAGCAGGAGCCGATAAGCAGGTCCAGCCAACCCATTGCCTGCTGGGACCTGCTGATCATTTTAAACAAGGCAGATTGCCATTCTGTGACAAACAAGATAGAGGGCCTGTGTTTCTGCTAAGCTGGAACACGCATTTCTGTCTTCCCACAGTTAAAGCACCCCCCACACAGTTAGAAAGCACTCCCTAATGGACACATTTAATTCTTTGATTGAGTGTAATTAGTACAGTGACAGTGCATATTTCTTAGGGTTGATCACTGTATTAGTGTTAGCCCTTGTACACACGGTTGGACATTCCGACAACCAAATCCGTCGGATTTTGTCCGAAACTGTTGCATACACACAGTCGGACAAAGTTGTCAGAAAATCCGATCGTACTTAACGTGATGACGTTATTTCGTTAGGACGGGACTACGTTCAGGCTAGTAGCCAAGAGCTTTGGTCTAGGAATTTGATCTGAGCATGCGTGGCACTTTGTCCGATCGGAATTCTCTACATGTGATCGGACAAAGTCTGATCGGATCATGTTGTCGGAAAATTTTATAGCCCAGCTGGAAAACTTGGTCCGTCGGATACTCAGTCCGATGGAGCCCACACACTGTCGGATTATCTGACAACACGGTCCTATCGGACATTGTCCATCAGAATGTCCGACCGTTTTTTACAAGGGCTTACTGGTCCCCAAAAAGTGTCAAAAGTGTCAGTGATGCCGTGTACACATGACCGAAGTTTTTGACGGACTAAATTCCATCTGACTTTTCGACAGACTTCTGTCGAATCGAACTTGTCTGTACACAATCACACCAAAGTCCGACGGATTTGAACGTGATGACGTACGCCTGGAATAAGGAAATTCATAGCCAGTAGCCAATAGCTGCCCTAGTGTAGGTTTTCATCCTTTGGACTAGCATACAGACGAACAGACCATTGGAAAGATTTTAAACATGTTCTAAATCTAAAGTCCGTCTGATTTTTCGACAACAAAGGTCCGATGAAGCCCACACACGGTCGAATTGTCCAGGGCCAGATTAAGAACATCGTGGGCCTGGTGCTGAGGATTTTGGTGGGGCCTTTTATAAACAATTAATAAAGAAAAATGCTAACAATTTTTTGTTATAACAAATTAAATTAAAGAGAGAGAGGGAGGATGAGAGAGAGGAAAAGAGAGAGAGAGAAAGGGGATGAAAGAGGTGTGAGGGGTAAGGGAGGGAGGATGAGAGAGAAAGGGGGGGATGGGAGAGAGAGGATGCACATGAGCATGTGTGGGAATGACATCAACGCAGCCTGGCCAAGGCAAGTGACGGAAGGCACAGAAGGAAGACCGGGTGAAGATGGAAGTGCCCGGGCCCCGTCGGACTGATCACAGCACAGCACTGGGGGGCTCAGTCTGACAATTTAAGTGTACCCTAATGTGCCAATATGCTGGGCATACTTGTACATTATGGCATAACCTACCCCAGGGTCTCTAAAAAGTAGTACTGTTAGAAAAGTTTACTACCGCTTTACTATCACCGGAGCCTCTCATGGGGCCTCTACTGACCCTGTGGCCATTGGGCAGTGCCTAAGTACATGGTTGTCAACATTTCAAAAATATTTTCAGGGACGCTTTTTTTACAAGTGCTATATTTAGAGTAGCTGACATCCCCCGTGTTCCTCTATACATCACAATAGTAATTACAAAATGAAATAAGTACTAATAATGGGGCAGAACAAATATGAGGACTGTGAGATTTTCTTTAGTTGAACTGACAAAAGTGCCCATTCTAGAGCTGGTAACATTGAGGATATTCAGTATAATTTTAAAGAACAGTTTTTGTGGGCAAGAGGCATAGGGGAGGAGTATGGATGGTATAAAAGTGTGAAGTATGTGCAGGTGAGGGAAAGGAATGTGGAGGGTCTAACAGTGGGCACTATGTACATGAGAGGAGTGCAGAGGGTATGGCAGAAGGCACTATGTACAGGAGAGGAGTGTGAAGGGTAAGACAGTGGGCAGTATGCACAGCAGAGGAGTGTAGAGGGTATGACATTGGGCACTATGTATAAGAGAAGAGTGTGGAGGGTATGACAGTGGGCACTATGTACGGGAGAGAAGTGTGGAGAGTAGGACAGTAAGCAGCAATTACAGGAGAGGAGTGTGGAGGGAGGGTATGACGGTGGGCACTATGTATAGGAGAGGAGTATGGAGGGTATGACAGTTAGTAGTATGTACAGGAGAGGAGTGTGGAGGGTATGACAGTGGGCACTAGGTATAGGAGAGGAGTGTGGAGGGTATAACAGTGGGCACTATGTATAGGAGAGAAGTGTGGAGGGTATGACAGTGAGTAGTATGTACAGGAGAGGAGTATGGAGGGTATGGCGGTGGGCACTATGTATAGGAGAGGAGTGTGGAGGGTATGGCGGTGGGCACTATGTATAGGAGAGGAGTGTGGAGGGTACAACAGTGGACACTATGTACAGGAGAGAAGTGTATGGCAGCGGGCACTATGTACAGGTGAGGAGTGTGTAGGATATGACAGCAGGCATTATGTATAGGAGAGAAGTGTGGAGGGTATGACAGTGAGCAGTATGTACAGGAGAGAAGTGTGGAGAGTATGACAGTGGGCACTATGTATAGGAGAGAAGTGTGGAGAGCATGACAGTGGGCACTATGTATAGGAGAGAAGTGTGGAGAGTATGACAGTGGGCACTATGTATAGGAGAGAAGTGTGGAGAGTATGACAATGGGCACTTGTATAGGAGAGGAGGATGAAGTAATCTGGGAAGGAAAAATGTAAAGGTTTGTGGAAGGATGTTTAGAGACTGCGTAGTGGTTAAGCGGGCCAGACATGGATTGAAATTACACTAATTAAGCTGAGACCAGCCATAGTCGATCTATGTATGGGCTAGCTGGTTTTACACAAGTCAACCTATTAACCGACTTGAGTACAACCAGCCTGTCAGGTTTTCCTCAAAATAATCAGTGCTGCCAGCTATAGTTAGTAACAATAATCATTGTATTCACTGGCAGAACACAATAACACTGCGGGAGTGATCGCCCCATTCACAGGTCAGCAGGTGAGAGGGTGTGTGGGGACAGGCTGGGGAGAGATACTAGTCAGTCCCTGGGTAGGCACTGGTTAGTATCAGAGCCAGATACACACAGGTTACATACGCCACGATCGTTAGAGCGAGAGCAATAATTCTAGCACTAGACCTCCTCTGTAACTCTAAACATGCAACCTGTAAAAAAATTTAAAGCATCGCTTAGTACACAACAAAAAATTGTGCTAACTTTAGTGTTTTTTTTTTATGAATGAAACAGTTTCTTTCCAACATAAAAAGTTGCAAAGACCACCATTTTATTCCATAGGGTGTCTGCTAAAACAATATATAATGCTTGAGGGTTCTGAGTAATTTTCTAGCATAAAAAAAAAATGATGATTTTTACATGTAGGAGAGAAGTCTCAGAATGGGCCTGGGTGGCAAGGGGTTAATTATCATAAGTAATATACAAATAATTATTATAAGCACTGTGAGTTCATCCTCTCAGTCTGCTGCAGAGTGTTCCAGCTTGTATTTATACTGCCACTCTGTATGTAGCTTCTGACAGGCTGTGCAAGGAGCCCTGTATCTCCGGAACCATAGATGATAGCAGCCCCATATTTTAACCAGTGCTGGGGTGGGTCTTCAGCTACCTACCCCCCAAATATGGGGTCTCTGTGACTCCTGATCACAGAGCTACAATCCTCGAAGTCAATCTTTTTTTTTTTTTTTGATTTTTTTTTTGGGCAAATGGGCCTATCTTGAGAAAGGGGCCTGGAGCTTCAGCTCCAATAGCCCCTATGTTAATCCGGCCCTGAAATTGTGCTGTCGGAAAACTCCGGTCGTGTGTACACGTCATTAGGTGTTCGATTTGACTGCTGCAATATCACAGTCCCGCTATAAGTCGCTGATCGTCACCATTACTAGTAAAAAATTAAAATAAATCAAAATTCCATAAAAATATTCCATAGTTTGTAGGCGCTATAATCTTTGCACAAACCAATCAATATAAGCCTATTGGGATTTTTTTTTACCAAAAACATGTAGCAGAATACATATTGGCCTGAATTTATGAAGAAATTGGATTTTTTTAAAAAAAATGTATTGGATGTGTTTTATAGCAGAAAGTAATAAAATATTGTTTTTTTTCTAAATTGTTGGTCTTTTATTGTTTATAGTGCAAAAAATAAGATAAAATACATAGAGGTGATCAAATACCACCAAAAGAAAGCTCTATTTGTGGGAAAAAAAGACATAAATTTTATTTTGTGTACAGCATCATATGCTGGCGCAATTGTCAGTTAAACCGACGCAGTGCCATATCGCAAAAAATGGCCTGGTCATAATGGGGGTGAAACCTTCCGGAGTTTAAGTGGTTACACCAATGTAAAGGGTCACTGGCTACCAATAAGAAAAAAGGCACATTACATTGACTACCAATGTAAGGAGTGACCTCTCTACTGACAACCAATGTAAGAAGCGACCTCCCTACTGACAACCAATGTAAGGAGTGACCCAATCAATGTAAGGAGTGACCTTCCCACTGACAACCAATGTAAGGAGTGACCTTCCCACTGACAACCAATGTAAGGAGTGACCTTCCCACTGACTACCAATGTAAGGAGTGACCTTCCCACTGACAACCACTGTAAGGAGTGACCCAACCAGTGTAAGGAGTGACCTTCCCATTGATTACCATTGTAAGGAGTGACCTTCCCACTGACTGCCAATGTAAGGAGTGACCTCCCCACTGACTACCAATGTAAGGAGTGACCTCCCCACTGACTACCAATGTAAGGAGAGACCTTCCCACTGACTACCAATGTAAGGAGTGACACAATCAATGTAAGGAGTGACCTTCCCACTTACAACCAATGTAAGGAGTGACCTTCCCACTGACTACCAATGTAAGGAGAGACCTTCCCACTGACTACCAATGTAAGGTGTGATCTTCCCACTGACTACCAATGTAAGGAGTGACCTCCCCACTGACTACCATTGTAAGGAGTGACCTCCCCACTGACAACCAATGTAAGGAGCGACCTCCCTACTGACAACCAATGTAAGGAGTGACCCGATCAATGTAAGCAGTGACCTTCCCACTGACAACCAATGTAAGGAGTGACCTTCCCACTGACTACCAATGTAAGGGGTGACCTTCCCACTGACTACCAATGTAAGGTGTGATCTTCCCACTGACTACCAATGTAAGGAGTGACATCCCCACTGACTACCAATGTAATGAGTGACTTCCCCACTGACTACCTTTGTAACGAGTGACCTCCCCACTGACAACCAATCTAAGGAGTGACCCAACCAGTGTAAGGTGTGACCTTCCCACTGACTACCATTGTAAGGAGTGACCTTCCCACTGACTACCAATGTAAGGAGTGACCTTCCCACTGACTACCAATGTAAGGGGTGACCTTCCCACTGACTACCAATGTAATGAGTGACCTCCCCACTGACTACCAATGTAATGAGTGACCTCCCCACTGACTACCATTGTAGTCAGTGCCGTATCGCAAAAAATGGCCTGGTCATAATGGGGGTGAAACCTTCCGGAGTTTAAGTGGTTACACCAATGTAAAGGGTCACTGGCTACCAATAAGAAAAAAAGGCACATTACATTGACTACCAATGTAAGGAGTGACCTCTCTACTGACAACCAATGTAAGAAGCGACCTCCCTACTGACAACCAATGTAAGGAGTGACCCAATCAATGTAAGGAGTGACCTTCCCACTGACAACCAATGTAAGGAGTGACCTTCCCACTGACAACCAATGTAAGGAGTGACCTTCCCACTGACTACCAATGTAAGGAGTGACCTTCCCACTGACAACCACTGTAAGGAGTGACCCAACCAGTGTAAGGAGTGACCTTCCCACTGATTACCATTGTAAGGAGTGACCTTCCCACTGACTGCCAATGTAAGGAGTGACCTCCCCACTGACTACCAATGTAAGGAGTGACCTCCCCACTGACAACCAATGTAAGGAGTGACCCAATCAATGTAAGGAGTGACCTTCCCACTGACAACCAATGTAAGGAGTGACCTTCCCACTGACAACCAATGTAAGGAGTGACCTTCCCACTGACTACCAATGTAAGGTGTGACCTTCCCACTGACAACCACTGTAAGGAGTGACCCAACCAGTGTAAGGAGTGACCTTCCCACTGATTACCATTGTAAGGAGTGACCTTCCCACTGACTGCCAATGTAAGGAGTGACCTTCCCACTGATTACCATTGTAAGGAGTGACCTTCCCACTGACTGCCAATGTAAGGAGTGACCTCCCCACTGACTACCAATGTAAGGAGTGACCTCCCCACTGACTACCAATGTAAGGGGTGACCTTCCCACTGACTACCAATGTAATGAGTGACCTCCCCTCTGACTACCAATGTAATGAGTGACCTCCCCACTGACTACCAATGTAATAAGGGACCTCTCTACTAACTACCAATGCAAGGAGTGACCTTCCCACTGACTACCATTCTAAGGAGTGACCTCCCCACTGACAACCAATGTAAGGAGTGTAAAGGAAATTTGTAAGTTCTGTATATAATTGTATTCTACTTTGTACGTATTGCACACTGTTCTGACTGTGCACATGGCATTAATAATGTTTTCATTACATGTTTGCATTCTTCGAGTCCTGATTAGAATTAGTCTGCCTATGTTATGTCCCTTGTTACCATACAAGTACAATTGTAATATTAATGTGATACCTATGTAATCATGCATATAAAAACCTTCAATTGCATCATAATAAAGCAGAACAGTTATATGGAAAGATGCAGCGTTTATCTTTTGTGTCTGTTCTCTACTGCAGTAGTTATTATTGATTTGGAACCACTAATCAATATGAGGATAGGAGTTGCCTATCTATACATTTCCATGTAAGGAGTGACCTCCCCACTGACTACCAATGTGAGGGGGAGAATGGAAGCTCAAATAATGGTGCCTCCAAGGGGTACCTTTGAGCAGCAAGGGAAAAGGGACTATTCCGGTACCAATATATAGTAAATCAACTTGGAAAAAGTATTAAAATACATATAATTATTTATTAAGGATATTATTTAACAGTGACATCACAATAAAAAGAAAACAGTTACAAATAAATCACATACTGAGAGACATTACATGATCATTACACTGGATTTAGAAATTACAGTAATATATATTGCCCCTCCAGAAGGTCAGGGGTCATTGGATAGAGGGTTTGGACGTTTTCCTCGACTAGTTTCGCCACAGAAACGTCGCTTTCTCAAGAGGCGTCACCCGTACAATCTATCAAAATATAACAATTGTTTATTGAAAAATCCAAATATAGAGTTAGATATACAAAGAACAGAAATAACATTGTCATTGAACAGCATAGTTTGCATTATAACAAGAAAAATATTATAAAGGTCCAATGACTCACCCACATAGAGAGGTAATTCCAAAAAGCAGAGAGGGCAATTGCTGAGGTGCCCTAACCGAAAAAGGGGAAACCCCCCTAGGGGGCAGACAAGGGGGGGTTTAGACAAGAGCAGCAGCGGCAAGGGTCGGCTGGAAATAAAGTATATCGATAACTAAAGTCACTTACAGATCTCCTGGCCACACTAAAAAAGACAAAGAAAAGGCAAAAAGAGGGGGAGAAGGCAGGTAGAGGAGATAAGAAGGGAAGAAGAGAAGAAATTTAAGAGATTAGCCCAAATCCAGGACATATCCGTCCGAATGGAGACACCAAAGTGGTATAGGTTCGATGATTTGTGTGACTTCAACAGCGGTCTATGTGAATAGTTACATACCCCGCAGAGTTCAAAGGATAGCTCTCAGCCAGGACAGAATAAATCCTCAGAGACCAAATATGTGCAAGATATCAAAACCAGGGGTTCAGAGAATCCAAACTGGATCTAAGATGAAGTTTATAAGAATAGGATTGATCAATCCTATTCTTATAAACTTCATCTTAGATCCAGTTTGGAAACTCTGAACCCCTGGTTTTGATATCTTTTTATTGTGATGTCATTGTTAAATAATATCCTTAATAAATAATTATATGTATTTTAATACTTTTTCCAAGTTGATTTACTATATATTGGTACCGGAATAGTCCCTTTTCCCTTGCTGCTCAAAGGTACCCCTTGGAGGCACCATTATTTGAGCTTCCATTCTTCCACTGAAATTTTCACGGGATGATGGTACCTTTTATAATACCTCCCCTATAAGGCGACACCAAACTTAAACAATGTGAGCGGAAGCTTTTTCCACTGACTACTAATATAAGGGGACACTTCCCCCACTGACCACCAAAGTAAAGGGTCCCTTCACCACTGATCACCAATGTAAGGGAACATTTCTCCACTGAAAATCAATCTAAGGGATCACTTATCCCCCTACACATCAATGTAGAAGGGAACCTCTCCCACTTAATAGCAATGTTAGGGGACATTTATCTATTGAACACTATTGTAAAGGCGCACTTCTCCCACTCACCACCAAAGTAAGTGTCACTGTTTGTGTTTCTTTTCTGGCCATTCATTTTATTTCTTGAATATTACTGAAAATAATCTTATAGAAAGGTAGAAAGAGACGGAGGAAGGGGTGACTTGGGGGGGGGGGTTTACATCAAGTTTGTGCTTTTTTTTTGTGGGGGGTGTTGGCTGACACAAAATGCTCATGCATCTTAAAGCAGTTTGGTATGTTCACTCTGGGCTCTAGATGACCTTGTCCCAACATTGAGTGAGGCGGTAGCATAATGCCTTCCAGTCACCTGTCAAACGCCCTTTGAAAAGAATCTACCTCTTCAGGAGCCAATGCAAACCCACAGTTTTTGCATAAACAGGTGTCCCCATTGGAAGATTTCCCTTGCTTACTTTCTTGGTGACAACTGCAAAATCTTGAGTTTTGTATCGCCCACCCCTTTGCTTCAGTGACAATATAAAAGAAACATATGTACATAAATGTAACCATGACAACCACCAATCTGTGCCCATCAGTGCCTCATCATCAGTGCCTCCTGATCAGCACCACCAGTGTCGCCTTATCAGAGCCACCTATCAGTGCAGCCTCATCAGTGTCCATCAGAGCCACCTATCAGTGCAGCCTCATCAGTGTCCATCAGAGCCACCTATCAGTGCAGCCTCATCAGTGTCCATCAGAGTCACCTATCAGTGCAGCCTCATCAGTTTCCATTAGAGCCACCTATCAGTGCAGCCTCATCAGTGTCCATTAGAGCCACCTATCAGAGCAGCCTCATCAGTGTCCATTAGAGCCACCTATCAGAGCAGCCTCATCAGTGCCTCCTGATCAATGCCCACCAGTGCCGTCTCATCAGTGCCATCTTTCAGTGCAGCCTCATCAGTGCCACCTATTAGTGCCCATCAGTGCCATCTCATCAGTGCCCATCAGTGTCACCTATCAGTGCAGCTTCATCAGCTTCATCAGTGAAGGAGAAAATTACTTATTTACAAAATTTTCTGACAGAAAACTTTTTTTCCCCCCCAAATTGTCGGTCTTTTTTTTCCAAAATTTTTGGTCTTTTTTTTTTTTCTTTTTATCAAACAATAAAGAACCCAGCCGTGATTAAATACTACTAATAGAAAGCTTTATTTGTGTGAAAAAAAATTATAAAAATGTAGTTTGCGTGACCGCGTAATTGTTATTCAAAATGTGACAGCTCTGAAAATTGGCCTGCTCTAAAAGATCCTGCATGTCTCCCCTGGGCTCCACTGAATGTTTTGCAAAGCATGGGCACTGATGAGACAGCAATGATGGGCACTGATGAGATGGCAATGATGGGCACTGGTGAGACAGCAATGATGGGCACTGATGAGATGGCAATGATGGGCAGTGATGAGGCAGCACTGATGAGGAGGCACTAATAGGTGACACTGATGAATGAATGAATGAAATACTTGTATAGCACACAATGCGAACTGCTGAGGAGGCACTAATATGTAGCACTGATGGGAACTGGTAGGCGGCACTGATGGGCACTGATAGGCGACCACTGATGAGCAGGCACTGATGGGTACTGAAAAGCAGCACTGATTTACATCACTGATGGACATAGATTGGCCTCACTGATGGGCACAAATTGGCCACACTGATAGGCACAAATTGGCATCACTGCTGGGCACTGTTGGGGCTGCACAGACAAATTGGCATCACTGCTGGGTACTGTTGGGGCTGCATAGATAATCAATGCCACTGATTGGCTCTCCTCTCCTCACACTCAGTCAGTGTGAGGCTGACAACCGGTATTTCCTTGTTTACATGTGATCACGTCATTGGCTCTTTACCAAGATCAGGGTCGCGCCGTGTCAAAGTGGCACAGCGTGCCTGAGATTGCAGAGCTGTGTACCCCGTGGGCCCGCCAGCAAAGTGAGACTGGGGGGGGGACAGATGATCCCTCTTAAAACATTTTTGAAGCCCCCCACATATACACATGTACGAACGTAAACGCATGCGTCGGGGGCGTCTACATGTGAAAACATAGATTGTGATACACGTTACATATCACTACACACGCCAGAGTGTGAGCAATAATTCTAGCCCCAGACCTTTTCCGTAACACTAAACTGATGACCTATAGGGGGCTACTGAGTCGACGCCTATAGAAAATACAGGGTACTGAAGTCTGTTGGCATTTCCCCGGCACACACAAATCTAAGGATGGAAATGTGGGGTATCTGTTTACTCGGTGCAACATCGTCACTTACATTTTACCAAAAATCTGGGTGGTTTATTGCACTTTTTTCCCCTAAAATTAATTTTAGTGTGTTTTTTACTTAAATTTTGCTTTTCCTAAACCTTTGTGGTAATATCTTGTGACATAAAAATTGGAACTCCCACAATTTTATTCTCTAGGATATCTGCTTTCAGGAAATATATGATGTTTGGGGGTTTTGTGTAATGTTCGGAGCCTAAAATTATTTTTTTAACCACTTGCCGCAAAATCACGTACCTGTACATCATTCTGCTTCAAGTGGTTGTAACGGGGTGATACCTGCAGCTGCTCAATGGTTATCACAAGCAGCGGGAGAGGACTCCCCCCCATCCCCCCTGCTGCCTACCGCGGCTCCGCCGGGCTCTCCCGTCCCACCAGGAGGCCCGAGCGACCAGATGGCACGTCTGGCTAGAGACCCGAACAAAGCTGGAATTGTATCTAGTAACCTGGAAGCAAAAATATCAGTATTCAAAACAGCCAAACTTGGCATTTTTAATGCTTTTAGGTGCAAAGGAGGGATTTGCGGTCTTATAGATCACTCCAAAAAATATATATATATTTTTTTTAAGGGACAGTGTAAAAAAAAAAAAAAAATTAATTAAAATAAATAAGAAAAAAAAAAACGTAAAGCGCCCCATCATTCGCAGAAACGAAGGCATACGTAAGCCGCGGTCGCAAAGGTAAATAGTGTTCACGCCCCACATGTGAGATAACGCCGATATCGTTAGAGCGAGATCAATAATTATCGAATTTGACCACCTTTGTAACTCTAAACAGGCAACCGTTAAAAATGTTTAAAGCGTCGCCTATGGAAATTTTTATGTACCAAAGTTTGTCGCTATTCCACAAGCGTGCACAATTTTAAAGCGGTTGTAAGTAATTTTCTAGAAAAAAAAAAGATTTTTACATGTATGTTAGAAGTGTCAGAACTGGTCTGATATTGAGGTGGTTAAAAAAAACAATAAAAAATTAAATTGTAAAAAAAAAACAAAAAAAATAAATACAATATATTATGTTTGGAAGTTGTATGTAATTTTCTAGGGGGGAAAGAAGGCGATTTTTGTGAGAAGTGCCAGAATTGGGCCGGTACTGAGGTGGTTAAAAAAAAAAAATAGAAAAATAAAATTGTAAAAGAAAAATACAATAAAATAGTTTAAAAAAAAATACAAATAAATACAATATATAATGTTTGGGGGTTGTAAGTAATATGTGAGAAGTATCAGAACTGGTCTGATATTGAGGTGGTTTAAAAATAATAATAATAATAAAAAAAAATTGTAAAAAAAAAAAAAAAAAAAAATACAATATATAATGTTTGGAAGTTGTAAGTAATTTTCTAGGGGAAAAACTTGATTTTGCATGTATGTGAGAAGTGCCAGAATTGGGCTGGTATTGAGGTGGTTAAAAAATAATAATAATAATAAAAAAAACAAGCTTGTAAAAAAACATAAATAAATGAATAAAAAATACAAATTAAAAAATGGTAAAAAATTAAAAAAATATTGACATCAGTGGTGGAACTACCACGAAAAAACAAGGTTGTAAAAAAATAAAAAATACAAATTAAAAAAATGGTAAAAAATATAAATAAAATAAAAAAATAAAAAACTATTGACATCAGTGGCGGAACGACCAGGCTCACAAAGGTTGCCCTTGGACCGGGCCCTAGCGTGGATTGAACGGCCCCGGGCCGGGGGTCCCTTTGTGGTTTCTTGCATCGGGGCCCTGACGTTTCTTGATACACCGTAACTGGTGACAAGTGTAAAATGTCGAGTCTTCTGCTGCTCACCTTGTTTATGACAATATAAAAGTAAACAACACAATGTAAATAGATGTAATATAGCCAGAAAAACATAGACAGATGTACAGCACTGCAGAGCAGCATAGAGAAAGAGTAATCCATGTAGAGTGGAACCCTCAGCCTCTCTGTTCGCTGTCAATGTTAATAAAGTTTGTGACGTGTTGAACCCTCTCCCACCTTCTTCCGGTGTCTGCGGGCGAGGCATGCCGGGAGTTGTAGTCTCGGCGCTCCTCTGCATTTGTTCCTCTCCTGGCCGACACGTCGGGACCGCACGGAGCGGGCGATCAGGTGAGCTGGCGGGCCGGGTTGTGTGTTGGGCGGGAGCGGCCCGGCGAAGCGGAGGTAAGGGGTCCTCGGGCCGGGCTGTGATGGCCGCCGCTGTGGAATAGAAGCGCCTGGCTGGGGCCCGAGGCTGCCCCCCCTCCGTTATCGGGGAGGTGTGTGGAGGCGCCTGGCTACCCAGGAGGGGGGAGGTGAAAGCCCCAGAGAGGGGTGTCCCTTGTGTCCTCACTGGGCTGGGCCCCCTCCAGCTGCTGAGGAACCACAAATCCCAGCATGGCCTATAAGAGCCCGGCTGGTGGGGGCCCCCTGAGGTGACATGGGGGGGAAGGGGCCCCTGGGGTGACATGGGGGGGGGAAGGGGCCCCTGAGGTGACATGGGGGGGGGGAAGGGGCCCCTGAGGTGACATGGGGGGGGAAGGGGCCCCTGGGGTGACATGGGGGGGAAGGGGCCCCTGGGGGGGGAAGGGGCCCCTAAGGTGACATGGGGGGGGGAAGGGGCCACTGAGGTGACATGGGGGGGACCCGCTGAGGTGACATATTGGGGGGGCGGCCCGCTGAGGTGACATATTGGGGGGGGAGGACCCTTTGAGGTGACATATTGGGGGGGAGGACCCTTTGAGGTGACATGTGGGGGGAGGACCCTTTGAGGTGACACGTGGGGGGGGAGGGCCCGCTGAGGTGACATATTGGGGCGCAGGTGGCCAGCGGAGGTGACATATTGGGGCGCAGGTGGCCAGCGGAGGTGACATATTGGGGCGCAGGTGGCCAGCTGAGGGGACAAGGGAGTGGATACCTCCATGGGGATGGGGGCTCCCTGTGGTGACATGGGGTGGGGTGCCCCCATAGTGAGGGCTACATTCCAGGGGTGCCACCCACCATACAATCTGATTGTATAATCTCCTTCCTCTCTATAGTACACATTGTATACAGATCTGGGACCACACCCACATCTTGCCACTTGAAACGTGGTTTGTGCACTTTTTATTTTATTTTTTTCTGCGTGCAAAAATGCAGGACAAACACAGAGAAAAAAAATGGGAAAAGTAGCAAAAACTCTCCAATTGGGCGCTGTGTGTGTACCGAGGGAAAAGCGAGCAAAAGAAAAGCATGAAAAAAAAAAAGCGTGTGAGATGTGAACATGGCCTCAGATCCCACCAACACCCCCCTCTCTCCGTTAACAGCGCCCCAAATGCAGGAGGGGGGTCGCCTTTTGCTTCCTGCGTTTTGGGGTGCAGTTAACGCTCGGGCATCACTTTTAGACCTCATTCACACAAGGCATTCCTAAATCGCGGCAGAATGCACGATGTGCGTTTGGGTGCTTTTGTTCCCAGTGGCCCCTCAGGTGCTGTGCGATTCTGCTCCGATTGCAACACACGCCGCTAAAAAAAAATAAAAATCACGTGAAGCTTTTCATCCCCCAAAAAAGAGCAGAGGCTTGTTTTGGGGCAACAAATGCGCATCATAGATTTCGCTATTTCTTCATGTACGAGTTGCGACTTGGCTGACATCTGTGCGACTTTATTCATTCATTCATTTAAAAATCGCGAGTGGTAACCCTAGTTTGCAAGGTCTGAATGGGAAGAGCATTGGGTATTGTGTGTGTTTTTTTTTTTTTTTTTTTCTGCCTCTATATTAGTCTGTTCCAGGGCCGTGACTAACGATTATTTTCATAATTGATTAGCTGGGTGATTTATTGTTTCGACCAATTGATTTAATCAAATACAATTTATTGTTGAATATCTATTTGCAATGTAAATAAAAATAACCAGCTATACGATTGGGGAACAAAATATCAAATCCACTGAGAATAGGGCTGGCCATACATTATACAGTTTTCTTCTACAATTTTCCTTTTAGATTTACCAAAACCATATAATGAGGTCAAATCTAAACACTTTTTCAATTTGTATACAATCAGGCAGGCCCTTGCAGTACATGGTTCAAGGTAAATCTAAAGGAAATTGAACACAGACAATTGTATAATGTATGGCTAGCCTAACAAACTGAAGGCACTGTACTATTAGAGGATGAATCCGCTATATATCAGATTCAGAAATCAAAACGTTTTTATTTAACCTCTTCCATACCGGGCCTATTCTGGCACTTCTCTCCTACATGTAAAAATCATCCTTTTTTTTTTTTTCTTTTTTTATTAATAGAAAATTGCTCAGAACCCCCAAAATATATATACGTACATACAATATATACAGAGACCTTGGGGAATAAAATGGCGGTCGACTTTATGTCATGCAGTATTTGTGCAGTAATTGTTTAACCACATCAATACAGGGCACTTTTGCCCCCTTCCTTCCCAGACTAATTTTCAGATTTCAGCACTCTCGCACTTTCAATAACAATTGCACGGTCATGCTACACTGTATCCAGACACAATTTTTATCATTTTGTTTTTGCAAATAGTTTTCTTTTGGTGGTATTTATTCACGACATTTTTTTATTTTTTGCAATATAAGCGGAAATTTGGAAAAAAAAGATTTTCTTTCTATTTCGAAAAAAATACAATAAAATTTCGTCATTAAATTTAAGCCAAAATGTATTCTTCCACATGTTTTTGTTAAAAAAAAAAAACAAAAAAAAATCTCGTTAAGTGTATAATAATTGGTTTGTGTGATCATGGACAGATGTTCGAATCAGTTTCAGGTGTGAATTCAGGCAAAAGGTTCAGACCTGATTTGCACCTGATACGGAGACCAAGGACACACCGGACCCCTGCTGAGACCCGTCGCCACAGCTAGTGAACCCAACCAACATGATTCTTTTTCCTTTTCTTTCCTTTTCTTCTCCTTCTTTCTTCGTCTTTTTCTTCTCCTTCTTTCTTCGTCTTTTTCTTCTCCTTCTTTCTTCGTCTTTTTCTTCTCCTTCTTTCTTCGTCTTTTTCTTCTCCTTCTTTCTTCGTCTTTTTCTTCTCCTTCTTTCTTCGTCTTTTTCTTCTCCTTCTTTCTTCGTCTTTTTCTTCTCCTTCTTTCTTCGTCTTTTTCTTCTCCTTCTTTCTTCGTCTTTTTTCTTCTCCTTCTTTCTTCGTCTTTTTCTTCTCCTTCTTTCTTCGTCTTTTTCTTCTCCTTCTTTCTTCGTCTTTTTCTTCTCCTTCTTTCTTCGTCTTTTTCTTCTCCTTCTTTCTTCGTCTTTTTCTTCTCCTTCTTTCTTCGTCTTTTTCTTCTCCTTCTTTCTTCGTCTTTTTCTTCTCCTTCTTTCTTCGTCTTTTTCTTCTCCTTCTTTCTTCGTCTTTTTCTTCTCCTTCTTTCTTCGTCTTTTTCTTCTTCTTTCTTCGTCTTTTTCTTCTCCTTCTTTCTTCGTCTTTTTTTTCTCCTTCTTTCTTCGTCTTTTTCTTCTCCTTCTTTCTTCGTCTTTTTCTTCTCCTTCTTTCTTCGTCTTCTCTTTCTTCTTTTTCTTCTCTTTTTCTTCTCCTTCTTCTCTTTTTCTTCTCTTTCTTCTCCTTCTTCTCTTTTTTTCTTCTCCTTCTTCTCTTTTTTTTTCTTCTCCTTCTTCTCTTTTTTTTTCTTCTCCTTCTTCTCTCTTTTTTTCTTCTCCTTCTTCTCTTTTTTTCTTCTCCTTCTTCTCTTTTTTTTTCTTCTCCTTCTCCTTTTTCTCTTTTTTTCTTCTTCTCCTTCTCCTTTTTCTCTTTTTTTCTTCTTCTCCTTCTCCTTTTTCTCTTTTTCTTCTTCTCCTTCTCCTTTTTCTCTTTTTCTTCTTCTCCTTCTCCTTTTTCTCTTTTTCTTCTTCTCCTTCTCCTTTTTCTCTTTTTCTTCTCTTTTTCTTCCATTTTGATAATCAAAATTAGCCCACAAATGTTTAGAGAGTTGAGTGCTTTTAAGTGTATATTGGTTTGTGTGAAAGTTATAGTGTCTACAATCTGTGGTGTGTGTGTGTGTGTGTGTGTGTGTATGTGTGTATATATATATATATATATATCGATTTCTGCAGGTATAGGCACTATAATGGCAATGACCAGCGACTTGTAGTGTGGCAGGAAATCTGGTGCTAACAGACACTGGCTGGGAAGGTCACTAAATGACACGAACATCGCTAGTGACACTAATATATAGTGATCAGTGCTAATACTGTACTGTATAGCGGGACTTCAATATTGCGGCCGGCATTTTGACACTTTTGGGGGACAGTGACATGAATACAGTGATCATGTATAACATTGGCTAGGAAGGGGTTAAAATCTTGGAGTGATGAAGGGGTTAACTGTATGCCCCACTATGTTTAATGTGTGCTGCTTTTACTTTACCATCTGGCTGTTTTTTTTCCCCCCCTGCTTTTTCAGGGAGAAGTAACAGACAGATCACTGTTCACTGCACACAGAGTTCTGTGTGTTTTTGTAAACGCATAACTGTGTGTGTGTGATTGGATACAGTTGATCAGCAGGTCTCAGCCAAGATCATTGGCTGAAATCAGCTGCCAAACTCCTGCTGTGTCCAATCAGGGCAGGAGGGCATGTGCAAATGCGCTCCAAACCCAGAGGCAATCCAGCAACTTGCATGTACTTTGCCATGCCTGCACCTGCTGCCCACTTGCTTGCAGTATGGTTTGCTATGGGGGGCACTCGGAGATGAGGAGGCACATAGAGTGCAGGCGGGGGACCCCAGAAGAGGTCACGGAACAGGTAAGTATAACATGTTTGTAAACTTTGTTATTTTAATTAAAAAAATAAAAATAAAAAATCTCTAAATCCCCCAATATACTCGCTTCCACCTTCACTGGCCACTGTCATCTCTCTGTGGGCTGAGTTTTCTGCCCTTTGATTGTTCAGTGGAGGGTGATGTCATTGCACGCATGTGCATAGGAATCAGTCATTCAGCACAGATAGTTGTAGTTATTATAGTTGTTTTTTGTTTTTGGTTTTTTGGGGGGGGGGGTTTATTGGGGGTCTGAGTGCTTGGATGTAACTTAACTTTTTTGCCCTGGCCAGGGGAAGACAAATATACTGAGGGTACATGGAAGTCAGCTTGTCAGACCCAGGCTAGCCATAGATGCTACCATTATCGCAGTCGGTGTTAAGGGTGGGGGAGAGAGATTCCTCCCACTGCGCTATTCTGTTCTGCCAGTGGAGGGCACAGGGAGTGTTTCCAGCCTGCATAATACAATTATATTATTATTATTATTATTATTATTATACATGATTTTTATATAGCGCCAACAGTTTGTGCAGTGCTTTACAATATGAGGACAGTCCATGCAGTTAAAATTCAATACAGGAGGAATCGGAGGGCCCTGCTCATTAGAGCTTCCAATATAAAAGGAAGGGTCAAATGATACAAAAGGCAATAACTGTGAGCGATGAGCTGATGGAGAAAGTGGAAATGCAGTTATTGGGTGAATAATGGGCTTCTCTGAAGAGATGAATTTTCCAGGATCACCTAAAATGTCGACAGAGTAGGATATAGCTGTACAAATTTTGGGTAGTGAGTTCCATAGATTGGGAGAGGCTCGGGAGAAGTCCCGGAGGTGAGCATGAGAGGAGCTGATGAGGGAGCTAGAGAGCAGGAGGTCTTGGGGGGGGTTAGTTGTTAGTATTTGATATTTAAGATGTGGTGGCTGCATTAGTTCTCCTTTTGTCTCTCTGTGGCAGAACATCACACCATTTACTTTTTTTTTTTTTCTCGTCTTAACATTACTGAAATGTTACATTTTGACATCTCAGAAATTTCTAATCATTGCAGCGTGGTGAAAAAAAAAAATATATTAATACAGCATGAAGTACTTTTTAAATGCACACCGCAGCAATGAGGGGGTGTGAACTAACGCTAGGAGAATCTGCATTGAACTGCACTGGAAAAACTGCCCAGTGCAATGCCACGGCATCTGGTGTGAGCAAGCCTGTAGGCTTGGGCTATGTCACATAGGTGGCCCCAAATTTAATAATGATTGCTCTTGTATAATACTCAGTGTTGGTTCACACTACAACGACTTGGGATCTGACTTGTCAGCCCTCAAGTCGCTCCAAGTCGCTTGACATTAGGAATTACATTATAGTCAATGAGAGCCGTCTTAATGTACACTACTGAAGTCGCTCCAACTTCAGAAAAGGTTCCTGTACTGCTTCAAGGCGACTTCTAGGCGACTTGTACCCATAGATTTCAATGGAAGTTGCCTCCAAGTCAGATCTTCATCTATAGTGAAGCAACTTTACAGGAAAAAGAAAATAATTTACGCAGGTACTTCCCACGTTTACCTAGGCAACCCCCTCCCTCTGATACAACTGATTATTCTGTGATTGGCCACAGCCAAAGTCGCCTGTCCTGGAGGCAACTTTAAGTCGTGTTGTAAGTTGCGCAAAGTCGCGCTGAAGTTGCCTCCAAATCGCCTTGCAAAGTCGCGCTGTAAGTCTTGTTGCCCCTGTATGAACAGAGTCTAATTCCCCCCTCTCAAAAAAGTAAACGCATTCAAAGACGGAACTATATATATTCCTTTTTTTTTTTTTTTTTTTTTATTACTCCTGCTGAGGCTCCTCCCTTCTTTAATTAATTTTTCCCTTTTGGGATCAATGAAGAATTCTGAATCTGAATTCTTTACATGAGACAGGGTTTTTCTTTGGGTGTTCATTCCATTGCCTGTGTGATGTGGACACTTCCTGTTGGCTGTCCAGTGGTAGGGTCCTCTCCGGATCCAGAAGGAAGAGATGTGATGTCAGTGCAGGTGGACCATGGGGGTCTTGGGCACAGTAATGCTGTATTAGCAGTCTCTCAAACCTGCAAACAGTGTTGGTCACGGGTGGACTTAAAGTGGTTTTAAATCTCAGACATGAAATGTGAACAAATTGTATCCCTATATTGTGTGTACTGGTCTCAATTAAGAGCACTGAGTGTAATTTCTGTCTGCTGCTTCCTTCCTCTGCTTTCAGCATAAGTCACTTCTGACAAGATTTCCTGGAAAAAGGTGACGGGGTGGGTGGGACCTTCAGCTGATTGACAGCCTCAGCTCTGTTCCTGTGTGGAGGAGGGGGGTGTCTTTCCTCCAATCAGCTGTCAGAGCTCTCTTCACTGAGCTCTGCAAAGTGTAACTTCAGCTCTCTGTCCCTTTTTTCTGAACTCTCAGACAAGCAGTAAAATTTGGACTTTGAACTGATGTAGAGGAGAAGACTGCAGATAATCGGGTACAACTTTGTGTAGGAGGATTTGTTTCACCTTTGTTTATCACCTGCAGCCAGTCACTTCACTGGGTATATGTGAGGGTTTACTTTAAGGTGAGTGCATCTTTCTTCACATAGTAAGAAAAAAAAAACATGCAGGGATCAGTGGAGGAAGATGTTGTAAAGCGGCGATATGCGGCCGCTAGCGGGGCAGTTTTAACCCCCGCTATCGGCCGAAAAGGGTTAAAACTGCCCGTAAAGTGCCGCTGCAGCGGCTCTTTGCAGGCGGTTTGCAGTGCTGCCCCACGGTTTTCTATGGAAAGGGGCACTTTATGAGCGGTAAATACACCGCTCCTACAGTGCTCCAAAGATGCGGCTTTCAGGACTTTTTGAGCATCCTGCAAGCGCACCGCTCCAGTGCGAAAGCAGCGGCTGTTTCAGGGCGCTTTGCAGGTGCTATTTTTAGCTCTGTAGTGCCTGCAAAGCGCCCCAGTGTGAAAGGGGCCTTAAAGCAGGTCATGTGGTTTTGTCAAATTTCTGCATCCTCCCACTGAATGCTGTGGTTCCTCTCTCCTATCCATATGTCAGTTTCTTCCTGTAATGACGTAGGGGCTGACTTTTGGCTTTATAACTTTTTGACCTCTGATTAGCACAGCTCAATGGATTTGGTTTGAATGAGCCTATACTATGCTCGCTGTAGGCAGAGTAACAGGTTGATCCTATATACCACTAGAGCCTGCACAGGCAACACTCCCCCCTGCCTTTTCCACCACTATACAATACTCTGCTCCTGAGCAGCCCAATACATTGTCATGGGTTGGGCCTGGAGAACATATCTAGTCCTGTGCAAGTTTTATGTGACTATGGGAGGTAAAGATAGGCTGCTCACACTCCTGATGTAAAGAGAACATTTTTATTTTCCTAATAAAATCGGAAGTATGAGCTAGAGCTGCACAATTAATCGTTAAAAAAATCGTGATCTCAATTCAACCCCCCCCCCAACAATCTCTATTGCAGTGTTTGCCGATTCTTTCATATAACAAGTGGAGAGACTTATCTGCTCACTCAGCTGTCAAAAGAAAACATCCGGGCAGTCTGCCAAGTTTTTAGCATGAAACATTGTAACTAATGCCCCATACACACGATCGTATTTTCCATTGGAAAAAACTTGGATGTTTTTTTCCGACGGAATTCCACTCAAGCTTGGCTTGCATACACACGGTCACACAAAAGTTCTCTGAACTTTCGACCGTCAAGAACGTGGTGATGTTCAACAGTACGACGAGCCGAGAAAATTAAGTTCGATGCTTCTGAGCATGTGTCAAATTGTTTCCGAGCATGCGTAGGAATTTTGCTCGTCGGAATTTGTACAGACGATTGGAATTTCCGATCGGAACTTTTTCCGACCGAAAAATTGAGAACCTGCCCTCAATCTTTGGCTGGCCGAAATTCGGCCAGCAAAAGTCTGATGAAGCATACACACGGTCGCATTTTCAGACCAAAAGCTCTCATCAGAGTTTTGCTGGCGGAATTTTCGTGTGTACGGAGCATTACTCTTACTTCTTAGATCTAACTACTTAAAGTCTAAATCTTTTTCTGACACTTGTTTCTTAAAGCGGTAGTTCCGCCGTTTTTTTTTTTTTTTTTTTTTCTAAAATCAACATCTACAAATACTGCTGCTGCTGACTTTTAAAATAAGGACACTTACCCGCCCAGCGCGCCCGCAATGTCGGCACCCAAAGCTGATCTCTCGATCGGCTCTCGGGTGCTGCCGCCACCATCTTGGGTATGGGAATCAGGAAGTGGAGCCTTGCGGCTTCACGTCCCGGGTCCCTACTGTGCATGCGCGAGTCACACTGCGCGATAAGGATGGTCCCCGCTGTCTCTGGGATCCGTGTGTTTCCCAGCAGACAGCAGGGGACACGCAGGAAGTGGCGTAAATATCTGCAGATTCTGCGGATATCTATGCCGGAAGTGGGTGCAAATACCTGTACTATACAGGTATCTGCACCCCCCCTCCCCCCTGAAGGGTGCCAATTGTGGCGCCGGAGAGGGGGAGGGTTCCAATGAGCGGAAGCTCCACTTTAAGTTAAAATCTATTTTTGCAAGAAAATTACTTGGAACCCCCAAACATTATAAATATTTTAGGAGAGACCCTAGGGAATAAAATGTCAATTGCTGCAATATTTTATGTCACACTGTATTTGCCCAGCGGTCTGTCAAATGCAATTTTTTGGGAAAAATTACACTTCAATGAATTTTAAAAAAAATTAACGAAACAGTAAAGTTAACCTAACGGGGAGGTGAGTCGTAAAGCAGCGCTATTTTTACCGGCACTTTACCATCGGCTTTGCAGCTCTATTTGTCCGCTAGCGACCAAGAAAGGGTTAAAAACCACGCAAAGCGTGTTTTTACCAGCGGTATAGCCACGCTGCCCCATTGGTTTCAATGGGCAGGAGCGGTATACACACCGCTCCTTCACTGTTTCAAAGATACTGCTAGCAAGACTTTTTTTTTATCATCCTGCTAGCGCATCGCTCCAGTGTGAAAGCCCTCTGGGCTTTCACATTGGAGACAAAGCAGCGGCTGTTTCAGGGCGCCTTGCAGGCACTATTTTTGTGAAAGGTGTCTTAATGGGAAAGATGATGTTGTGCCGCGAGAATCGCAATCTATCTTCTAAGCAAAAAAATAAAAATCATGATTCTCATTTTAGCCAGAATCGTGCAGCTCTAGTATAAGCTCCTTTTTTAAACATTTTATAGCATCCCATGATATGGTACAAGAACAACCTGTAGCATTATTGCCCGATGACAGCGATTGGGGCTATTAATGTCGCCTTTTATGTGAAACCCCATAAATGTTTTATAAATTTTAAAATTCGCATGCCTTGCACCTGTCAGAATAGCTGTACCCCAGATTGAATGGCAACCATCATTCTCATCATCCAGTCCATTTCTGTGGGCCCAGGCTGTTGTGGACTTGAGGAACATACCCCCTGAGGGTGCTTCTTTGGCCAGCATGGGATCCCAGCATTCTTGGATTGAGCAGTAATAAAGTAGCCTTGCAGTTGTTTGAAGGATGGGGATATCTGCAGGGTGAGATCCAAGGCACTGCTGACTCTGCTAGGCCCAGGAGATTTGGTGATGTCGCTACTGTGCTGCTTGTTCTCCTTGCTGGAGACTGACATAAGGAAGCAAACCCCTGCGTCTACCAAGATGTCTGCCTCCACACAGACACACTGCAGACTATAGCAAGCCCATTATAGGGAAAGAGCAGCTGCAGGGAGATCAGACAAAACTGGTGAATAGTCCTTTACCCTTTCTACCCCGTTTTAGGGGCAAATTTTATATGAATCTTGTAGCTTTTAAAGAGCAATACATTTTTATTTTTTTGTCTGCAAAATTAAAATCTGAAACACAAAAGTGATCAAAAATGGTTTTGTGTGTTACATATATTAATATGCCAAAAAAAGGCTGTTATTTCCTATAGGTATATACGGTATACATGGATCTCTGCTATCTCTAGATAAATATGTACTACTGACAGCGGCATTATTTTCCCAGGTATTTCCTGACCCATCTCTTGTCATATCACTTGACATGCGTCTCTCGTTCTTGCACACACCGTCCTGGCTGAGGTTACTCCTACTTCAGCTTTGATTTTGCAGTGTGGAGCAGTGGATGCGTCCTGCTACACTGATTCACTGTCATGAGTTTTAAAGCTTGTAGTCATGGGAGAGGAGGAATGAAATCACTTGTGTTGTAGTCTTAGAATTAATGTTTCAGTTGTGCGTACTTACTGTCAAGTTGCTGTACATAATGTACCTGTCTACCCGGGGTCAACGTGTGCTTACAGGGTGAGGATTACTGTGTGACTAAAGGCAAATGATTATTATTTTTTTAGCTTTAAATAGGTGTTCTAATCCCTCTACACTCTATCAGGTTTTTATTGCTATCTGTGTCCCTGTTAGAGGGAAATGTACCCTCCTATTTGTCCTTTTCACCATAATCACCGAAAATGAAAGTCCCAAGTTTTTTGTTTATGAGGTCTCTAATAGAGGGGGGAACTTTTCCTATGGGGACACAAGTACTGGTGACACGCCGGGATTCCCTCACTTTGGACACTCTCACTTCCTCTTTTGACTATAGGAAAGGAAGTGAAAGTTATAGCCCAATTCCTACTCTAGGGGGAGGAGTAAAGTGTTTGTGTCTTTTTTTTTTTTTTTTTTTTATAGTTTATTTTAAAGAGGAAGTAAACCCTGACGGGTTTACTACTTTGTCTCCCTGCAAAGGTAAAGCATAATGGGCTACTATGCATCGCATAGTAGCCCATTATGTGTCACTTACCTGACACAGGAGCCAGTGATGTCACCGCTGTCCCCTGTAGTCCGGAGCCTCCATCTTCTTCCGGGTATCGCTACTCCGGCCACTCGCAGCTCTGGAGCAGTGATGACTTCACTCCCACACGTGCGCACGGGAGCCGCCACTAACAGGATATCGCCGTTAGCATCGGCATGCTGCTAACTGCAATAGTGCGCCTGCACGCCGTTGTCTATGGTGCATGCGCCGTAGACAGCAGTGCCTGTCTTTTAGTAAATATCTGCTAAACCGTGTAGGTTTGGGAGATATTTCTTGGACTTACAGGTAAGCCTTAATCTAGGCTTACCTGTAGGTCAGTGGTTTGTAAGGGTTTACAACCACTTTAAAGTCCAGCTCCAGCCAAAACCTTTTTTGTTTGGGAAGAGTAAGTATCGGCACTTATGTCAAGTACAACAAAAAAAAAAACGTCAATTTTGAAAAATCTATATTTTTACTTTTTGCTCTAATAAATATACCCCAAAAATATTTTTTTTTAAAATGTTCCCCCCTCAGTTAAGGCTATGTATTCTACATATTTTTGGTAAAAGGAAAAATTGCAATAAGCGTATATTGCTTGGTTTGCGCAAAAGTTAGAGCGCCTATAAAATAGGGCAGCGTTTTAACTCCAGTCCTCAAGGCGCACCAACAGGTCATGTTTTCATGTTTTCCATTATTTTGCACAGGTGATTTGATCAGTTTCACTGCCTTAGCAATTACCACTGCCGTTTCATCTGAGGGAAATCCTGAAAACATGATCTGTTTGAGGACTGGAGTTGAGAAAACACTGAAATAGGGGATAGAGTTATGGCATTTTTATTAGTAATGGCGGCAATCTTTTTTTTCTTTCTTTCTTTTTTTTTATTGTGGCTGCGTCATTATGGCGGACACATCGGACATTTTTTACACTATTTTGGGACCAGTGTCATTTATACAGCGATCAGTGCTATAAAAATGCACTGATTACTGTGTAAATGACACTGGCAGGGAAGGGGTTAAACACTAGGGGGCGATCAAGGGGTTAAATATGTCCTAGGGAGTGATTCTAACTGGGGGGATGGGCTTCCACTCACATGACAGCGATCACTTCTCCCGATCACAGAGAGCAGTGATCTCTGTCATGTCACAAGGCAGAACGGGGAAATGCCTTGTTTACATAGGCACTTCCCCGTTCTGCAGCTCCGCGACACAATCGCTGGGAGACCGGTGGACATAGAGTCTGCAGGTCACACAGGCATGGTCACACTGTACACCGTGGGCGCACGTGCCCGCTAGCCCTGCCAATTAAAGGGGATGCACAGGAACGCCCATTTGCCTACCGCTGCCATTGTGCTGACATATATCAGCGTGCATCAGTCAGCAAGTGTTTAAATTTGCGGCAGGTGGACTGACCTTCTGACTCTGCTGTTATGACTTTGTAATCCGAGGTATTAGGCCTATTTCACAACTATGCAATTTTTATTTTTTATTTATTTTTTTAGTGCGTTCCCAGTTTTGCAGAAATACACTGCAGTCCATTTAACATGGTTTGCTACGGATGTAGTTCACATCTGTGCATTTTATGAAAAGGGCCAGGGACTTTTTTCTGGTTCCATAGACTTGAATGGATCTAAAAAACGTGTATTGAAAAAACGCAAAATTTGCACCCGGAATATGCAAACTGTGAACCAGGCCTCAAAGAGGCCTGGTTCAATAAAAATATTCGCCAACCTCGGCTCAGGCTGAAAAATCCCTTTTGAAGTTGACATGCCTTTTTTAAATGGTTATAGTTGGGCAGATCTGTCACTAAAAATGACAGGCAGTGAAATGCACGTCCCTTCTTTCTGGGCTCTTTCTTTTCCCTTACCTGACCAATCAGTGCTTGCCACACACACAGAAGAGGAAGTCTTCAGACTCGCTTCTCTGCAGAAAAAGTATCTTTAGCAGTGGGCTTTGCAGAGATTATCTGATGGGGTACACAATCTTTGCCTGCAATATTTGTGTTCTATCCATAGCTCAAAATATTTAACCACTTGCTTACTGGGCACTTAAACCCCCCTCCTATCCAGACCAATTTTCAGCTTTCAGTGCTGACGCAATTTGAATGACAATTGTGCGGTCATACAACACTGTACCCAAATTACATTTTTATCATTCCCCACCCCCCCACCAAATAGAGCTTTCTTTTGGTGGTATTTGATCACCTGTGCGATTTTGACATTTTTAATTTAAAAAAAATTGTAATTTTTGTCAGTCATTGATGTACGCTGATGAGGCAGCAGTGATGTGCACCGATCGGTTACACTGATGGGCAACACTTCTAGGTGGCACTGATTGGCACCACTTGTGGGCATTAATAGGTGGCACTTGTGGGCACTTTCAGATGGCAATTATGAGGCATAATTGCCTCTTCCGTTTTGGGACCGATGTCCCTTCAAGGTGAGCCGGTGATTGCTTTTTTCTCTCCTCAGGCTGACAGCGGAGAAAAAAAAAAAAAGCCAATCAACAAGCTTTTGCTTTGATCATGTGATCAGCTGTCATTGGCTGACAGCTGATCACATGGTAAGGAGCCGGGACCGGCCCCTTACTCAGATCGGTGATCACCCGAATCTTGGTGACTCGGTGATCACAGCGAGCTCCGCGCACGCCCTGTAGGGAGCATGCACAGGGGAGGACGTCATATGATATAATATATATATATATATTTTTTTGGACTTGGTTCTATTTTCATCTGGTGATCCAGCTCAGCTTTTATTTACTAATGCAAAACTTTTAAGGGCCGATTCACACCACATGCAGTCCACTGCGTTTCTTTTTCCTGCATCAGAAAAGCATGGATAGTAGGTTAGATGGTTTCCAATGGCATAGTTCACACCAGTGCGTTCCCGTTCCAGAAAAAGAAGTATAATATGCTGCATGTAAGATGTCTGCAGAAGTTTTTTTTTACCCTAATACAGGAGTGTCAGACTCCATTTCATCATGAGCTGCATCAGCATTATGGTTGCCCTCAAAGGTCCGGTTGTATCTGTAAGACTAGATGTTCATAGCACCCTACCCCTTACATCAGAAGTCAAGAATCCCCCTACCCTTCCTTACATCACAGTGCACCCCCCTTACCTTGTTCTGCGGCTGGGGAGCAGAGCAGAGAGGCAGAAAGTGCAGGGTCTGCAGGAGGACCACAGAAGGGCTGGAGTCTGCTCAACCAGGGGAGGTGGAGAGACGTATGCTGGAGCTGGACAGATGTGCAGCATCTGCAGGAGGAGTTCTGTCCTCCTCCTGTGCTGCTGACTGCTGTCGGAGGGTTCGAGGAAATGGCCTGGCGGGCACAGTGTTTGACACATGTGCCCTGATGCATAGAATGCTTCTATGCATAGAAACCTTCAGCATTTAGAACCTCTTTAATGATATCATAATAAAAACAGAGCTGCATCAATATCGCTTTATATCTGTCTGGAGTTCAGCAAATTAGCGGTGGGTTTTATATCCGATGATCTGTTGAATCCGGCAGTATTTTTCAGTAGCGGTTTGCAGTGGATTGTTTAGGTAGTTCCTGCACGGTTATTGATTGACAGCTCGAGTCTGAAACAGATGACCGTAGCTACTTGTGATGTGACACATGACAATGCAACCGGCCTGTGACATTCACACCACCCACCTCAGAAGCAACAATGTGACCATTTTAATTTTCCATGGTGAGATAATCCTCCTTCCCGGCTCATAGGGTAGGCATGTTGGGATGTTCATACAGTATCTCACAAAAGTGAGTACACCCCTCACATTTTTGTAAATATTTTATATCTTCTCGTGTGACAACACTGAAGAAATTACATTTTGCTACAATGTAAAGTAGTGAGTGTACAGCTTGTATAACAGTGTCAATTTGCTGTCCCTTCAAAATAACTCAACACACAGCCATTAATGTCTAAACCGCTGGCAACAAAACTGAGTACACCCCTAAGTGAAAATGTCCAAAGTGTCAATATTTTGTGTGGCCACCATTATTTTCCAGCACTGTCTTAACCCTCTTGGGCATGGAGTTCACCAGAGCTTCACAGGTTGCCACTGGAGTCCTCTTCCCCTCCTCCATGACGACATCACGGAGGTGGTGGGTGTTAGAGACCTTGCGACCCCTTCACCTTTCATTTGAGGATGCCCCACAGATGCTCAATAGGGTTTAGGTCTGGAGACATGCTTGGCCAGTCCATCACCTTTACCCTCAGCTTCTTTAGTAAGGCAGTGGTCGTCTTGGAGGTGTGTTTTGGGTTGTTATCCTGTTGGAATACTGCCCTGCGGCCCAGTCTCTGAAGGGAGGGGATCATGCTCTGCTTCAGTATGTCACAGTACATGTTGGCATTCATGGTTCCCTCAATGATCTGTAGCTCCCTAGTGCCAGCAGCACTCATGCAGCCCCAGACCATGACACTCCCACCACCATGCTTGACTGTAGGCAAGACACACTTGTCTTTGTACTCCTCTTCTGGTTGCCGCCACACACACTTGACACCATCTGAACCAAATAAGTTTATCTTGGCCTCATCAGACCACAGGACATGGTTCCAGTAATCCATGTCCTTAGTCTGCTTGTCTTCAGCAAACTGTGGGCTTTCTTGTGCATCATCTTTAGAAGAGGCTTCCTTCTGGGATGACAGCCATCCTTTCAACCTCTGCAGCAATGCTGGCAGCACTCATACATCTATTTCCCAAAGAAAACCTCTGGATATGAGGCTGAGCACGTGCACTCAACTTCTTTTGGTGGACCATGGTGAGGTCTGTTCTGAGTGGAACCTCTCCTGTTGAACCGCTGTATGGTCTTGGCCACCGTGCTGCAGCTCAGTTTCAGGATCTTGGCAATCTTCTTATAGCCTAGACCATCTTTATGTAGAGCAACAATTTTATTTTTTATTTTTGTTCAGATCCCTAGAGATTTCTTTGCCATGAGGTGCCATGTTGAACTTCCAGTGACCAGTATGAGAGAGTGAGAGCGATAATGCCAAATTGAACACACCTGCTTCCCATTTACACCTGAGACCTTGTAACAGTAACAAGTCACATGACACCGGGGAGGAAAAATGACTAATTGGGTCCAATTTGGACATTTTCACTTAGGGGTGTACTCACCTTTGTTGCCAGCGGTTTAGACATTAATGGCTGTGTGTTATTTTGAGGGGACAGGAAATTTACACTGTTATACAAGCTGTACACTCACTACTTTATATTGTAGCAAAGTGTAAATTCTTGAAAAGATATAATAAAATATTTACAAAAAATGCGAGGGGTGTACTCACTTTTGTGAGATACTGTCTGTGTGCCCAACTATCTTCGGGTCTCTACCTGAATGATAATCTCACAAGCAGAGGAGAATAGAATGCATGCAGATAGTATCCTGATCAGGATATGAGCTGGGGACCCCAGAGCTGAAAGTTAGAAGTGCTAACCACTAAGCCACTGCTTTACAAAAGATTCCAAATTGATGTCGTTCTGCCCTTACCAGAGAGTAGGGAAAGCTTGCATTGTTGGTGGGCATTTAAGCCCTCCAGGCCCATCCTCATTGATTTTATTACTCGTGGTTATTAAACAATTAATGTGGGTAATGACCGTTAAGTGACGCTGTTTTAATTCATTGGAGATAATGAAGTGGATGCAGACAGCTGGCAGTGGGTTGGGTTTTCCTTTATGGTAATTGGTTAATCCCGGTATTTCGCACTTAAATACTAAACCATTCTTCCTGCCTTCCCACTTGTACACAGTAATTATTGCTAACGTGGTTTCTACTTAGTCATTTGTAATGAAAACTCTTTTGCTGCGTTTTGATGACATCCTTGTGGTGATGTCTCAGTTTGGTTTTATGTAATTGCAGCATTTCCACTGACATTAGTGGTCACGGGGGCCTACTTGGGATCTTTTTGACTTTTTGTTTGTATATATAAAAAAAAAAAAAAAAAAAAAAAAAAGCTTTAAAGGAAACCCAGTTGTCATAAAAACTTGGAGGCTAGGTTTTTATTTTGAAAGCTCCTTCTGGAAAATGCTAGTTGCCTGGCTCTCTCATACTCCATGCTAACCCTCCTTGTTTAAATACTTTTAAGGCCTGATTCACAGGGGTGCAAAGTAGTTTTAAAGCCTGGAGGTTTTTAACTTTAATCCATTCTCTGCATTAAAGTGGCTTTAAAGTCTAAACATTTTGTACCTTAATGCATTCCTTGCATTAAGGTAAAAAAATGTTTTTTAGGTGTCCACATCACCCCTTTGGCCCCCCTTTACTTACCTAGGACCCCTTTTCGATCTAGCGCCGTGCATATCCACAGATCGTTTCTCTTGATCGCTTACAGGTCTCGCTGGCTTTGCTGGGGCACGGGGAGCTATTGGCTCTTGGTGCTGTCAATCAAAGCCATTGACGATGGAGCGGGGGGCGGGGCTAATTCCCTTTTGTCTTCGTTGATGACGCAGCAGAGGGACTTGGTAGCAAGCATGCACAAGTGCCCCCATGGGAAGCAGCTTCCCATGGGGGGGGGTGCGCCGGACAGAGAGAAAGGTCCAGCAGTGCTGTGGAGGGGGACCTGAAAAGAGGTGGTTCCTGGCCGCTGTGTGCGATTCTATAGTACAGAGCAGGTAAGTATAGACATGTTTGTTGTGTGGGTTTTATTTTTTATTTTTTTACATTTATCTTCAGCCCTTGCTCATACCTGTGCGGCTTTGAAATCGCACTACTTCAGCAGGCTTTGAAAGCCGTAGATCAGTGCGATTTGCACCACTGATTTTCATTGTGGCTTACAACTTCGCTTTACAGAAGTCTATGCACATCACAAGAAAATCTTGAAAAAGTAGTGCAGGAACCTGTTTCAAAGTTACTGCGACTTGAGTTGCAACGAATTTGAATGGTTCCATTGCCAGCAGTGGAATGCCACTTTTCATGTGACTTTTGAATTGACAAATCACACCAGTGTAAACCAGGGCTCGGTGTGCCGTTCCAGACCCCCCCCCCAGAGAAGCTGCAGCTGGAGATATTGGCTCCTGCTGCTGTCAGTCACAGAGCCAATGATGAAAGGACGAGGCTGAGTAGCTTGCTATAGGGGCACTTGGTTGGGGGGGGTGGAGAGGAATTGACGGCGCCAGCTGTGGACCCTAGAAGAGGAGGATTGGGGCTGCTCTGTGCAAAACAGCTGCACAGAGCAGGTAATTCTAACATGTTTGTTATTTTAAAAACCTACAATGCAAATCTTTTTATAATCACTTTAAGCATACATTTTGTGCCTTTATGGGATGCACAGGTGTTCTCTGCATCTACATGCAGGCATTCAGATGCAGCCAAAGGTCCCAGTTTGCCAGGCATGTGGGTGAACCGCACCCATACGGCTGTCAAATTGGGACCAGCTGCTGTGTTAATGCAGAAAAGGTATACAGACAAGGACATCAAACTTTTTTTTTTTCTCTGGCAGCATGGGTCCATTACATTGTTATTGGGTCAGGGTAATGGCCAGGTGGTTGGCACTTCAAAAAAATCAGCGTTTGAGGCTCATGAGTTCATTTCACAAGAGCTTTGCTTTAAGACCTTTCAAAGCTGTAGAGTGCCGGAGCTCCACCACAATAAAAGCGGCTTCATTTGGCACCTAGCACATAGCCGAAGGCTAGATTGGCTCCTTGTTGTTTTGGAAATGGCTTTTTGGCGCCTTTTGATATGTTTGAATACATTTCGAGGGAGCTTTAATGGGACTCCTGTCTGTGTTATGTAGTTTACAGTATATACATGTAGTTTGCAGTACATAAAAACAACAATTACCTTTTCTTTTTTGGCCCCTTTTAGTTTGATGACGTATAAAGACTTTTTTTGTTTTGGACAGAGAGGAGCTGGATCAGACCCCTGTCAGTTTATATTGCTGTCTGTGCCCTCATTAGGGAGATTCTCCCTCTATTTGCCATGTTTACCTTTTATCATTGCAGGTAAAAGAAAATCCCCACGTTTTGGGTTGTCCCCAGAAATGTAATGGAGGGTAAATCTTCCAATAGGGACACTATTTTTGGTGACCGGGGTGCTCAAAAGATTTGCTTAAATTGCAGGTATTTCCTCTTTCTTTTTTGGCCATAGGACAGCAAGTGAAGGTAAAAGTCCGTATTGAGACAAACGGGGCAAAAATAAACATTATGGAAGTTATAACCTCTATCCATGGGGAGTTTTACCTATAGATCTACTTTTAAATATGCAATTGAAAGTATTTTGTTATCTGTTAAGTTTAAAACACAAATACCTGCTGATCCTGCCAGAAACCTTGCGATCTAATAATTTCCTGTGCTCTCTGCCTATGCTGACTACATTGTTCTAGGCTACCACCTTATGTTGCAAATAGGAGATGGATGAGGTTCCGTATTGGTTGCTGCTGTCCTGATGTGGCACAGTGAGTGGGGTCACCCTAGGGCAGGTGTTACTGGCAGGATCACAGGTAAAAATAAAAGAAAACTGATGCTGCCACCACATCCTAAGACTGGTAAGCTGCAATGTATTACATTTTCTTTTAGGTTTAGACATAAGCTTGGCCATACACACTTAAAGTGGCCGTAAAGGCTGAAGGTTTTTTTTACTTTAACCACTTTCAGACCGGACCATTTTGCTGGTAAATGACCAGAGGTCTTTTTACACTTTGGCACTGCGCTGCTTTAACTGGTAATTGCGCGGTCATGCAATGTTGTACCCAAACAAAATTTGCGTCCTTTTCTTCCCACAAATAGAGCTTTCTTTTGATGGTATTTGATTGCCTCTGCGATTTTTATTTTTTGCGATATAAACGTAAAAAGACCGCAAATTTTGAAAAAAAATGATATTTTCTACTTTTTGTTATTAGAAAAATCCAATAAACTCAATTTTAGTCATACATTTAGGCCAAAATGTATTCAGCCACATGTCTTTGGTAAAAAAAAAGTCAATAATTGTATATTTATTGGTTTGCGCAAAAGTTGTCACATCTACAAACTAAGGTACGTTTTCTGGAATTTACGCAGCTTTTAGTTTACGACTGCCTATCTCATTTCTTGAGGTGCTAAAATGGCAGGGCAGTACAAAACCCCCCCAAATTACCCCATTTTGGAAAGTAGACCCCCTAAGGAAATTGATAAGAGGCATGTTGAGCCCATTGAATATTTTATTTTTTTGCCTCAAGCGATTGAATAATGACAAAAAAAAAAAATTTTTTTTTTTTTACACAAAGTTGTCACTAAATGATATATTGCTCACACATGCTATGGGCGTATGTGAAATGACACCCCAAAATAAATTCTGCTGCTTCTCCTGAGTATGGGGATACCACATATGTGGGACTTTTTGGGGGCCCCGAAAACCAAGCACCGCCTTCAGGCTTTCTAAGGGCGTAAATTTTTGAGTTCACTTCTCACTACCTATTACAGTTTTGAAGGCCATAAAATGCCAAGATGGCACAAAACCCCCACAAATGACCCCATTTTAGAAAGTAGACACCCCAAGCTATTTGCTGAGAGGCATGTTGAGTTCATGGAATATTTTATATTTTGCCACAAGTTGCGGGAAAATTACAAACTTTTTTTTTTTTTTTTTTTTTTTAACAAAGTTGTCACTAAATGATATATTGCTCATGCATGCCATGGGCATATGTGAAATGACACCCCAAAATAAATTCTGCTGCTTCTCCTGAGTACGGGGATACCACATATGTGGGACTTTTTGGGAGCCTAGCCGCGTACGGGGCCCCGAAAACCAAGCACCGCCTTCAGGCTTTCTAAGGGCGTAATTTTTTGATTTCACTCCTCACTACCTATTACAGTTTTGAAGGCCATAAAATGCCAAGATGGCACAAAACCCCCACAAATGACCCCATTTTAGAAAGTAGACACCCCAAGCTATTTGCTGAGAGGCATGTTGAGTCCATGGAATATTTTATATTTTGCCACAAGTTGCGGGAAAATTACAAACTTTTTTTTTTATTTTATTTTTTTCACAAAGTTGTCACTAAATGATATATTGCTCACGCATGCTATGGGCATATGTGAAATGACACCCCAAAATAAATTCTGCTGCTTCTCCTGAGTATGGGGATACCACATATGTGGGACTTTTTGGGAGCCTAGCCGCGTACGGGGCCCCGAAAACCAAGCACCGCCTTCAGGCTTTCTAAGGGCGTTACAGTTTTGAAGGCCATAAAATGCCAAGATGGCACAAACCCCCCCCAAATGACCCCATTTTGGAAAGTAGACACCCCTAAATTTAGGGGTACACTAGTGAGACTAGGTAATAAATGGCGGGTGCCCTGAAACTATAAAAAAATAACTAACCAACCAGCGTCACCTGTAACAGTTATATGGTGATCACTGGTGAAAGGGTTAACTAGGGGGCAATTAGGGGGCTTTATGCGGTAGTATATGGGGGTCCCTGGCGCTATAAAAAGCTGCAGCGAACCTAAATACCTACCTGCCTAACTAGCGTCACCTGTGACACTAATACAGCGATCAGAAAAACGATCGCTTATTAGGCTGGGTTCACACTGGAGCGATGCGGGAACGCCACGAATGCGCGGCGGGTTCCCGCATCGCATGCCTCCCGGCGGCAGTTCACACTGCCCTATGCGAACTGCTGGGAGTGTCAGTGAAATGTTACTGACACCCCCAGATCAGTTCGCATATCGCAGTGCGATCTGCAAACTCGGATCGCATGGTGTGAACACCCATGCGATCCGATTCTGCTGCGGGCTAAAAAAAGGGTCCCGTGCGAATTTGCGGCGGGTGCGGCGGGTGCGGCGAATGGCTGAACTCGAATCGCACAGAGATCGGATGTGATTTGCACTGCAGTGCGGTGCGAATCACATCCGTTCTCATAAACCGCTGCAATGTGAACCCAGCCTTAGTGACACTGGCGATGGGGGGTGATCACGGGGTTAAACCTTTATTGGGGGGGTTAGGGGGGTACCTTAGAACTAAAGGGGGCTAACCCTAACTGCCCTAACAGTTATTAGTCACAAATGACACCCGCCGGGTGATCAGGGGGTTAAACCTTTATTAGGTAATAAATGGCGGGTGCCCTGAAACTATAAAAAAATAACTAACCAACCAGCGTCACCTGTAACAGTTATATGGTGATCACTGGTGAAAGGGTTAACTAGGGGGCAATCAGGGGGCTTTATGCGGTAGTATATGGGGGTCCCTGGCGCTATAAAAAGCTGCGGCGAACCTAAATACCTACCTGCCTAACTAGCGTCACCTGTGACACTAATACGGCGATCAGAAAAATGATCGCTTATTAGGCTGGGTTCACACTGGAGCGATGCGGAAACGCCGCGAATCCGCGGCGGGTTCCCGCATCGCATGCCTCCCGGCGGCAGTTCACACTGCCCTATGCGAACTGCTGGGAGTGTCAGTGAAATGTTACTGACACCCCCAGATCAGTTCGCATATCGCAGTGCGATCTGCAAACTCGGATCGCATGGTGTGAACACCCATGCGATCCGATTCTGCTGCGGGCCAAAAAAAGGGCCCCGTGCGAATTTGCGGCGGGTGCGGCGGGTGTGGCGGGTGCGGCGAATGGCTGAACTCGAATCGCACAGAGATCGGATGTGATTTGCACTGCAGTGCGGTGCGAATCACATTCGTTCTCATAAACCGCTGCAATGTGAACCCAGCCTTAGTGACACTGGCGACGGGGGGTGATCACGGGGTTAAACCTTTATTGGGGGGGTTAGGGGGGTACATTAGAACTAAAGGGGGCTAACTCTAACTGCCCTAACAGTTATTACAGTCACAAATGACACCAATGCAAAAAAAAAAAAAAAAAAATGACATTGGTGTCACTGTGACTGGGGGGCAGGGGTAATTGGGGGGGTGATCGGGGGGTAAAGGGGGGGTGTGAGTGTGCCTGGCATGTTCTACTGTGTGTGTAGAGTGTTGGTGCAACTTACTGATCCGCTCTCCTCCGTGTCGGAACGAAAAATACCGACACGGAGGAGAGAATACATCACTTCCTCTCCTGTGTTTACATTACAGGAGAGGAAGTGATGTCACCGGGGATTTCTATTCGTCGGGAGCGATCGCGAGGGGGTGGCCATGAATGAATGGCCGTCCCCTCGTCCGGGATCGCTCCCGTACGAATACCGACCGCCGCAGGCACCGGGCGGGGGCCCGATCGGGCCCCCGACCCGCGGGAGGCAAGGGACGTACATGTATGTCCTTATGCCTGCCCGTGCCATTGTACCGACGTACATCGGCGTGCGGCGGTCGGCAACTGGTTAAAGAGTAAGTAAACCCTGGTGGGTTTTACTTCCTGTTTATTTCCCTGCAAAGGTAAAGCATAATGGGTTACTGTGCATCGCATAGTAGCCAATTCTGTGTCACTTACCTGAAACCGAACCCCGTGATGTCACTGTTGTCCCCACAAGCAGGGAGCGTCCATCTTCGCTCCTCTTCCTTCTGGGGCCACGAACTCGGGCTCCGTCCCTCTGGCCAGAGTCAAGTGACGTCATTCCCATGCATGCACGCGGGAGCCTCCAGTCACAGCATGACCCCTATTATAAACGGCTCAATGTGCCCTTTCTAAAGTTTGCATGCGCCGATTACATAGGCACATGCACTGTATTCATCGGCGCTCTGCTTTTACCGTAAATATCTCTTAAACCGTGGAGGTTTAGGAGATATTTCCAGCACCTATAGGTAAGCCTTAATATAGGCTTACCTGTAAGTAAAAGTGGTTCTATAGGGTGTACAACCACTTTAATGCGTTTTTTTGCATGAAGGTAAAAAAACCTTCAGTGTGCAGCCCCCCACCCCCCTAAACTTGCCTAAACCACCTGTTCTCGATCCAGCGATGTGCACAAGACCCAAGGCTCTCCCCAATATCTCCCTCCTGATTGGCTGAGATGCAGAAGCCATTGGCTTCCACTGCTGTCAATCACAAGCAGTGAGGTGGTGGTGCTAGAGCTGAGCCGCGCTCTGTCTTATGGACGCAGAGAGCCGGCCCAGGAGCGTGCACACACGTGTGCCCCCACGGCATGTGGCTTGCTATGGGGCACTCGACAAAGGGGAGGGGCCTAGAGCGCTGGCGGGGGACCTGAGAAGAAGCTGTTTAGGGCTGCTCTGTGCAAAGCCACTGTCCATAGCAGGCAAGTATAACAATAAAAATATTTATTTTACAATCGCTTTAAAGTCCCCCCCAGGGGCTGAACAAGAGGATTCTATAGTTTTTCCTCCATCCACGTTAAACGGCATTCATAGAAGAATTTCAGCTGCCTGCTATTGTAGTTGGCAGCTGCGGAAACATACCTGAACAGTGCTTGCATGTGATTGGATGTTCAGCTAAGAGTTTTTTTTTTGTTTTTTTTTGACTAGCTTTTCAGCTAAAGTCGAATGGGGGAAAAAAATCAGATCAAGTGTAATTTTAAAGCAAGGTATTTTAAGATGGGGGGGGGGGGGGTTAAGAAAGGCTGAATGTAGTATAGTATCTAGCTGGCCACTCTGGCAACTGACCACCTAGATCAGTGATGGTGAACCTTGGCACCCCAGATGTTTTGGAACTACATTTCCCATGATGCTCCACTACACTAGATAGTAGAGTGCAGGAGCATTATGGGAAATGTAGTTCCAAAACATCTGTGGGGGGGGGCAAGATTGGCCATCACTGACCTAGATCAAATGTAGTAGATTCCTCCAGCTATGCTATGTAGCATGAATGAGGGGCTATTGTATTTAAGCACCCCTGAAACCCTGCAGCTGTCTGAATACTCAAACAGTGACTTTATTTTATGGTCCTTTGCTGCATTCACTAAAGCCCTGTACACATGGGCTGAAAAAAAAAAAAAAAAAAGCTGGCCGCTTGGCTGGCTTCTGTTGGAAAAGCATGCTGGAAATCCAGCAGCTGACCGACTCCCGGAAGATCGCTCCACTAACTTTGCATAATTAGTACAGTGGCTCAGACTGGACCTAACAGTTTTTGTTTTCGTGTGTACCCGGCTTGATGCTGGTGTAACCTGCCCCCCCTGAATCTTTCCAAGTAGTAAGTTGCAGTGCAGTTTTATTTGGTATCTGCTCACTTGAGTTCATTTAGGCACAGTCAGATTTATTTAAGCCCTGATTAAGGTGGCGTGTTTGATACCCAAAATTTGTTGGCACTATGCTGCTAGGCATCAATTTTATTAGTAAATTACCTTGGAATCTTGGATATTTGTTTGGCGCTCTCATTGGATTGTATGTGTGTGAATTCTCAACTCTGGGTCCTTGCCCCTGTGGGTGGTCCCCGTCTTGTTGACTGCTGCCCAACCAGAGCCAGTGTGCCAAGTAGCAATTTCAGTGACCCTTAGAAAATCCGAATCCAGCGCCCTGTTTGATCTTGTATTTGTGTTCATTACATAGAATGTAGCCCAGGTTCAGCCAAAGATTTTCCACCTGGCTCCTTCGATTTTTCAGTCAAGTTTTGTCAAGCAAGGTGATACTGACCGAGGCTGGAACCCTTCCCTGCTGCACCCAAAATATAGTTTTGGAGTTGGCCTTTAGGGCCCTTTTTACACTGAAAAAGCTCAAGAAAAATGCTTCCCTTTAAAAATCCATGAATGTTTTTTCACAATTCTGTTGCGGTGAAAAAAAAAATCCTGCTTGCAGCATCTTTGAAACATGTTTTGGGGAGCTAAAAAAAAAAAACACAACAAAAACGCTCCTCTACATTGAAATTAATAGGAACCACAACCAAAACTACCCCCACTAAGCGTTTTTGGTGCAGTTTTTGAGTCACATGTCCTTTAATAATCGCACCGCAAAAGCGCTCAATTAACGCTTAGGCGTTTTGCTGGCAGTTTTGAAGTGAGCCAGTGTGAAATGCCCTTGAGAGATGAAGTTCAAGCCAGAAACTCCCTTTATTGGAGACTCCTTGGAAGATTCAGCCTCCTAAGTCTGAAACACCGCATTTTGCTGAAGATGGTCTTTAGCGCTTCCGCCTATTTTGCAGTGGTGAATTGTGGTAAATCAGGCATGGGCAGATAAAGCTTGGGCTTTAGTTACTTGGCTTATTTGCAGGTCAATTTTTATTTATTTTCCTGTCCTTTAGGCTGGATTCACACCTATGCATTTTTAATGCTTTTTGCATTTTGTAGATTTGCACTACAGAATGTGTTCCATAGGAAACCATGGTGAATGGACTGCAGTGCAAATCTGCAAAAAGCACTAAAACTGCGAATGTGAATCCAGCCTTATGACTTGAAGGAATCCTCTTTAAACCTTTAAAAAAAAAAAACGCTGTAACTTTAAGTCGCATAGATTGGAACAGGTGCCTTTTGAAATCAATGGGCTGTAGTTTTTCATGCAACTTAAGTTTGGCACTGAACTTATTCTCTCTGGAGAAGAGACGCTTGAGAGGGGATATGATTTCAATGTATAAATACCGTACTGGTGACCCCACAATAGGGATAAAAAATTTTTGCAGAAGGGAGATTAACAAGACTTGTGGCCACTCATTAAAATTAGAAGAAAAGAGGCTTAACTTTATACTACGTAGAGGGTTCTTTACTGTAAGAGCGGAAAGGATGTGGAATTCCCTTCCACAGGTGGTGGGCTCAGCGGGGGCATCGATAGTTTCAAGAAACTATTATATAAGCACCTGAACAACCGCAACATACAGGGATATACACTGTAATACTGACATATAATCGCACACATAGAATAGACTTTATGGACTCGTGTCTTTTTTTTTTTTTTTTCCAACCTCACCTACTATGTAACTTTTGTATCCAAAGTCGCACTAGTGTGAACGGAAGCCTAAAGCTCACCTAAAATATTGCTTTTACCAAAACCTTTTGTATTTTGGCTAGATCTGTGTATGATCTGAGGTCCTAGTCTTCTGTAGATGATGTGTCACTTTTGTGTAATGCTGAACCAGGAATCCAGCTTACTAAACCGTGATACATTTTTGCCAGGTGGTGTTAAAGTTTTAAAAGATTTAGTAGTGAGATCGGGTCCTACTCATCTCAGATCTTCAAAGATGAATCATAGAAGTGTGAATTGCATGTGTCACGTTTACAGTAAATGTCATTATAAACCCTTTTCTAAAATGAGGACATTTGACTTGTTTCATTTTTTTTTTTTTTTTTTTTTTTTTTTTTTTCCCTCCATGCAAAGAGGCTTTCATCTAAGTTTACACCTTAAAGCAAAGTTCCACCCAAAAATGGAACTTTCGCTTTAAACACTCCTCGCCCCCATTACATGCCACAATTTTTTTTTTGGGGGGAGGAGTGGGGGCTTTGTTAGGAAAGGGACTTCCTGTCCCACTTCCTCCTTCTGCCCAGGGACCGCCAAGGTGACTCCTCCTTTCGTCTTAGGCCTCCCCTCCCTCTAGGTGATCTCCTGGGACACGTGACAGGTCCCAGGAGATCACCTGTCCACTCGGGGAGCGCGGCGCAACTCGCGCATGTGAATTACTAAACCCAGGAGCCTGCATTCACTATATCTGGTCTCCCACAGAACATGGAAATGCAATTATTTAAGTAAATATAAACTGCTAAATACCTTTTTTTTTTTTTTTTTTTTTTTTTTTTTTTCTCATCAGCAGTATATAGCAGTCTTATGATGTCTATCAGTGTCTGGTTAAAGCTTCTAGGGATATATAGATATATATATATATATATATATATATATATATATATATATATATATATATATATATATATATATATATATATATATATATATATATATATATATATATATATAGATATATAGATTATGTACGTACGTACGTACGTTCTACTAAGATTTCTCATGAGACTGCATGACCCATGTCTTTCTGTCTGGACAGTGCTTTCATGCACTCTCCCAAGAAAAACTGCAGCTAGAAAAAGCTCAGTGCATCTTATTTTTTTACTGAGCTAAAATACAACCCATTAATTGTAATGTCCCCATCCACACAGGCGCGTAAACAAGCACCGTGTATTCCACCGTAAAAAAATAAATAAATAAAAGAACATAGAAAAATCTGCATTTTTGGTCAGTAATACGCCTCATGCACGCAAATGTGCACATTTGTGCGCAAATGACCATTAACATATTGTGAACGCAAGATAAAGTTGCGTGCAAAAATACATGCAAATGCATACAAAAGACAGGTTGAAAAAATAAATGCTCAAACAGGAGTATCCTGTGCAAGAGATCTAAAAGTCATGCTAACGGGCAAGGGCATTGCACCCACTGTATTGTGTGAAGTGGGCAGGATGTCAGATCTCGAATTGGCCTGGGTTCTCGCCTGTGTGTGTGTGTGTGTGTGTGTGTACTTGTAGTTTCTGTGCATTGCTGTACTTACATTCATTCCATTGAGCTGCCCAACGAAGGCATATAAAAGAAATGTGTCCTCTTTGCTAATGCAATTCTGCACATTCCCCTCGTGCACAGATGTGAATGGGGACTTGAATTGGGCCCCTTTCACATGAACAAGACTGCCTGTCTGTTTTTCTTCCATCCGTCAACAGACGACAATGCATTCCTATGGGCAAACGAATGACCATCCGTTACCATCCGTTAGCCTCCGCTTCCGATTTTATCAATTTTTTTTTTTTTGCTATAAGAAATATCAATCCAAAAATATCAAAAAAAAACTTTTTTTTTTCCCTCAGTTTTGGCACTCTTCATATTTTTTGTAAAAAAAAAAATCGCAATAAGCGTTTGATTGGTTTGTGCCAAAGTTATAGCGTCTACAAAATAGGTTTACGTTTTATGGCATTTTTATTGATGATTTTTTTTTGTGACTGCGACATTGTGGCAGACAGAGCGGACACTTTTGGAGCTATTTTGGGACCATTCACATTTATACAGCGATCAGTGCCATTAAAAATGCATTGATTACTGTGCAAATGTGACTGCCAGTGAAGGGGTTAAGTGTGTCCTAGGGCAGGGGTGCCCAACCAGTGGCCCGCGACCGCCTTCTGTGGGATGGCAGATTGGCAAGCTCAGATCATGGGTTGCAGACCCACCATCCCAGAGCATCAGTGTTAATGAAGCCGGCAAAGCAAGCGGCTGTGGAGCAGAGCTGTATAAGCTGATGCTTCCTGTATAGGGGCGTCTCGTGCCACAGGCGTAGTGATACCAACTGCACTCTGCCGGGGACAGCAACAGCAGGCGATACTTGAATGGAAGACTGTTATTAAAGGTCAGTTTATTACTACAATTGCAGTGTATATATGGGCATATCTGCTCAGTGGTTACTGGGCTGCTTTCAAACTGATCCGCAGGTTCAGTGCACCTTCAGGTTATCCGGTACTGAGGCATAGACTTCTGTTATTACCTGCGGGTTTGGTGAGCTTTCCGGAAGTGCACCACACCTGCAGAATATAATAGAAGTCTAGGGCATAGTGTAGCTAACCTGCAGGAAAGACACAGGTGCACTGCATTAGTGTGAAAGGCCCCTTTCATGCAATCAGTCCGACTCAATCGGACCCTCCATTCACCTCTATGAAACGGCAGATGTAAACAGGTTTGTGTCCTTTTACACCCACCTACCTCCAATCTGATTCACATAAAAAAATAAAATAACAGAAGGGGATCAATCCCCTTCTGCCAGGGCGGATTGGAGGTCCCATAGAGTAGAGTGGGCCGTGTCCACTCTGAACGGACCTGACATCCGCCTGCTCTGCGCATTGTGGCCCGCGACCGGTTACCAAGTCGCTTAAGTGGCCCTCGCTCTTCAAAAGGTTGGTCACCCTTGTCCTAGGGAGTGATTCTAACTGTGGGGGGAGGGGCTATGTGCGTCACGACACTGATCACAGCTCCCTGTAAAATCGGGAGCGGTGATCAGTGTCACTAGGCAGAACGGGGAAATGCTTATTTACATTAGCATTTCGCCGTTCTTCCTCTCTGTGTGACGTTCGCGGGTATCCCCGTGGACATCGAGTCCGCGGGACCTGCGATCCTTCTCATGGAGCTTATGGCAGGCATGTGCCGCCAGCTGCAAATTTAAAGGGACGTACCTGTATGCCCATTTGCCTGTCTATGCCATTGTGTCGAGGTATATGCACATGCGGCGGTCGGCAAGTGGTTAAACGCTTTTGAAGAATTTTTTATTTTTTTTGGTTCATCTGTGAACTCAACCTATGACCCAGGCAGTAGTTGGACAATAGGAAGTACATCCCCCAAGGAGAATTATGGCCAGAGATGTCTCCCAGGAGCAGCTCCTAGTCACAATCTGCTTTTTCTTGCTCTCCTTTCTCCACATAGGAAAATGTGACAAACAATCTCACGCTGTCCCAAAAATTGTTGGACTCGCCTATCGCACAATGCAGATAGCGCGCACACACACACACACACACAAGGAGAAAGGCAGGACACAGCAAGGACAAGTCACTCACTGAAAACTGCAATGCAGCATGGCAGGAGCAATGCTTTCTGGGTAATGTCATCAAAGCCACAGGAACTGCTGTAAACGTTTGCAAAAACAGATGTAAACGGGTAAATTAACAGATAAAAACGGATGTGAACGGTAGATGGGTGATGCAACAGATAACTGATACGTGTTTAACATGGCTAAGCTGATGGTGTGAATGAGGCCTTAAGCAATGGGCACTTAAAACCTCATTCACACGAAGCGGATCCGCTTCCACAGACTCCGCCTCTGTCTGCCAGCTCAGCGCTGATCTCTGCTGAGCCGGACAGCATGTCCGTTTTCATCCGGTCTCAACCATTCTGATCCACAAGCCACGGATCCGAACGTAGGGCCCTCCGTCTGCTTTTGGTGGATCGGACCAGGTTGCATGTCAGCGGACATGTCACCGCTGACATCCGTCGCTCTTTAGACCTGCATGGAGTGTCCGTTCAGGTCCGCTGTCAAAACTGACAGGAGGACCTGAAAAGTCCGACAGTGTGAAAGGGGGCCTAAACCCCCTTCCTAACCAGACCAATTTTCAACTTTCGATGCTCTCACACTTTGACAATTACTCAGTCATTCAACACTGTACCCATATGAAATGGTTTTTGTACTTTTTTTCACACAAATAGAGCTTTCCTTTGTTGGTATTTTTTGTGCTATAAAGCAAAAAAAATGAAAATTTGTTAAAAAAAAAAAAAAAGTTTGAGTATTTATTGCCACTGAGCAGCGCTGTGGGCTGGATCTGTAGTGCTCACAGCGCTGCAAACAATCTCTCCCTCTCTCCTTTCACACTGTACCGATCGGTATAGGTAGGGGAGGGAGGAACCTGCGTTATGACATGACACCTGTTTGTTTACAAGTGATGCTCTGTCATTTGACGGAGCGAGCACGGGGTAAACGGGTGCTATCAGTGCCCATTTACCGTGACCCGTGATGCATCGGGTCTCCTGGACCCGGCGCTCACGGATGTTCCCAGGTGCGCACGGAAGCGAGATTCTGTGGACATCCCACGGACGTCCACCCAGAATAAGCTAACTGTGCTGTAGCCATCTTTCGGCTATGGCCCGGTCGGCATGTGATTAAATAAAAAATAAAAAATAAAGTGGCAAAAAACTAGTCACAAGGTTATTGCCTGTGGTCTCCCTGCAGCTGATCTTTTTCCTCATGTCTGTGTGAAGGTGGCCAACCTGTTAAAGTTTTACTAAACCCACAACAGTGAGATCAGTCTGTATATGCAGTAAAACATGTTTGTTATGCTCACTATGGAACCTAAGGGGATAATCTTCTGCATTGTGTAAAAAGACTGTTTGATCCTGTCTTCTCTGATCCTCACCTCCTTCTACTGACTCCAGAACAGGTCCAGATAAGACAGGTACTGGAGTCAGGTTGCATGGGCTCAGTTTGGTGTATTGCTAGAGGGTGTTTCTTTTTCTTTTTCTTTTTTTTTTCTCTCTTAGGAGGGTGTATGGGATCAGCACAGGGCCGATGGGCACTGTCCAGGCAGAGGGTCAGGGGTCCTGGATCCTGATAGGACAGCTCAATGCAGTATTAAAACTCCTACAAGCTTTAACCAGGAACTGATATTCACGAGACTGCTATATACTGATGACAAGTTTTTTTTTTTGGGAGACCAGACATAGTGAATTTGGGGTCTTGGGTAACGCTTTGAGGCAGAGCTCTGCTTCCTCGTGTCGTTACAACCCATTTAAGCAACACCTCTAGACCACAGACCTGCTCTCTGCATGTTTGCTGGTCGATGAAAGACTAAAATGAGAATCCGTTTATTCTAAGAAAAAAAAAAAAATCACTATTCGCGGCACAACATCTTTCACATTATACAAAAAAATTGAGCTAACTTTACTGTTTTTTTTTTTTTTTTTTTTTTTTTTTTTTTTTTTTCATTGACCCCAAAAGTTGCATTTGAAAGACCACTACGTAAATACAGTGTGACATAAAATATTGCAACAACCACCATTTTCTTCTCTAGGGTCTCTGCTAATATATATATGTGTGTGTGTGTGTGTGTGTGTTAGAATATATATGTTATAATATTATTTGGGGGATTCTAAGTAATTTTCTAGCAGAAAATACAGATTTAACTTGTAAGCAACAAGTATCAGAAAAAGTTTTGGTCTTTAGGTGGTTAAACTGACATAATTTACAGACTGACGTTCATTCTTTTTGCTCTAAAACGGTAGTCTCCAAACTGCGGCCCAGGGACCAGATGCCATCTTTTGCTTTTTATGGGACCCTTGGGGGACTATTTCATCAACTGATATGAACAATGGGGCATAATGAATGCAATTCTTTTCAATGATGCCAATAATGGGGCAGAATTTATCCCAATGATGGGACACAGTTCCTCCCCATGACCCCAATGATGGGGCACAATTCCTCCCAATGATGGGGCACAACCTCTCCCAATGACACCAACGTTGGGGCCTAATGACAATAATGATGGGACTTAATTCCTCCCACTCGCACCAATGATGGGGCATCCTCCCGCCACTAACGTTGGGAACTTTTCGATTTCCAAAGGCCCTCCTAAAGTCTGGAGTGTAAACTGGCCCTTTAGTGTAGAGAGTTGAGACCCCTGATATAAAAGAACTAAAATGTTGACAAATGACAATGTTGATAAACATTTGCTGGCTTTTTTTTTTTTTTTTTTGACAGCTGAGTGAATAGAGAATGTCTCTACACTTACATGAATGAATTGTGTAAATGCTGCATAGAGATCTTGAGAGGGGTTGAAGGTAAATTGCGATTTTTTTTTTTTTACTATTAATTGTGCAGCTCTACTCGGATACAAAGCTCCCTGTGAATGGTTAAGCAGCGCTCAGCCCGACTGATTTTGTTCTGAGAGTGGGACTGGAAGTTTTCATCCAGTTGCCAAAACACAGCACAGTATACTGTATCTAGCTGAGGCTGCAGAGCACATACACGGCACGTATAGCGGGGATGGACCAGCTTAGTCTAAACAAACTAAGCTTCACTAAAAGCTGGAGATCAGCTCTATCGATCGACTTGTGTACAACCAGCCTGTCGGATTATAGTAGACAGCACTGATCATTGTATTCTGAAAGCAGGGTAGGTTCCTCATTGTTAGAATACAATACCACAGTGGGAGGATTCCCCCATCCACATTGAATGTGTGGATGGGGGAATATGGGTGTGTTTTATTTATTTATTTATTTTTTTTTTGTTCAACCTGCTGGCTGAATGAAAGAAAAATGCATTCTTTATGGGTTCCCTTATATAATTTGAGCCACCCTACTGGTGGTTTCATAGATGGAGGAGGTCAGAGTCGGGGGAATCTGCTGAGATTTGGATGAAGCGTCCCGTCCTGTGATGGCGTACGGTTGGAAACCTGCCCAGATACTGCATGACTGAAGATCAATACAAATTTATCTGGGTGTCACTCTAGGAGATTAGCTAATTATCTAATTCATAAACAGTAGTAAAGGAAGGTGTGGTTCAAGTTAAATTACTTTATAACATCCGTCTGTATGCCGCCCTAAAAGACTGGGATTGGTTTTCCCAGATATCAAGTTTATCCCAAAGATCGGCGGGGTTCAACGCCTTTTATTTTTTTTTTTTTTTTTTTTCCCTAACTAGCAGGGCCTAACTAAATAATAAAACAAATGTCACTGTAAAAATATATACTTGGCCTACCATCTTTAAGTGGATTGTGTCAGTATTTTTAAAATTTTACAATTATTTTTTTATAGCAATGTTGGGGGGCTTTGACATATTGGGAGTCTTAACAGACTCCTGATGTCTCACTTTTGAAACTCCAGAAAGGAGCTGACCTCCATCTCTGCAGCCTCAGCTGCACAGAATGAATGAACAGTAAGAGCTCGGCAGTCTCCCTGTTCATTCACAAACTGAAGCATAGCAAGCAGTTATACTTCAGTGATAAATGCACAGTGATTGATGGGGACCTGGACAGAAGGGGTGGAATTTACAGGAACTAATCCCCCTATATTTTCCTCCTGCAGCAGTTTAATGACGAGGGAGGGGGGGGGGGGGGGAAGGGACGCCAGCTTTCAGCTGCTGCATGAGGAAAATATAGGAGATGGGTTCCTGTAAGCTTGGTTAACATCTGTGTGGTCAACTGCCACTGCAGGTTTGCACCTGTTCCCACAGCTACAATCACCCACACAGAAAAAAGCAGGAGGTGTGTGTGTGTGTCCTTTTAAAAGGCACAATGCATGCACTGGAAATCGCTCCTGCGCTGGGAACTACACACTATACTTGGAGCAGAGACTTTTTATTTTTTTGCTTTTCAGGAGGCAAAATGTGCAAAAGCACCCCCCATCCTCCTCCTGTCCAGTTTCCGGTGGTTGGCATGGAAGTGACATACGGACGCTTGCCCATGATTGGCAGCCAACCCCCACCTTACAGAGTGCAGTCTGCACTTGTGAGGGGTTGGCAGCATGAGGTGTGAAAAGGGGCAGCCATTGCAACCCCCTGTGGGGCTGGCAAAGAGCTGCCGCTACGCATCTACCAACCCTCCACTGCAAAATCGCTCCAGCACCCATACATGGCAAACCTGGCATTTTGACATATCCACCCCAGGGCCACAGCTTCCTATGCTGCACAAGTCCTGGGCTCAGGGGAGGAGACTCTTCTAGCTTTGGCAGCTGAGAGGCAAGGAACTGAGATGACCATGCAAGGGAGATGAGAGCCTGATTTTCCTAACTACTTCACTTCCTCCTTCTCTACTCCACCTCCTGGAACCTCAACCCCATAATGTGAGCAGAAGAGACTGAGGCTTTGGCCACTAAATCCACAGCAGATTTTCAGGATGTTGCTGTCCCCCTTGGCACCCTTGCATAGTAGATCTCTAGCCCATCTCTCAATGCCCACCCACCTCCACCCTCCTGCATGCCAACATTGTTCCCTCATCCTCCTACACAGAGAGCGCATGTGTTCCTCCCCAACCACCTCACAGGGCACAGCCCTCCCTCACAGTGCACCATCGCTCTGCATAGCACACACATTTCTCCCTGGCCACCCAGGAACACCACCAGATTAATGAAGGAAACACCCAGCCTACTGGATGGACAATGTACAGGTGCATTTCAAAAGAATGAGTCCTTATGTTTAAAGAGCACCTGTCATTTCAGAGCCATCATGGCAGCGCCTGTTAGCGGATATCACCTCACCTGCTGCCGCCACGTCCCTCACCTTGTTGTGTCCCTGCCACATCACCAGCCGTCCCATTAAAGTGAATGGGACTGTCAGTGAATCAATAGCGGGTCAGAGGTGGAGCCGCTGCGTGACAGATGACAGTTGCTCTTTAAAAATTATGATTTTATATTGAGCCTTTTTACTAGTGATTTAAATCCAATTGATTTTAAATCAAATCCACCCCGGTCCCAGTCTTAGTCCGTAGGGTTCATTATTGAGTTGGCTCACCCTTTGCAGCTATAACAGTTTCATCTCTTCTGGGAAGGCTGTCCACAAGGTTTAGGAGTGTGTATATGGGAATGTTTGACCATTCTTCCAGAAGTGCGTTTGTGAGGTCAGGTACTGATGTTGGATGAGGAGGCCTGGCTCACAGTCTCTGCTCTAATTCATCCCAAAGGGGTTCTATCGTGTTGAGGTCAGGACTCTGTGCAGGCCATTCAAGTTCCTTCACCCCAAAGTCGCTCATCCATGTCTTTATGGACCTTGCTTTGTGCACTGGTGCAAATCATTTGGTGGAGGGGGGATTATGGTGTGAGGTTATTCTTCATTGTTCAGAGAGCAACACACACCCGGGTTATACTACCATTCCTGAGGATGGGAGATTATCTCTAGAGACACGTCATAGCCTCCCCAAGTGTTGATCAGCCACACAGAGCGTCACAAGCGTACGTTCCCCCCCATAACCGATAATGTCTTTGCAGAGTAAACACAGATGATCGTCTGCATCGCACAGGGGCCCTTCACTGGCGGACATATCCCCACTCTGCAAACACTTCTCTGCATCCCCAGGAAGCTTTCCACTACCAAACGGGTCTCAACCAGCGCCAGTCTGCCCCAGTCCGCTCTTTAGAGCGGGCTGCAGGAGACCTAACACTGGGAGACACTGTGACAATACATACTAAATACATCTTAATAAAAATTTCCACAATGCCTTTCTAGTCTGTGTACGTGACAGTCACACGTTTTGGTGGAGATTCCTCCAAACATGATGTGAGCTTGTTTGGATTTCTTGCGGACTCGTCATTCAGCAATGTAAAGCAGTGTGTGGCGTTCTGTTGACGCAGTGAAGTAGTGTGACCTTACAGGCCATGTTTGTTCATTTTGCCATGAAGACTGTTACACAGTGGTACCATTTTGTTAGTCATACATGTGTAAGCCAATGGCTATTTGTTATCCATGTACCACAGGGGTGCTAAAATCGAAGGCAATTGCTGTAATGTGTGTGTGTGTATGTGTATGTGTGTGTGTGTGTGTGTGTGTGTGTGTGTGTGTATATATATATATATATATAATATAAATTTTTTTTTTATTATAATATTTTGCATAGTGAACTTAAATTTATAAATTAGAGGAAAGATTAGTCCTCATTTTTAATCAATGCGACTCCAGACAGTGATTATTTTTTTGGGGCAGGATTGAAAAGCGTGAGAGAGAACCCCTTCATGCCTAAGACCCCTTTCACGCTGGGGCGCTTTGCAGGCGCTACAGTGCTAAAAATAGCGTCTGCAAAGCACCCTGTAAGAGCCGCTCCTGTCTCTTCAGTGTGAAAGCCCCTAAGGTTTTCACACTGGAGCGGTACGCTGGCTCCTGGCAGGACCTGCTAATGGCATCTTTGGACCGGTGAAGTAGCGATGTGTATACCACTTTCTATGGGGGTCACAAGCTGAAGATGAGGAGCCAAGAACCATTGCGCAGAGCGAGGAAAGTATTTTTATTCTATATTTTCATAAAAACAGGTTAAAGCTGTGTACTTTAACTTAACACTTTAAACCCAAAACCAAAATTGTAACCGTACATTGCAGCATACCACTCAGATGTGGTGACTGCATTCGGTTTTTTTGGGGGGGCGGGGGGATTTTCCTCATTTTTTCACTTGGTGATCTGTCCAGTAACACACCAGAGTGCCCCCCACTCTGGATGAAGGGGCACAGCAGACAGGAGCGTTATTGGGGGGAGGGGAGTGCTCGATGCATTAGCAGATTTAAATGCACAAACTGATTGAAACCAAACGCCAGCTCACAATTTATAATCAGTTGCAGCAAACAGTTTTTCCTTTTTGGATAAAGGTTTTACATAAAAAGTTGTAAGCACCCCTTTCGGTGATAAATGGTTTGTCTCATCCCTGCAACTGCCAGAGAGCTTGTGCTGTTGAAAAACACTTAGGCTGGATTCACACCTATGCAGTTTTAGTGCTTTTTTTTGCATTTTGCAGATTTGCATTGCAGTCCATTTAACGTTGTTTCCTATGGAACATATTCTGCAGTGCAAATCTGCAAAATAGCACTAAAACTGCATCGGTGTGAATCCAGCCTTACCGACCAGATGATGATGGAAGAAAGTAGGTCTAAAAAAGGAAAACTAATGCACCCATCACATCTCAGAATGGGGGTGGGGAGGATACGTATTTATTGTTTAACTCCACGTCTCTGGTGTTGGAGAACGCAGTACAAGGAGCCATTCATTACCATCGGTAGAGATGGGTACCTGGAAGATCGGGTGATCTCAGTGCTTTGCTATCTGATTTCTGTAAATGTCTCCTATTTAGAAGAAGAGGAAATTCACATATCAGATAAGAGATTAAGTCATGCTTAATGTATGTTTCCTTTTGTTCATTTAGATTTCCTTAGAAAGTGTGCTTGGCACAATAAAAGAAATCTATAAGAGCTCATGCACAGTGCAGCTCACAGAAGCGGCTCCCACACCTTTTGAACTCTTTTTTTTTTTTTTTTTTTTTTTTTTCTGCCTGAAAACCCCCCTCCATGTTGGCCAATGTGTCCATGCACACTGTGGTTTCTTAGGAGTTTACAGGAATATGCTCTTAAGGCCCGTACTAGGGCTGGGGGAAAAATTGATTTGAATCTTAAATTGAGTTGAGAGGTCAAATAGATTCAAATTTTCAGCAAATCGATTTTTGATTTTATTTATTTTTTCACCAGGGCTGGTGCTGACCCCGCGCCGGTCCTGAGAAGCTGCGTGCAGGATTGTTTAGGCGAGGCCGAAACCGCGGCCTCAACCTATAAACTCCTGCCTGCAGCTCCTCGGGACCGGCGCGGGGTCCATCAAAAAAATAAAAACTTGATTCGAATTGTGAATAGAAAATTGCCCAGCTCTAGCCCGTACACACGATACAGAAATTGGAAGTAAATTTTCGTCCAAACAATCTTTCGATTTTTGGATCGTTGGTAGGGTGCTTTCGACAGCCGATTTTTCTGGTTTTTCTTTCAACAAAAGCTGGATGTGCAGACTCTAAAATTTCTGGCAGATGTGAACTCAACGTCCAATTTTCGCTTCATTAGTACTGTTTTCGTATGAGAAAAATCGCACGAGTCAGACTACGCATGCTCATAAACGAAAGAATGCATAGAAAACTATTCAACATATTGGGGGTTATTTACTAAAGGAAAATCCACTTTGCACTGCAAGTGCACTTGGAAGGAAAGTCGCTGTAGATCTGAGGGGGACACGCAAGGAAAATAAAAAACAGCATTTTAGCTTGCACATGATTGGATGATAAAATCAGCAGAGCTTCCCCTCATTTCAGATCGACCCCTTCGATTTAGAGTGACTGCACTTCCAAGTACATTTACAGTGCAAAGTGGATTTGCCTTTCATAAATAACCCCCATTATGTCACTTCTGACGTTGTGTTCTGTCGTTTTCATATGGTGAGTAACCTTTTCACTTCCGATTTATGAGACTAGCATGCAACAACAAAAAAAATGGACGAACGTTTGTCCGAAAATCTGATAGTGTGTACAGCCAGAAGAAACCCCCACCTAAGTGCCCAAAAAAACACGTGAAAAAGCGACAGAGCATTAAAAAGCATGAAAAGTTCAAAGCAGCTCAAACACACACAAAAAAAAAAAATAGGGAAAATTTGCAACGTCAGGAGAATTCAGATCATTGGAGGAGAGCAGGTGGAGTTCCCAGCATAGCTAGAGAACTGATCATGATGTGATCTCCTGCTTGGTGTGGTCAGTTTAATAGCAAAGCAAAGGGATTGGCAGAAATATCAGGGATTTCACACAAAGGAAGCAATACAAAGAAAACGGGAGACTTTCAAAACTGCAGTCTGCTCCAATAGTTTATAATAAAAACTTCTTTGCCGTTCTGAAGCTTCCCTCCAACCATTATTTTATATATACTGTGATTCTGTACTTGCCAAAAATGTTACTGCAGACGTTTTGTGTGTGTGTGTATATATATATACTTTTAATAAACCTGTTACTACTTGCTTGCTTTGTGCAATACCATTGCATAGTGGCCCCAAGCCTCCTCTTCTGGGATTCCCCTGCTGGCGTTCTCTGTTTTATCTATCTATGAATAATTTATTGTGGGTTTTTTTTACTTTTTTTTTTACCACTTGACGTCTGGGCCATTGTTGAATGACGGCTATAGCGCGGACCTCAATTTACGGGAGGCCGTCATAGGACGTCCTCCCCTTTGCACGCTCCCACCGGGTAACTGAGACTCGGGTGATCACCAATCCGAGTAAGGGCCCGGTTCTGGCCCCTTACCATGTGATCAGCTGTCAGCCAATGACAGCTGATCACGTGATGTAAACAAGACAGGTAATCGCTTTTTCTTTTCTCTTCACACTGACAGCGCGAGGAGAAAAAAAAGCCGATCACCGGCTTATGTTGCAGGGACATCTGCCTCCTCTATGCCAACAGTACCCCCTGTCAGTGCCACCTATCACTGCCACCTATCGGTGCCCATCAGTGCTGCCTCATCAGCATACATCAATGAAGGAGAAAAATTACCTGTTTGCAAAATTTTATATATATATAATATAAATATAAAATATAATATATCAATTTTTTTTTTTTTTTTAATTGTTTGAACAAAAAATAAAAACCACAGAGGTGATCAAATACCACCAAAAGAAAGCTCTATTTGTGGGGGGGGGGAATGATGATAAAAATGTAATTTTGGTACAGTGTTGTATGACCGCGCAATTGTCATTCAAAATGTGACAGCGCTGAAAGCTGGTCTGGACAGGAGGGGGGTTTAAGTGCCCAGTAAGCAAGTGGTTAATGGTCACTTTCGGGTTTTTGGCCAGGTGCATAATGCATTTTTGGTTTGTTTTGGCACCAAAATTTGTTCGGTGCACCTCTAGAAGGTACTATTTTGAGTGAAGAGAGAAGTATGTTTTTTTTTTTTTGTTTTTTTTTTGGTGGTGGGGGGTGGGGGGCTGGGAATCATATTTTACCTAGGATGCTGCATCTGTCCCCAACTTTTTTTTTATTTTTTTTATTTATTTTGTCTTGCTTTATTTCCACGTTTTGCATTTAGGGCAGCCCAGTAATTTCAGTGAGCTTTCCTTATGTATTTAACAAACGTGTTTATAAAAAAAAAAGTAAAAAAAAAAAAAAGGTGCCTGTATTGGGATCTAGGGGTGCTGGGGTGACCTCATCGCTGTCTGCTCAGCAGACTAGGCGGTGGTGACCAAGCCTCATACAGCAGTAGAGAACACGGAGGTCAGCAACCGGTCTGTACATCTGGATCACAACACTGGCTGAACAGAATTGCAGCTCTCTGGCAGGTTGAAACCATTCAAATGTTTTGTATTTGGTGGCTTTGCCAGGGATTCACATTCAACTTTCCATCATCTACTAAAAATGAAATAGAAGTGGGTGGCCTCTGGCTCTCTATATTACATCGGCCACAAATAGTGAAAGTGGTAGAAATGTCACTGCGCTTGTGGTGAAGGTTTGTTATCAGAGCACCTTTCCCTTACGAGCCCCAGGAATCGCACAGACTGATCTGTTGTAGAACCGGTTGTGTAGCTGTGACCTGAAGATTCTCCTTTTTTTTTTTTCCTCAATAAACATATCAGACCCACACCGGGTAGCTGTGCCTCCTCCATGCTGCTGTAAAAACACCAAGTGACTCATCAAACAAAATCGAGAGGATGAGTCACTGAGAAAGTCAATATTTTCAGGAATCTCCCTGTCAGCTCTTTTCAAAGTGTACCTGTCCCACATGCACCGAGTCTGTGTCAACATACCCCACACCCCATTTACTGGGGAAGAGGAGCGGGATAAGGCTGTGACTTTACATGTCTGCTGAGCGGCAGAACCCTGTGATCTACCCATTGTTAACGGTTTCAAGGAATGTGCCATCTGACGTTGAATGTTTGTTCATCTAAGAACGATGGTAAATGATTGCCGTCAGTAAAATCTCTGAGCTGCAATTTTTTTTTGCTTTAGCAGGCACTGTTCATATGCTTTAGGGCCCTTTCACACATGTGTTGCCCTCTGAAAAGTGATACACATTCAGAATGCATTTCAGAGGGTATTTGACAGCCTAAACGAACCATGCTACTGCACCAAAATCGCATATATTGCATGCGGTTGTGGAGGATGATTGTTTTTCAGGCAACTCAAGGCAAAGAGATCCAGTGTACATAGGAATATTTTTATCTGTGTGCATGAAGCCTAAAGGGGACACAGATGGAGATAAAAACCTGAGTGGTTCTAACCCCTCGCCCTCTGTTCTGATCTGAAAGTAGGAAAAATAAAAAGTTTTACTTTTTTATACTTTAAAGCGGTAGTAAACCCCCTGACTTTTTTTTTTTTTTTTTTTTTTTTTTTATACCCCTGTAAGCCAAAAGGCATAATGAGCTAGTATGCACCACATACTAGCTCATTATGAAATACGCACCTTAGAACGAGGCGTCGGTATCTCACCTGGTTCACGTTAAGGGAGCTGACATGTTGCCTCGGCTTGTCTTCTGGGTATCGCGGCTGCATCGCTGTTAGTGGCTGGAGAGTTGTATATATTATATATTATACAATTTTACCTGTAGGTAAAAGTAAAAAATGTCACTATACAACCGCTTTAAAGTAGAGCTGCACAATTAATCGTCTTTCGTTATCGTGATCTTGACTAAAGTGTTTCACGATTCTTGCTATGCAAAGAATTTTCTGCTCTTCTGAAGCCACAGCCCTCAAAAGAAAGGAAGAAAAAAAGTTATGTAGTAATCAGGTCTAAAGTGATTTTTAAATATGTGCAAACCATGCAAAAATGACTCTGGCTGTGGAAAGGGTTAAAGGATAAGTTCACCTTTGGGGACAAGTTAAATCCTGTCTCCTAACTTTTTGTTTTATTGTATTTTTTATTTGTATTTTTTGCTGGCTCCTAGATTCAAAGCAAAATTTTCAAGCCTATTAGTGAATCTAATGGTTTCATAATTCCCAATCAGCTGCTGCACCTGCAGGGCTATGAGGAAAGTTACAGGGTCTGCATCCCTTTTTAGACGTGATTTCCTATTGGGAGTATCTCGCCAAAAATGAAATTTTTGTTGCAGGGGATACCAAAAATCTGACTTGTATCTTAGTGCAGACTTATGGCAAAATTAGGTTTTTAAATGAGGTTTCTGGGGGCGTTCTGTAATCGCTCTGTGTACAGAACAACTCCATGTAGCCATATTGCATTTAGCAGAAAATTACAGCTCTGCAGACTGGAAAGGTAATTTTTACTAACATTTAATTAGAATATGACTTGTGTCACAATTGTATATGCTAGATTATTTATTTTTATTTTTAATTTTTTTCTAACTTGCTATATTTTTTTTATGCTTTTTTAAGTGGCGTTACTTTTTAACCACTTCAGCCCCGGAAGAATTTAACCCCTTCCTAGCCAGAGCACTTTTTGTGATTTAGTCGTGTGACGTGACTCCCAAACAAAATCGACTTCTTTTTTTTTTTTTTCCCCCACAAATAAAGCTTTCTTTTGGTGGTATTTGATCACCTCTGCGGTTTTAATTATTTTTTTTGCGCTATAAACAAAAAAAGCGCCAATTTTGGAAAAAGCGCATTATTTACATTTTGCTATAATAAATATCCCCCAAAAAGATATATAAAAAATGTTTTTTTCCTCAGTTTAGGCCGATTATGTATTCTATATAATTTATGAATAAATCGCAATAAGCAATTTATTGATTGCTTTGCGCAAAAGTTATAGCGTTTACAAAATGGGGGATAGTTTTATGACATTTTTATTAAAATATATATATTTATTTTTTAAATAGCGGCGATCAGCGTTTTTTTTTTTTATTTTGTGATTGCGACATTATGGTGGACACATCGGACATTTTTGGGACCACTGTCATTTATACAGCAATCGGTGCAATACAAATGCACTTATTCCTGTGTAAATGGCAGTGATGGGGTTAACCACTGGGTGGCATTGTAGGGGTTAAGTGAGCCCTGGGGAGTGTTTCTAATTGTGGGGGGCGTGGCTGTGTGTGACACGTCACTGATCTCTGCTCCAATCACAGGGAGCAGAGATCAGTGTCAGTGTTACTAGGCACTACCTGCCTAGAACCCCCAACAAACGAAACTCAAGAATTTTGCAACGAACTATCAGATATTTTTTTTTTTTCTTATCGACAAAATCAACAACATTCGGGAAAAAATTCAACAGAAAAAACAATAAACCCGATCCAAATAGAGGAAATCGATTGAAACATCGCAGAACCACAACATTTTTTTGCTGACCCTGATCGCCACAGACACCACCGAAAACATCATCCGAAGCCTCAGAGACAGCACATCACCCAATGATATCATCCCCACAAACTTCTGAAAGAATGTTTGGACATCCTGGCACCTACCATAACGGTACTTGTAAATCAGTCATTCAAAGAAGGAATTGTTCCAAACTCCCTCAAGCAAGGCACAGTCAAACCCCTACTAAAGAAACCCAACCTGGACCCTAACCACCGAAGACCAATAAGCCTGAACACCATCTCCCAAGATTATGGAGAAAGCAGTAGTACAACAGCTACAACCTCCTGGACCCACTGCAATCGGGCTTTCGCATGGGCCATGGCACAGAAACGGCACTCCTCAAAATATGGGACGATGCCTTGGAAACAGCAGATGATGGAGAATCATGTCTCCTGGTACTCCTGGACCTTAGTGCAGCCTTCGACACACTGGATCACAACACTCTTCTCATCCGCCTCAAAGAAGTAGCAGGAGTCACCGATTCAGACCTACTTTGGTTCGCTTCCTTCTTAGGAAATCGGTCAGACAGTGAAACTTGGAGCCTTCACCTCTGAATCTCGCGCAGTTGTCTATGGAGTCCCTCAAGGATCACCTTTGTCACCCGTTTTGTTCAACATTTACATCCATCCACTCCTCAAAATCATCAGCAAATCAGACCTATGCTTCCACTCTTACGTGGATGATACTCAACTCTACTTTAGGATCACCAGACAAAAAGACCAATAAGAAGACCAACTAAGAATTAGAAAAGTGCCTCACATCAATAGATCACTGGATGTCCACGAGCTCCCTCAAACTCAATGGATCAAAAACAGAACTTCTTCTCCTAAACGCAAACCAAAATAATAAATCTACGACCCCATGGACTCCACCCACCATCCTTGGACAGACCATCCCCCTAAGCACAAAAGCCAAAAGTCTCGGAGTCATCTTTGATTCAGAAATGTCAATGGATGCTCAAATAGGATCAGTAGTCAGCAGATCTTGCCATCTTCTACGCCTGCTACGTAGACTCACCCCCTTCATTCCAGAAGAGAAGAAAGCAATAGTAGTAGGAACCATCATCAACTCTTGACTTGACTACGCAAACTCCCTCTACATAGGACTATCTAAATTCCAGATTGCACACCTACAAGTCGTCCAAAACACGGCAGCAAGACTAGTCACGGAAAAAAAAAACCCTGGGAATCCATCTCCCCCCTCCCTGAGGATCCTACACTGGCTTACCGTAAAGGATCGGATCACATTCAAGACCCTCTGCCTGACCCACAAATGCACGCAAGGAAACGCTCCTCAGTACTTATGCGAAAAAATAAAACCCAATCGCAACCTCCGATCAACCAACCAAAACCTCCTCCTCATCCCCAATTCCTGGGAAAAATCAAGGGGAGAACGAAGATTCGCAGTCCAAGGACCACGGCTATGGAACGCTATACCCATGAACATCCGCTTGGAAGAAAACACCGGGCCTTCAGGAAAAAACTCAAGACCCACCTCTTTTAAGTAGGATCAACGCAAGTGCCTTCAGTTCGCATTTGCAGCACTATACAAGTCATTCATTCAACAGGGAGATGCTTTACATTAGCATCTCCCCGTTCTTCCTCCCTGTGAGGTGATCGCAGATATCCCCACGACGGTCGAGCCTGCGGGACGCGCGCCCGCTGGCCGCCTCTTAAAGGGCCATGTACAGGTACGTGATTCTGCCTGTACGAGCCTTTCTGCTGACGTACATCGGCGTGAGGCGGTCGGCAAGCGGTTAAGCTCTAGCTTTTTCAATTTGTGCTTCTTTGTGCCGTGGAGTCGCTTTAAAGCTGGCAGACTCAGCCTTGGCACAGAGAGGTGTTTGTGATATCAGAATTAGATTGTGCCAATCCCCAGACAGCTGTAGAGATCAGCGGAGGATTCACAGCCTATGTCTTCCCTTTTATCTATGCACACTACATATGTGCTTGTGAGACGTTCAGAAGAGTTTTTTGGAGGATCAGATGCCTAACAAATTGCCCATTCAAGGAAAAGTGCACTTGAGATTTAATATAAGGGGAAGTTATGACATTCTGTGACCATAAGATGCACGCAGCATCCTTATCGATCAACCAAAAAAATGTTGCCCGCTTCCTCTAGTGCACAGCCTGCAGACGGGAGCAGGACTTCCACCACCATGGCTCCTTGTCTCTTAGGAATGCACAGGACATTGCAATCCTCCAGCCATAGGTGAAGAGAGCACTGCTAGGTAGTCTATCATAACTGCCATTTTTGATACCAGCTGTAACGTCTTGAGAGGACACTAAGCTTTTGGTTTAAATAAAAAAAAAAAAAATTCTATACAAGTATGTATTCCTAAAGGGGAAAGTACAACCAAAGCTCATTTGGCTGTACTTCTCCTGTGGATCACAGGAGTGTTGTCCGTTCTGCACTCCTGTAACCCCTTTTAAGCAGGCTAAAGCCCAGTGTCAGCTGACGTCACTGAGCCCGTCCAGGATCGGAAAAGTTTGCGACCATATGGTTGGGATCCACCCACATGCCTGAGCCGGCTGCTCCCACCCCCTCCACAGCGCTCAGCCCTCCAGTGGGGGGGGGGGGGGGGGGGAAATGGGCGCAGAGCAGAGAGACAGTAACCGAAAGTACACGCTACTCAGAACCGAGTGATCGGTGGTGTTTGATCGCTCGATTCTCAGCCATAGAGCCAGTTGGGAACAGATGCAGCATCCTAAGTAAAGTGTGTGTGTGTGTGTGTAAAAAATATATATATATAAATTTATTTAGGTTTAAAAATACTTGAAGGACTGGCCTCACTTGCAGCACCTCTGGTGGTCCCAGGTGTCTCTGATCTCCCCCTTAGGGGAGGTTTGTCACAAGCGACTGCATTATTGAAAGCGGTGCTTGAATCGCAGGTATCACTTTTAAACCACAGGCTGGTTTATGGAACTGCACAGCTGTCTATCTCTTCACACATCTGCAGGAAATGACAGCTCTAAATATTTACAAGTCAACGCCTGTTTAGTGGCATTTAGCTTGGTCATGATGCTTTGGAAACCAATGACTGGCATTGCATTTGGTCTATTAAAAACGTGACGGCCGCGAAGGCTTTGGAATGCAGCTAAAGCCAGCAAAAATGGATTATCGTTTATTTTGCGTGTCCCTGTTTGTCCCTGTGGACCTCCAAGCGTGCCTAATGGGGTCATGTTACGGTATGTGGAGTATTTTATAACCGGGAACTGTGCTGTAGTGGGGCTTTAGAATTGTACAGTATCTATTACCTGTTGCATTGGCTGCATGAAACTGCACCAGTGGCTCTTGGCATGTATTGATTACATGCTTCTGCTACTCTAATGTACTTGAAAATTATTATTAAAATTTTCAAGTACATCTGTTCATAACAGGAAGTGCCCAACATATATCTAGCAAGGTGTGGGGGATGTGGTGTGACTCCGAAGACCCATTAATCTGTCCGTTGTTACTTCACACCTTTTGTTAAACTAGAGGTTTGTTACTTTATGCCTTTTAGACAAATGGATAAATAAGCAGTTAAAGTAATTGTAAACCTTCCCTTTCTTTTTTTTTTTTTTTTTTTTTCTTTTGTGTTTTTTATAAAAAAAAAGTACCTATTCTTACCTGCTCTGTGCATTGGTTTTTAGAGCATCCTCAATCCTCTTCTTCTGGCACTCCAGGCCCATAAACTTCCATTGGGGCACCCATGTGGGCTTGCTCTTGAGTCCCGCTGCTGCGTCCATTGATGCACACAATGGGACTCTGCCCCACGCCTCGCTCCCATTTCACAGCTTTTGATTGACAGCAACCGGCCCATCTTGTAGCGGTGCATGGGCGCTGCCCCCCCCCCCCCCCCGGCCACCTCCACTAGCTATGTGTTCGGCCCCTTTCAGGACACTGGCGCATTGATTCCAATGCGGGGAGGCTGTGTTTTTTTTTTTTTTTTTTTTGAAGCACAGATTAGAGGCAGAGGCTTCAAAATAGGATGGACAGATCGGACACTTTTGACACATTTTTGGGACCATTGAGATTTATACAGCGATCAGTGCTATAAAAATGCACTGATTACTGTGTAAATGTCACTGGTAGGAAAGGGGTTAACACTAGAGGGCGATCAAGGGATTAAAAGCGTGTTCTAACTGTATGGGGATAGGACTGAGTAAGAGAGGAGACATATTGTTGTTTCTATTTACTAGGAACAAACGACATGTCTCCTTTCCCCTAGCGCTCGTGCATGCGGCCACGCGCATTGGGTCACCTGCCAGTCAGCAGGCGTCCTCTGGCAGCTCTTAAAGGGTTGATGGTCGCCTTCCGAACTATACTGTTCAGACACCAGCAATCATTTTTTTAAAGGGTGTGGTTGAATTGTGTATTCTTGTGTGTTTACAGCCAAAGTGATCCTTTGTTATAATTTTTATTTCAGCTGACCTATTCCTGTCCAGATGGGTTTACATGAAAGGAGCAACACATCGGTAACATCGCACACCAGGTAAACACTGTGAAATTTTATATACATTCTGCTTCTACTAGGAACAGGGCAGCTTTAGAGGTTGGCGGTTTATTAAGGTGCTTTGGGGGTAATGCACCTAAACGCACAGGTGTATCAGCTCTAATACACTGATGAGATGCATTATATAGCACGCCCCAAGAGTTTTTTTGTATTTTTGTCCTTTCATTCTGAGATTTCTCAGTTTCCTGACAGCACAGCCAGGTAAAGGGATTGTAAAGTAAAAATTTTTATTTTTTTTTAAATAACAAACATGTTATACTTACCTCCACTGTGCAGCTCGTTTTGCACAGAGTGGCCCCAAACCTGCTCTTCTGGGGTCCCTCGGCAGCTGTCTCTGCTTCCTCCCACAGGTACTTTTCACGTTCATGCGAGCTCCCTTGCATGGTGAGAAGTACTTGTGGGCACTCTCCCGTGATACAGCCTGGCGGCTATAGCCACTCGCTGTATCACACGGCCCTGCCCCCGGCACGCTGCGTCACTGGATGTGATTGACAGCAGCGCAAGCCAATGGCTGCGCTGCTTTCAATCCATCCACGCCAGGCTGAGTGGCGAAGAGGACGGCGGGGGCGAGCACGAGATTTTCGAGGGGTCAGGTAAGTAAAACGAGGGGACTGGGGGTCGCCGGCCATAGGCGCCATAGAATGCTTTAAGGTGAAATTTTTTTTACCTTTACAACCCCTTTAAGGAATCTCTCCCTCTCTCCCATACTGTGAAAAAAATGCGTTCGCTGATGGGGTTATAGTGCTTCCTCCATGTCTGAATGATTTGGGTGCTTTATGTATAAGATGGGAAGAATTAACAAAGGGTGTTGGAAGCACAATGCTTGAGCCCCTCTTCTAAACGTAAAAAATTGAGCCGAGACTGTTCCTAATTTTTTTTAAATAAATTATTGAAACGCGTAGAGACAAAGAAAAATGAACATATAACCTATTCCATGCAGTGTTACAGAAAAAGTGGAATAGTCTACCCCAGCAGTTTATGACATCTAGAGGTCTAATGTACTAGATATAAGGTTCCAAGCTTATGAGAAGACCATCAACTGCGCATATGACGTTGGTCGGGTAAGGATATGCATTCAGATGGGTATTCGACTGGTCCTAATTTAAAGTGATTTTAAAGAATGTTATACTTGCCGCCTCTGTGCAGTTGGTTTTGCACAGGGCAGCCTCAAACCTCTTCTCGGGTCCCTCTTTGTCTTTGCTGCTCCTGGCCTTTCCCTCCTAATGAGTGCCCCCTCAACCAGCAACTCTCTATGGGGGCACCTGAGCCGAGTCAGAGCTCCATGTATCCATTCAGACACGGAGCCCCGCCCCCTCTTCCCTGACTGGTTGACTGACTGACAGCTGTGGGAGTCAATCAGGAGGAGTATCCCAGATGGCTTAGACACTCGTGGATGTTGCTGGAAAGAGACGGGGCTCCTGTAAGTAATTAGGGGGTGCTGGGTGAGGCTGCTACACACAGAAGGTTTTTTCATCTTAATGCATAGAATGCATTAAGATAAAAAAAATAAAAAAAACCTCCTGCCTTTACAACTCCTTTTAACATAAGGGAAGCAAGCCTCTTTGTTAATTAGGGGCACAGTTCTCTGTTCTGCTGTATCTGACAGACCCAGTGCAGAGAACAGGAGAGCTGGACCTGCATGCTAGAACTGTGGAGGAAGGAGGAGGGTGGGTAGGGTTGGGGTCTCCCCTAGAAGAACAAGGTTAGGATTCAGGGAATAGGGACCTCCCCCAAAGGTCTAAGGTAAGCAGGCATGTCCCCCAGAGGTCAAAGGTCAAGGGGTCTGGCTGACCCACCCCCACCAAAGTGTTCAGCCTACCCCAACTAAGTCAGGGCATGAACAAGTCGGGGCAAGCACTTTGCGCTTCTTTTTTTTTTTTTTTTTTTTTTTTTTTTTTAAAAAGGCCTGCGCGTCCCAAGTGTTTCTACGGGGCGAGCGAGTGAGCCAAAACCTATATGTTTTTATTTTATTTTTTTACCCTTTTTTCAGACAAACTGAGCGAGATCTGGGAAAGGTAGGGGTTTTAGGGTAGGGGAGTCATAAAGTGGCGAGACACTTAGAGTTAGGGTTAAAGTTCATGGGTCAAAGGTTGGTTAGGGGTTAAGGTTTTCCCTAGAAGAACAAGGTTAGGACTCGGGGATTGGAATAGGGACCTCCCCCAAAGGTCAGCAGGAGTGTCCCCAGAGGTCTAGGGGGTCTGGCTGACCCACCCCCACCAAAGTGTTCCGCCTACCCCAACTAAGTTGGGGCATGAACAAGTCGGGGTAAACGCTTTGCGAGCTCTGCTCGTGTAGTCTAATAATTGCACGGGCAGAGAGGGATACAAGCTGTTTGCTGACAATTCAAATCCCGTATGACAAGTAACACCTGGCAGAAATCTGCAGCAGTTTTCTATATGGGAAAACTGCTGTATTGCCTCTGTTAATCAGCTGCAGACCTGCACTAGTTTCTATTTATTTCCAAAACAGGACCATCTTCTTCGTTAATCTGGCACACACCACTTCTGACCGTTTCCTGAGCCATTGTAATAGCACAGGAAGTTTGGTTAAATCTCCTGGATTTAAAAAAAAAAAAAAAAAAATGCATGTAACGATCCTAATGAATACACAAAATGTATTTTTTTCAGCTTTATAACACCCCCTACTCCTGTCTTCTGTTTCAGATTAAATCTTGGTCATCCCTTCATTTGGAAATCTTAAAGTTACAGTACTTGGACACCTATTCGCTTTAGCTTTTTTTCCCCCCTTCCCCCTCCCTCAAGCACAGTGTCTACGCTCCATCAAAAAGCTAATAGCAAAAAATGACTTCGGAGCTCGAGAGCAGCCTCACCTCTATGGACTGGCTTCCCCAGCTGACCGTGAGGGCTGCCATTCAGAATTCTGACTCCGCACAGGGCACCCATGGATCCGGCATCACCAAGAAGAGCGTGCTCATCGACCCCAACACCACACTGGACCAGGAGGAAGTACAGCAGCACAAAGACGGGAAGCCGCCCTACAGCTACGCCAGCCTTATCACGTTTGCAATCAACAGCTCGCCAAAAAAGAAAATGACTCTTAGTGAGATTTACCAATGGATATGTGACAATTTTCCTTATTACAAGGAGGCAGGCAGCGGCTGGAAGGTAAGGACTACTTACTGCTTTTTTGATAGTGGTGTCTAATGCTGACCAAGTGGAGGGCTTTTAGGTTCAACTTTTATTCGGATGTGATGGAAATGGTTGGTCCTTTTCTGTACATTAGCCACTGTGTGACAAGCCATCTGCAGCTTGGATCGTTGCTCTGGATTTTTCAGATTTGTACCATCCCTTGCAATTATGTATCTTTTTTTTTTTTTTTCCCTCCCTAAATTACCATCAAGAAGAATAAACCAAAAACAAAAAATTATCCTGAACTGTACTTGATGAATTTGAATACTGATATTGTTCAAATTACTTTTTTTCTTTTATTTCATACGCATTCATATTTTTCTCCTCATTTACATGCCACCCAACCAAAGTGGCAGTAACAGGAGCTGGGACAAATTGGCAAAAAGTTCTTAGACCTCCCATAGGATCACCACGAGACTGCAGAGCTCTTGGTGGAAGTACAGCTGTCAGGCTGGCACATGGGCAACAGCTGCGTCCGGTTGTAGCAAGATGGCTGTGGCTCCAATCAGCGGAGAAGGCGCCGGAAGTGATGTAGATACCCGCGGGTGGCTCGGCTGTCTATGCCCGGAAGTGGGAGCGAAATACCTGTATTAGACTAGTATCTGCACCCCTCTGAATGGTGCGAAATGTGACACCGGAGGGGGGGGGGGGGATTCCGAAAAGCAGATTTTTCTTTTTGGGTGAAACGCCGCTTTAAGAGATGTTTTGGGATTTTTTTTTTTTTTTTTTTTTTGGTTGAATTGTACTTACCTAGGTGGATGCGGCATCAGTCCCCCGTCAGCACTAACGCTGAGAACCGAGCAGAAAGCTGGTGACACCGAGCTTTGGCTGTACTTCTCCTTTTATTATCTATATGAGGGGAAGCAGCGAGGTAGATGGCGGAATCCACCACATCCCCCTCTGCGGGGCTCCCCTCTATCAGAATACACTGATCTGCGTTTTCCCTGCAAGTCCTCTCAACAGAACGGAAATGTCCACACACGGTTGATGGCCATAGACAGATCAAAATATTCTCTGGAAGTTCTGGAAGAAAAATAAGTTTTGCTGGTGCAGATGCCAAAAAACAAGCATACAGCCACATGATACTTGTGTTTTTTAATGGAGGTGCCTGAATGCTCTAAAAATCAATATTTAAGAAATATACCAAACTGCAGTGCATAGATATGAATGGGCTAGATGGGACCTCTGGGATTTACACTTGGAATGCATTTCTATGTATGTATTTTACTGCAAGAAAACAGACAAGTGTGAACAGGCTCTGACGGAGACTTCACGGCACCTACCATGTCACTTATGTGGCTCTTGGCCTGCTTTCCTTCTATTACCATTGGACAGGTTAATGGAATGCAAAACATGTCTGTGCTGTCACCTTTTAAGCAACACTAGACAGTATTCTGCTCTTGTTTTATAAATTGGACACGGAATACTTTAGTCTGCAGATACCTCTGGCTGATGTTCTATATGGCAACAGTGAGGTTTACATCCTATTGAGTTCTGCAACTTTCTTGGGATTAGTGAAGTCCGGTAGGAGTTGGGGGTCAGGCCCCACCTGTGTTGTGCAGTGGATTTCCCAGTCAAGCCAGGTGTAGCTTAAAAGAATGTTACCCCGATATTTCATATTCCTGATATGTGCCTAGCATGTACGTCTATGAAAAAGTATCCTTTTCCTATTAAAAACTGACCACACTAAGCTTGAGCACAGCGTGGTCAGAGGTGCACTGAATGCAAATTTTGGTGCCAAAATGACAGATTTTATTCTCTATCTCTATTTTATTAAAATTTGAAAAAAATTGTATCATTTGACTTTTTAATTAATATAATGAAATGATTAGGAATTTTTTGTTGGTCATTTTTTTGCACTTTTTTAGTGCAAGAAAGAAATGTGTGCCTTTTAAATTCTATATGTCTTCACACTGGTCCGATGCACTTCCGTTATGGTATTAAATCTTGCTTGCTGCTTTTTTGGTCAGTAAAATTTTTGAGTCACATGATCTATGAAAATCAAACCATGAGCACAGTAAAATCGAGTGCATTTTCGGGCACCACTATCAGCAGTATGCCGCTTAACACCATTTTTTCGCCCAATATGTTTCGGCCGCCAAAACTTTGGTGGATCTCTAGTGGTCAGTTTTTTGGCTGTGTTCTCTTACAATGATCAGACTTGTGCTGACACGCCCCCCTCGCAGAGCCAGTAACTGGGAAGATCAGTGTACTTCTGTGTCTCCTCCCCAGCTCTCTGAGTTCATTATGCAACTGAAAACAGAGGCTTTGTTCACATCTAGGCGTTGCTATTTTATAGGTGGGTTTTTTTGGGCATGTTTGCAGCATTTTTGTACAGACATTTTGAAGTTCAAAAGGTCCCCAATGTAAAGGAATTAAAACACCTGTAATCTGCCAAAAAACAAAAAAAAGTAGTTCATGAATTTTTTGAGCAACAAGCGTTTTGCTTTAGGCAACAGAACGCTCAGATGTGAGCAGGGGCCATTGAAATGAATGAGTCTTGTTGGGCATTTTTTTTTTTTTTTTTAACAGCTGAGGCTTAGAGCAGAGAAGCGCCTAGATCTGAATGGAGCCTCTATGATCACTAAAATAAAAAGATATATGCTCATAAGTTTACATACCCTGGCAGAATTTGATTTCTTGCCCATTTTTCAGAGAATATGAATGAATATGTGTTATCAACACAAAAACATTTTTCACTCATTGTTAGTGTTTGGCTAAAGCCATTTATTATCAATCAACTGTTTTTATTTTTATTTTTTTTAAATCATATCTTCTTTTAAATCATAATGAAAAACAGAAATGACCCTGATCAAAAGTTTACATACCCCAGTTCTTAATACCGTGCATTTCCCCTTTAACATCAATGACAGCTTGAAGTCTTTTGTGGTATTTGTAGATGAGGCTCTTTATCTTCTCAGATAGTAAAGCTTCCCATTTCTCTTGGCAGAAAGCCTCGCAGTTTCTGTAAATTCTTGGGCCATCGTGTATGAACGGCACGTCTGAGATCTCCCCAGAGTGGTTCAATGATATTGAGGTCAGGAGACTGAGATGGCCACTCCAGAACCTTCACTTTATTCTGCTGTAGCCAATGAAAGGTTGACTTGGCCTTGTGTTTTGGATCATTGTCATGTTGGAATGTCCAAGTACATCCCATGCAAAGCTTCCTGGCTGATGAATGCAAATGTTCCTCCAGTATTTTTTGATAACATACTGCATTCATCTTGCCATCAATTTTGACCAAATTTCCTGTGCCATTGTACCTCACACATCCCCAAAACATCAGTGATCCACCTCCATGTTTCACAGTAGGAATGGTGGACCTTTCATCATAGGCCTTGTTGACTCCTCTCCAAATGTAGTGTTTATGGTTGTGGCCAAAAAGCTTAATTGTTTGGTCTCATCACTCCAAATGACTTTGCCAGAAGGTTTGAGGCTTGTCTCTGTGCTGTCTGGTGTATTGTAATTGGGATACTTTGTGGCATTTGCGTAGTAATGGCTTTCTTCTGGTGACTCGACCATGCAGCCCATATTTCTTCAAGTGCCTCCTTATTGTGTTGTCTTGAAACAGCCACACCAAATGTTGAGTCCTGTATATTTTACCTGACGTTCTTTGTGGAATATATATATATATATTTATATTTATTTTACAAGCAAACAGATCACAGGTGAGGATGGTTACCTTTTTAGGCCTCACGCACACTGGGTGTTTTTACAGCAGATGTTTTTTTTCTACAGTCATTATCCACTTCTGGACCGCCGCACGCCAATGTATGTCCTCACTTTGAGGACGGGTATCGTTGTTATGGCAGCAGCTAGCCGCCATAACCTCGGTATCGCCATGTTCGGCCAACGGTCCGGTACAAGATGAAAGTGGTCTCTGTAGCGGATTCGCTGAGAGATCACTTTTATTGGCGGCTGGAGAGGCTCCCGCCACTTACCGGGGCCGTCAGCGGGGGCGATCCAGTCATCTTGGCGGTTGTGCATGGAGAAGAGTGAAGGGAAGGTGGCCCCCACCCATCTCCATGACCCTGCAGGGTGGAAGCGATGTCAAAAGTCACTTCCGCCCATAGCTCTTAAAGTTCTTTTAAAAAAAAAATAAAAAAAATGTATTGCATTTTAGAGTAAATGAGATCTGAGGTCTTTTTGATACCAGACCTCATATTTAAGAGGTCCTGTCGTGCTTTTTTTTTTCTCTTACCAAGGGATGTTTACATTCCGGCGAGCTCGCATGCAGAAGTGAACTCATATTTGAGTAGTGCCTGCATATGAAAACGGTGTTCAAACCACACACGTGAGGTATCGCCACGATCGCTAGAGTGAGAGCAATAATTCTAGCCCTAGACCTCCTCTGTAACGCAAAACGTGCAACCTGTAGAATTTTTTTAATGTCGCCTATGGAGATTTTTAAGGTTAAAAGTTTGTCGCCATTCCACGAGCGGGCACAATTTTGAAGTGCGACATGCAGAGTATCCATTTACTCGGCGGCGTAACATTTTTTTTTCACAATATAAAAAAAAAATTGGGCTAAGTTTTTACTGTTTGTCTTATTTTTTTTTTTTTTTTTAAATGCGCTTGTAAGACCGCTGTGCAAATACGGTGTGAAAAGTATTACAACAACCGCCATTTTGCTCTCTAGGGTGTTAGGAAAAAAATGTATAATGTTTGGGGTTCTAAGTAATTTTCTAGCAAAAAAAAAATAGTTTTTTTCACTTGTAAACACCACATCTAAAAAGAGGCCTGGTCCTTAACCACTTGCAGACCGGACCAATTTGCTGGTCAAAGACCAGACCACTTTTTGCGATTCGGCACTGCGTCGCTTTAACTGACAATTGCGCGGTCGTGCGACGTGGCTCCCAAACAAAATTGACGTCCTTTTTTTCCCACAAATAGAGCTTTCTTTTGGTGGTATTTGATCACCTCTGCGATTTTTTTATTTTTTGCGCTATAAACAAAAATAGAGCGACAATTTTGAAAAAAACGCATTATTTTTTACTTTTTGTTATAATAAATATCCCCCAAAAATATATAAAACATTTTTTTCCCTCAGTTTAGGCCGATACGTATTCTTCTACATATTTTTGGTAAAAAAAATCGCAATAAGCGATTATTGATTGATTTGCGCAAAAGTTATAGCGTTTACAAAATAGGGATAGTTTTATAGCATTTTTATTACTAATTTTTTATTATTTTTTTTTTACTAGTAATGGCGGCGATCTGCGATTTTTATTGTGACTGCGACATTGTGGGGGACCCATCGGACATTTTTGACACATTTTTGGGACCATTGTCATTTATACAGTAATCACTGCTATATAAATGCAGTGATTCCTGTGTAAATGACACTGGCAGTGAAAGGGTTAACCAGTGGGTGGCAGTGTAGGGGTTAAGTGTTCCTAGGGGTGTGTTACTAACTGTGGGGGGGGGGTGGGCTTTCATTTAGTGAACACTGATCTCTGCTCCAATTACATGGAGCAGAGATCAGCGTCACTAGTTGCTAGGCAGAATGGAGAAATGTTGTTTATACAGCATTTCCTCCATTCGGCCGCTCCGTGATACGATCGCGGGGATGCCCGCGGCGATCGAGTCCGCGGGTCCCGCGATCGGACTCACGGGGGCCCCGACCAGTGCGGGAGCGCGCCGCCGCCGGCGCGCTCCCGATGGCAGGGCGGCATCGAATATTGGACGTACCTGTACGCCAATATGCCTGCCCGTGCCATTCTGTCGACGTACATCGTCGTGCGCTGGTCGGGAAGTGGTTAAGTGGTTAAACTCCCCATCATGTTATCCTATGGGTCCATGCACACACAGGCTATTGTCAGCAGTTTTTTGGCTTTAAAAAACAAAACAAAACTAGTGAGTTCTGAGAGGGGTTTTTCAGCTGTAAAAACGCTGATAAACACCGCTCACCAGCGTTTTTTTAACGTTTTTGATCCATTGAAAAAACCAAAAAAAAAAAAAAAAAACGCTATTGCAAAAACTTTGAAAAAACTCACTGCAAAGCTACTGGTGTTTTCACATCCATTGTGCATGAGGCCTTAATAGCCATCCAAACCGCTTTCTGTCAACTTGTGTGCATGTTATCGGGGTATGTAAACTTTTGATCAGGGTCATTTGGGTAGTTTCTCTTGTGATTATGATTTAAAATGAGTAAACACAGGTGATTGATAATGGCTTCAGCAAAACACTAGCTATGACTAAGCACTACATTGAAGTGTGAAACGCGTTGGCTCCTGTCTGTTCATGCTGTGGCTTGTATGTTTGTTCATAAGAATTTTTTAATAAAAGGCAAAAAAAAACGTTTGAGTGCGGCTGTCCAGATCTTCCTGTTTTTCAGCCAAACGCTAACCATGAGTGAAAAATGTTATCATATTCTCTGAAAAATAGCAAAGATATCATAAATTCTGCCAGGGTATGTAAACTTATGAGCACAGGTGTGTGTGTGTGTGTGTGTGTGTTTCCCCCCCCCCTCACATTTTTGTAAATATGTTAGAATATCTTTTCATGTGTACATGTACAGCTTTGTAAAAGTAAATTTGCTGTCCCCTCAAAAACTTAAAACGCAGCCATTAATGTCTAAACCACTGGCAACAAAAGTGAGTACACCTCTAAGTGAAATTGTCCAAATTGGGCCCAATTAGGCGGTTTTCCCTCCCTGGTGTCATGTGACTCATTAGTGTTACAAGGTCTCAGGTGTGTATGGGGAGCAGGTGTGTTAAATTTATCACTCTCACTCTCTCATACTGGTCACTGGAAGTGGCAAAGAACTCTGAGGATCTGAAAAAAATGTTTCTCTACATAAAGATGGCCTAGGCCAAGGATATGCAATTAGCGGACCTCCAGCTGTTGCTAAACTACAAGTCCCATCATGCCTCTGCCTCTGGCTGTCATGCTTGTGGCTCTAAGAATCTTGCTATGCCTCATGGGAATTGTAGTTCTGCAACTGCTGGAGGTCCACTAATTGCATATCCCTGGCCTAGGCTATAAGAAGATTGCCAAGACCCTGAAACTGAGCTGCAGCACTGTGGCCAAGACCATAAAGCGGTTTCACAGGACAGGTTCCACTCAGAACAGGCCTTGCTGTGGTCGACCAAAGAAGCTGAGTGCCCGTGCTCAGCATCATATCCAGAGGTTGTCTTTGGGAAATAGACGTATGAGTGCTGCCAGCATTGTTGCAGGGGTTGAAGGGGGGGGGGGGGTCAGCCTATCAGTGCTCAGATCATATGCTGTACTCTGCATCAAATTGGTCTGTGTGGCTGTTGTCCCAGAAGGAATCCTCTTCTAAAGATGATGCATAAGAGAGCCACAAATAGTTTGCTGAGGACAATCAGACCAAGGACATGGATTACCTGCCTACAGTCAATAATGGTGGTGGAAGTGTCGTGGTCTGGGGCTGCATGAGTGCTGCCAACACTCGGGAGCTACAGTTCATTGAGGGATCCATGAATGCCAACATATACTGTGACATACTGAAGCAGAGCATGATTCCCCACCCCCCCCCCCCCCTTTAGAGACTGGGCCGCAGGGTAGTATTCCAACATAACGACCCCAAACATGCCTCCGAGATGATCACTGCCTTGCTAAAGAAGCTGAGGGTAAAGGCAATGGACTGGCCAAGCATGTCTCCATACCTAAACCCTATTGAGCATCTGTGGGGCATCCTCAAATGGAAGGTGGAGGAGCACAAGGTCTATAACACCCACCAGCTCTGTGATGTCATCATGGAGGAGTGGAAGAGGTCTCCAGTGGCAACCTGTGAAGCTCTGGTGAACTCCATGCCCAAGAGGGTTAAGGCACTGCTGGAAAATAATGGTGGGCACACAAAATATTGACACTTGGATCCAATTTAGGGGTGTACTCGCTCTTGTTGCCAGTTAATGTAGACATTAACCACTTGCTTACTGGGCACTTAAACCCCCCTCAGTCCCAGACCAATTTTCAGCTTTCAGCGCTGATGCACTTTGAATGACAATTGCGCGGGCATACAACACTGTACCCAAATGACATTTTTATCATTTTTTCCCCACAAATAGAGCTTTCTTTTGGTGGTATTTAGTTACAGCTCGGAGTTTTATTTTTTGCTAAACAAACAAAAAAAGATGCAAAAAAATAAATAAATAAAATCATGTTTTAATAGTTTGTTATAAAATTTTGCAAACGGGTCATTTTTCTCCTTCATTGAAGTGCGCTGATTAGGCGGCACTGATGGGCTGCATTGGTGGGCACTGATGGGCTGCATTGGTGGGCACTGATGGGCTGCATTGGTGGGCACTGATGGGCTGCATTGGTGGGCACTGATGGGCTGCATTGGTGGGCACTGATGGGCTGCATTGGTGGGCACTAATAGGCACAGATAAGGCGGCACTGGGCAAAGATGGGCACAGATAAGATGGCACGGATGGGTGGCACGGATGGGTGGCACGGATGGGCACTGATAGGTACCACAGATAGATGGCACTGATGGGTGGCACTGCTGGGCACTGATGGGCGGCACTGCTGGGCACTGATGGGCGGCACTGGGGTGCAGCACCTTTGAGGCAGATTGGGTGGCACTGTGGGTGGCACTATGGGCACTGACGGGGGGCACTGACGGGGGGCACTTACTTTTGCTTTTTATTTTACTTCAGGATGGCACTGCGGGAGGCAGGTGGGCACTGGCAGGTGGCAGGTGGTCCCTTGTATTGATGGCCGTGATCGGGACTGATGTCCCGATCACGGCCGCCGGTGATCGGCTTTTTTTTTTTCTCCTCGCGCTGTCAGCGCGAGGAGGAATAATAGCCGATTACCGGCTCCGTTCTATCACATGATCAGCTGTCATTGGCTGACAGCTGATCACGTGATAAGGGGTCGGGATCGACCCCTTGCACGGATCGGTGATCAGGCGAGTCTCATGGACTCGCCGATCACAGAGCGCGCCGCGGGCGCCCCTCAGGGGGCGCGCAGGCCGCTTGTACACGGGACGACGTCAATAGACGTCGTCCCGGAAATGTAGGTCCGCGCTAATGCCGTCATTTGGCAATAGCGCGGATCCCAAGTGGTTAAAGAGGAAGTAAAGGCAAAATTCAAAAAAAAAAAAAAAAGACACACCCTGTAAGGCAAAGGCATAATGAGCTAGTATGCATTATGAATAACTTGCCTGAGAACGAAGCCCCCAAAGCGGTCCTCTGTCTTCCTCTTCGCCGCTGCCATGTATCCCGTAGCGACTTCTGGGTCTCGCGGCACTGGCGCTGTGATTCGCCGGAGCCATCACTCCTGCACATGCGCACGGGAGCCGACGCTCGCGGCATACTGCCGCGATCTGCGGCCTGTGCCGTAGACAGCGGTGCCTGTCTTCGGGTAAATATCTCCTAAACCGTTTAGGTTTAGGAGATATTTCTTGGACCTACAGGTAAGCCTTAATCTAGGCTTACCCCTGTAGGTCAAAGTTGGTTGTAAGGGTTTATAACCACTTTAATGGCTGTGTGTTGAGTTATTTTTGAGGGGACAGCAAATTTACACTGTTATACAAGCTGTACACTCACTACTTTACATTGTAGCAAAGTGTCATTTCTTCAGTGTTGTCACATGAAAAGATAGAATAAAATATTTACAAAAATGTGAAGGGTGTACTTAATTTGTGAGATGCTGTGCATGCACACGTTTTGCCTTTCATTTTTTTGTATTGTAAACTGTATTGGTTGTTTTTACAAGGTGAGGGTTCTCATATATACTTGAACCATTTCCCATCCGCCATATAACAGAATTACATGCGCAAAGTGGTTGTTATCCTAACTGGACATCCAGCAGGATAAGCCGCGATTACACGCCTGCGGGGCCACACAGCATGGCAAGCGTTGGCATGGTTTGTCAGTCTGACACACCGCATTACCTGACCAGGTAATGTCTGACACACCTGATTATCAGCACAGCCCTCCCCCCATGATACCCACCCAGGACAACCAGTGTTGCCCATCAGTAATGCCTGCCATTGCCTCATTAGTGCTGCCTATCAGACCCATCTATCAGTGCAGCCTATCAATGCCCATTAGTGCCTTATCAGTGAAGGAGAAAACAGTTATTTACAAAATGTTATAACTGAAACAACAATGTGTTTTTTTTGTTTTGGTTTTAATTTTCGGTCTTTTTTTTTTTTTTTTTTTTTTTTAGCAAAAAATAGAAACCCCAGTGGTGATCAAAAAGGCCAAGAGATTATTTAACCACTTCAGCTCTGGAAGGTTTTACCCCCTCCTGACCAGGCCTTTTTTGCGATATGGCACTGCAGTAATTTAACTGACAATTGCACGGTTGTGCCATGCCAAATAAAGTTTAAGTCCTTCCCCCGCCCTACACAAATAGATCTTTCTTTTGGAGGTATTTGATCATCTCTGCGGTTTATTTTTTGCGCAATAAACAAAAAAGACTACAATTTTGAAAAGAAATTGTATATACTTTTTACTTTCTGCTATAAAACATATCCAATATTTTTTATTTTTTTTGTGTCCCTAGGGGCTTCTTTCTTACTGTGGGGGGATGTGCTTTCACTAAAGGAAAACTTTAGCAGAAGCACAAGATCTCCATTTTCCTCTGACAGGACGGCAATCTGCCTTGTTTACTCTGTGCCTCCTCAGAATGATTGCTGGTGGCTGGCAGTACATGGCGTCCGCTGGACCCGCTGATTCGCTGCCACTGTGTCCAGTTACAGCAGGAGCAGGGCTTCCGTGGCACGAGGGCACCGGAGCCGAAGTAAAATAAATAAATAAATAAAATTCTGTGCTCTTAAGGGCTGCCCTGCCACAGTATATGTACGTGGAGAGGTCCTTAAAGCGGGATTCCACCCTAAAGTGCAACTTCCACTGATCGGAACCCTCCCCCCCTCCGGTGTCACAATTGGCACCTTACAGGGGGGAGGGGGGTGGAGATACATGTCAAAGACAGGTATTTACACCCACTTCCAGGCATAGACTCCCGTGGGAGTCTATGTCATTTCCTGCCCTGCCGCGCTGTCTGCTGGGACACACACGGGTCCCAGAGACAGCGCGGACAATTCCTATTGTCGATTCGCTTCACTTCCTGATACCCTCACCTAGAATGGTGGCGGCAGCAGCCGAGAGCCGAGCGATCGATCGGCATCGCTGGAACCCGGGACAGGTGAGTGTCCATTTGTTAAAAGGCAGCAGCTGTAGTATTTATAGCTGCTGGCTTTTAATATTTTTTTTTTTTAGGTGGAATCCCTCTTTAAGCCGTTAATATGCATTTTTTTATATAAGTTAATTAATATGGCCTGTTCAAAGCAGCTCTGCTGAATGTGAGCAAAATATTCATAGACTGAAATGTTTACTTGTATTTTAAGGCTCGTTTTATGTCCACTATGATCTGTTCAGGACATGCTTGATCATGCAGGCAGTCTTCGCATGGTTACAGAAATGCCTCTAAATATTTGTCTAAATGGTGGTGTGTGCGATGACAGTGTGATTTGTACTATGTTGGGTGATCTCCCTTCACAATTTGGCCAGGTCTGGGATTTTTATTTTATTTTTTTGCTGAAAGGAAAGTTGTTGTTTTTTTGGGGGGGGGGGGGAATTAAAAAGTGTGTGTGTGTAATATATAATAATAATAATAAAATATACATAATATGTATATTATTAAACCTGTTACTACCTTCTTTGCGCAATACCATTGCATAGAGTGGCCCCAAACCAACTCCTCTTCTGGGATCCCCCTGCCAGCGTTCTCTGTTCCTTTCTCTTCTGTGTGCATGCATACACATACGCAACGCAGTTCGACCTTAGCCCCCCCCAAAACTCCCTCTGCAAAGGATTTAGTTGACAGCAGCAGGAGCCAGTGACTCCTGCTGCTGTTTGTGTCCTGTGAGGAGAGGAACACAGACTATCGCTGCTGCAGACTGGCACAGCACTGGATCGAGAAAGGTGTACAAAGGTCAGTATGCAGAGAGGTGAGGAGGTGATTCAACTATGTTTTTATACTCTAATGCAGGGAATGCATTAAATAGTTCACATGAGATGCAGTCAAGTGCGTTTTTTTTTTTTTTTCTGCAACAAAAACATGTGGACAATAGGTTTTATAGGTTCTAATGGTCTAGTTTACACCAGTGCAGTCAAAAAAATTAGAACATGTTGCATTTTTTTTCTGCACTGAATTGTACTGGAACATGGTAATGTGCATCAAAAAAATGAGAGGGGGAAGATTGCACTGGAACACATTGAAAACGCATCAAAAATCGTAAAAAGGAGAAATGCGTCCAGAGTGAGTTTTTGTGGTGTGAATCGGCTGTAAGGTGAAAAAATGTTTTTGCTTTAGAACCACTTTAAACCCATGAACAAAAAATAGCTAATAGGGTAGTTATTCCTGTGCTGCCACTACTATGAGACAGATAGAGGAACCGCCGCGCTCACCGAGATGGATCAAACCAAATCCACATACCGTATATACTCGAGTATAAGCCGAGATTTTCAGCCTCTTTTTTGAGGCTGAAAGTGCCCCCCTCGGCTTATACTCGAGTCATCGCTGTCTGCCCGCTCGATCAGCGTGTCGAGCAGACAGACAGCGGCCATTCTATCATTCAAAAGCCGCGCCTCCGGCTCCGCCTTCGCCTGTGATAGGCGGAACACTGAATTTCCCAGCAGCCTGTGTTCCGCCTATCACGGACATCGTATCATCCTCGTACTACGGACGAGGATGATACGATGTCCGTGATAGGTGGAACACAGGCTGCTGGGAAATTCAGTGTTCCGCCTATCACAGGCGAAGGCGGAGGCTTTTGAATTTTACAATGGCCGCCAAGGCGCCGACGAAGAGGGCACGGGACGGAGGCAAGGCACGGCACGGGACGGGACGGGACGGAGGCAAGGCAAGGCACGACACGGGACGGAGGCAAGGCACGGCGGCAAGGCACGGCACGGGACGGAGGCAAGGAGGCAAGGCACGGGACGGAGGCTCGGGACAAAGGCTCGGGACACAGGTAGGCTGGACACACACACACACACACACACACACACACACACACACACACACACACACACACACACACACACACACACACACACACACACACACACACACACACACACACACGGATGGAGACACACACACACAGGGATGGATGGATGGATGGATGGAGACACACACACACAGGGATGGATGGACACACACACACACAGGGATGGATGGACGGACACACAGGGATGGATGGACGGACACACAGGGATGGACGGACACACACACAGGGATGGACGGACACACACACAGGGATGGACAGGCATGTCTCACCCTCGGCTTATACACGAGTCAATAAGTTTGCCAGTTTTTTTGGGGGTAAATTGGGGGCCTCGGCTTATATTCGGGTCGGCCTATACTCGAGTATATACGGTAGTTATAACGTGAGGGTAGGTTGATACGGGGAAAATCCCCATATCTTTGAGTGAGAAATAAAGGGAACTATCCCCTCCCGTGTAATACCTTAAACCAGAACAGCGCGACACCAACCTATCCTCACATGAACAAAAAATGTTATTTAAAAAAATATATTGCAGCTTACTAGTGTTTAGATGTGGCGGCTGCATTTGTTTTAATTTCTAAGAAATATTTCACCAAGTACAGAAAATAACTCCTTTTATCCATCGGCACCCCCACTGATTATACAATATTGATGTCTCGCTTTCCTCCTGAATCGGTTATTCAGGCAGCGCATGCACAGAATGACCTCTGCTGATTCTAAACAGCAATGGGGGGGGGGGGGGGGGTGTAAACATCCAAAGGGATCAGCAGTGGTAGCCAATTGGATCCAAGTACGATGGACATGTGTAATTGTTGGCTGAAGTGGTTTTTTTTTTTTTTTTTTTTTTTTTTTTTTTACATGCAAACTCCTGTAGAAATGCATCTAAATGTAGAACCTAGCATGCAGATTATTATTTATTTTTTTGGGGTTTGCATGAGCCCAATAGAATACAGTAATGCTGTTTTTCGGATAGCTGCACATTTTTAGGCCTTTGTGAATGAGCTGTGATACAGCAGACCTGCTAATGCAGAGCCAACAGTACTGACGGCAGCCTCTGTACTGGGATATAATTGTGACGCTCATAAATGATATGATACAAATGAACTACTTGTGTCCGTATGATTCACTGCCCGGAGTCGCCGGCACCTGGACTTTTATGACTCCTCATTCATAACACAACTGATACTGGTTTATCAAGGCACAGCCCGCATTACTAGCGGATAATGAGGTGGATAAAGTGGATAGATTTATAAAGCTTTATTAAACATTGAGGGTATCACTGATTCATTTGGGCCTTATGGAAAATTAAAAATAACAACATCAGAAAAGGAAAAGTCTGATTCCAACCAGTCAGCGGTGCTATAAATGACAGTTTTGAAGTTAGTTGCCGTGGACAACGGATGTCTTTAAATTGAACTTTTTTCAGAAAATGAAGTCCTGCTAGAACACTTCGGCCTGGCCACTTTTCCAGGTATAGCTGTAAAATCTTAAAAACAAACATCTATACCAGTGATGACGAACCTTGACACCCTAGGTGTTTTGGAACTACATTTCCCATGATGCTCAAATACACTGTAGAGTGCATGATCATCATGGGAAATGTCGTGCCAAAACTCCTAGGGTGTGAAGGTTCACCATCTCTGGTCTATACTGTTTACAATCCAGTAATACACTACCACACCCTGCTCTGCATATGCTTAGTTGCTCTCCATTTTTAGGCATGAAAAAGGGTTGAAAAAGCTGCGCTGCCCATTGATTTTTTTTTTTTTTTTTTTTAATGGGCAGTGGCACTTTAGGAACGGTGTATACAACCTCAAAGATGCTGCTTGCGTCCTGCTAGCGCACCACTCCAGTGTAAAAGCACTCAGGTTTTCACAATGCAGTGAGGGGAGAGGCGCTTCTGCAGGCTCTTTTAGTGCTAAAATGCCTGTAAGAAGCACCTCACTCTGAAAGGGATCTTACTGTGGCAGGGTGGCCGTTCTGCACCAGATAACATACCTAGTATCTGACACTTCCGGCGCCGTCCATGACCCGCTCCCGCTGTGATGCATGGAGGGAGGTAATCGGTGGATCTGGCAGACACTATGTCTGCTGGGACCCACCGACCCTTACGGAAAAGGCAGAATGGCGATATAAAGATATAGAGATTATTAATATAATATATATTTTTTTTTAGAACTGTATTGGTGTTGCTGGTACCCAAAAAGTGTGAGGTGTCCAATTTGTCCACCGCAATATCGCAGTCCCTCTATAAGTTGCTGATCGCCACCATTACTAGTAAAAAAAATAAGAATATAGTTTGTAGACTCTAGCGTTTGCAAAAACCAAATGTACACGAATTGGGATTTTTTTTTTTACCAAAAACATGTAGCAGAATACATTATTGGTCTAAATTGAAGAAATTCGTATTTTTTTTTTTTTTTATTTTTTTTTTTTTTTTATTGGGTTTGTCCTATAACAGAGGAAAAATAGTTTGTTTGTTTTTTTTTTCCCCAAAATTGTCGGTCTTTTTTTGTTTATAGTGCAAAACGTAAAAACCACAGAGGTGATCAAATACCACCAAAAGCAAACGATTTGTGTGAAAAAATACATCAATTTTATTTGGATACAGCATCCCACGCCGTTATCGGTTAAAGTAACGTAGTGCCGTATCGCATTAATTGGCCTGGTCATGAACGGGGTTAAACCTTCCCTGAGCTGAAGTGGTTAAAGCAGAATTGAACCCTCCTATTCTTTACAGCCAAGGAAGCTGCTTCTATTTGATCTGCAACTGCCATGGTGCTGCACATGTGATCAGTCATGACACCAGATATTTGATGGTTTGATATTCCTGGAATGCCAGGCTTGCTAACTGTTTTTCAAAATTGTTAAATCGATGGGTTTAGTTCGGCTATATGATTTACTGCTGTTCGGGGGCTCTGGGCTTCAGCAAAATGGCAGCCTCCAGCAAGAAGGAAACGGAAGCAATGCTGAAGACAATTTGCAGCACACGTTAATGTTGGTAGCATGATTATTAATGTGAAATGCATGTTCCTTGCTAGCTATATATATATATATATATATATATATATATATATATATCTATCCACACACACACACACACACACACACACACACACACACACACATATATATATATATATATATATATATATATATATATATATATATATATATAATTATTTATTTTTGTATCAAGTTGCTGTGAGTAAAGTTCCACTTTAAGGATCTTTTTTGAAAAAATGGCAGCCAGAAACCTGTCTAGTCCTGTGCTTTGAGGAAAAAAGTGTTTTGCTAATTGGTTTCCTAAGAGTAGTCAAAGTCCCCATTCATACCTGTGTGTTTTTAATTTTTTTTTTATTTGTTTTTTTTTGCTTCCCGCATCTCTGTTTGCACTTTCTTCAGAATGCATGGTATACGAGTTCAATAGCAGTGAACCTAAAACTCATGTAAAATGTGCCTAAAAGCAACGCACAGGCATGAGCCACAGCTAAAGAGTGCATTTATGTATTACATAAACGTCAAATCACTTGCCAAGTCGCAACGGTGTAAACTAAGGCTAAAGGGCTGTGTGTGTGTTTAAAATAGCAAACATGTCATACTCACCCTCTCTGTGTAATGGTTTTGCACAGAGCAGCCCTGATCCTCCTGTGCTCCGGGGTCCCCCGCCGGTCGCTCTAGACAACCCCCCCCCCCATAGCTTGTCCATAAGACACACAGAGCTCCCGTCTAACTGGCTGTACTTGACAGCGGCAGGAGCCAGTGGCTCCCACTGCTTTGTCTTGGCCGAGGAGGAGCGGCAGAGTCCAGAGAGCCTTGGCTCTCTTGCACATTGCTGGATCAAGGTCAGGCTCAGGTATGAGGGGTAAGCCACACACTGAAGGGTCGTGTGTTTGTTTTTGTTTTTTTTGTTTTTTTCTTTACCTTCTGGCATAGAATGCAGTAAGGTAAAAAATTACCTTCTGCCTTTTTAATACTGGTATTGCAGCAGCCATCCACACATGTGACAGACTAAGTAAAGGTGATTTATTGTTGTATAGCAAATATCCATAATCCATGAAAATTCATAGCGCCATGGCGCTCTCTGCAACGCAGCAAACTCGGTGTTGGCTCATGCAGAGAGTACTGCGCTTGTGTCAATTGTGTCATCAGCTTAGGCGGATGGCAGTATCTACTAAACGGTGCAAGATCACAAGCTGTTTCAAAGGCACCTTCAGGTAAGACTTTACTTGTAAGGTAATGCCTTTTTTTTTTTTTTTTTGTTTTTTTTGTTTTGTAGTGTCAATGTTTAGAAATTGTGTTTGTACATTTCATTTGTAATTCTGTATGTACAGGGGGGGTGGGGGGCAGGGCAGACATTTTTGTCCATTACATACTTTACACTACATAGTGGTTGTACTTTACTGCTCCTTCTCGCAATGCAAGTCTGTTAGTTGACAAAGCATGCACACCATGTGTGGCTGATATCTTATCTCAGCAGCTGTTACGCCAAGAGTTTAAAGTGGTTGTAAAGCCTTGAGGCTTTTTCACCTTAAAGCGGAAGTAAACCCCATCCATAAAACCCGTTTTCATTTATGGCACGTGCCAGGAAATGTAGCATTCGCATTGGTTGTGCTCTCAACCAAACTGTCAAACCATCCAATGGCCGGTGTCATAACTTTTGCAGCATCATGGCAGTTGTAGATTAAACTGAGACGAAGATGGCGGCTTCCTTACTGGAAAACAATAGAAGGGTTTACTTACACTTTTTAATGCATTCTATGCCCTTTTTCTTTTACCGGAGTCAGATCTGATCCAGTGATGTGCACAAGTGCAGCTGTTCTAGCTGCTGTCTCTCCTCATTGGACAGATTGGTAGCAGCAGAAGACATTGGCTCTCGCTGCTGTCAATCAAAAGCTGTTACATGGGGGGGTGGGGCTGAGTCCCGCTGTTTGTGTCAATGGATGCAGCAGCAGAACTCTGGATGAGCATACATGGGTGTCCCCATGGAAACCCCATGGAAACCCCTACTGACAGCAGCTCTCTGCTTGGGGAGGAGTGAGAACCGAGCCATCGGTGATGTTCGATCGCTAGGTTTCAATGCTGAGATGCCATGGGACAGATGTGGCATCAGACTGATGATGCATCCACCTGGGTAAGTATTTCCATGGGGGCACCCGATGAAGAGGAGGAGCCAGGAGCACTGGTGGGGCACCCCAGAAGAGGAGGATCAGAGCTGCTCTGTACAAAACCATTGCACGTAGCAGGTAAGTATGTTTGTTTGTTTTTATTTAAAAAAATAATAATAAAAAAATACTTATCACTTTTACATGAGAATGAATGAAATACAAAGCCCCCCTCTAGTGGTTGTGCTGCAAATAACAAAAAATATCCTATAATGGATCCTATTGCGTAGAAATGCATGCAGCATAAAACAAGAGCGAGCAGGGAAGTTCTACCAGCATTGGTGTGTAATCCGGCAGATCACAATCCGGAATATGATGGACTGTTACTGTGCAGGAAGTCATCAGGAACGCTGACTATCTGGATAATGCTTTAGAGATTGCAGAAATTCTTTACAAAGATTTACATACAGTGGATGTGTTCCAGATACAGACACTGCACTTTGTTAATGTACAGAAAAATGCTTGCCCGTGTTCTCGATGGTTTCATATTCTCATCGGAGTCCAAGCTGTGACTGGGCTTTGCTATCTAAAGAATGCAGGCATTTCTGGCTGTCAGCCTTTTCTTTTAAAATAGTTTTGATTTACAGATACAGCTAATGGAGCAAATATCCCGCAGTGGTAGAGAAAAGTGCGAAGCCTAATTGAACTCCCTGAAATGGGGATGCAATCAGATGAATGTTGTACTTGCAACCCTTTTTTTTTTTTTTTTTTTTAACCTCCAGTTTCTTGTTGGAGCAATCACACAGAGTGTCTACATATGAATGTGCAGTTTAACTGTCAGTAGCGTTGGAGCCAGTGTACGTCGTATTCGGCACTTCATAATCGGCCCCCTCTCTTCCTCTGCAGTACAAATCTGCATAAGGAGGACTGGTGTGAGGTGTGGCTGTTACTCAGTTCTGCCAAGCGGGGCACTGCAGTGGGAGGGCAGTAAGCAAAACTGATAGAGATCTGTTTGAAAGCTGAACTCTAAGCAAACCGCTTAAGGGATAATTAAACCTTTGTTTTTGTTTAAAAAAAAAAAAAAGTCCTAATTGCCTCCTGTGTGGAGTTGGTTTTGCACAGAGAGGCTCCGATCCTCCTCTTCTGGGGTCCCTCAATGGCACTCCTGGCTCCTTCTCCTCTCAAGTGCCTTGTCGGAGAAGCGCTCTCCCTCGGGGCACCCGTGCGGGCGCACTCCCGTCCTGCTGCTGCGTCTTTTAACACAGACAGCAGGACTATGCCCCGCCTCCCGCATCATTTGATTTGATTGACGGCAGCAGGATGGCTGCGCTGCTATCAATCTATCCAATCAGGACTGGAGCGCTTGTCCCCGGCGCAGGAATGATCGGGGGGGGGGGGGGGGGGCTGGTGCACTACAAGAGGTTTTTCACCTCAACACATTCTATGCAAAAACTTTTAATGTTTAAAAGTGATTGTAAACAATCGCCTTTCAAAAACAACCCATTCAGTTTGAAATAGAAATGAAAATGAAAACATTCTGTGTATAGATTAACCACTTGCCGACCACACTATAGCTGAAGAATGACGGCTATAGCATTGACGATTAGGTCTGGTAGTCCACCATATGACGGCCTCCCACGATCGCGCCCACTCTGTGATTAGTTAGCCCACACTGCTGATCAGATTGAGGTAAAGAGCCAATCGGCTGCTCTTTACCATGTGATCAGTTGTGTCCAATCACAGCTGATCACGGATGTAAAAAGAAGCCGGTTATCAGCACTCATTTCCTCATTCTGACAGCATGAGGAGAACAGAGCTGATAACTGGCTTCTCTAAAAGGGACATGTTATCAGTGCAGTCCCAACAGTGCCCACCAGTGCTGCCAATCAGTCTTCCTCAGTGCCACCTATCAGTGATCAGTGCAGTGTAAGTGCAGCCTCATCAGCGAATATGGGGAGGGGAATGACCTGTTTACTACATTTTATAACAAACTATGATTAAATATATATATATATATATATATATATATATATATATATATATATATATATATTTTTTTTTTTTTTTAAGTGCTCCCATTCCCTCTTAGATGCATAAGAGCTTAGGGGAGGGGGGGGGGGGGGAGAAGAAGAAGCAGCAGCAGCACACTGAGCTTCCCAGTGTAAGGCTGTGCAGAGGAAGCATGTCAGGATAGATGTAGTTATTGGAGGAGAGCAGGCTGAGTTCCCAGAACTGACCACGGTATGTTCTCCTGCTTAGTGTGGTCAGTTTTTAATAGGAAAGCAGAAGGGCTAGCAGGAACGCCAAGGATGTCACACAAAGGCAGCAATACAAAGAGAACAGAATACTTTCTCATACAAGTACATGGTACAGCAGGCACATATCGGGAGTATGAAATGTTGGGATAACAAATGCTTTTTAAAGGAGAAGTCCAGCCTTGGCTTTTTAGGCTGGGCTTCTCCTAAGGGTCACAGGAGTGCAATACGTTTTGCACTGTGACCCGTTTTCAGCAGAGAGCGGTCTGAAGTCAGTCGAGGCACCACGTCATCCTGACTTCAGAAGTCTGGATCCACCAGCTGCCTTGACTGATGAGAGTCTCGGTGGGCCGCTGAGATGGCCGCTCCCCGCCTCTCCACAGCTCAGCGATCCAGTGAAGGAACAGAGCAGGGGAGATGCTGACTGACAGTCAGCAGCTCTCCGCTTGGGAAGGAGTGAGGACCGAGCCACCAGCGATGTTCGAGCGCTAGGTTCTCAATGCAGATATGCCAGGGGACAGATGCAGCATCGGACTGATTATGCATCCACCTAGGCAAGTATGAATCTTAAAACGACAAAACAAAAAAAAAAATACTACTTTTAATACAATCTCTAAGGGGTTAGTTCTACCTGTCAAGGGATTTGCATTTCATTTCATTCCATTCCGTTCTGGAATTTTACACAGCTCTTCCACGTGGTTCTGAGTAGGGCTGCAACTAACGATTATTTTCATAATCGATTAGTTGGCTGATTATTGTTTCGATTAATCGGTTAATAACCTTATAAAAAAAAAAAGTAAATTTGTTGTAATTTGCATTTTTACATTTATTTATTTTTTGGCCAATTTGTTTTGCGTAAAAAAAAAAAAAAAAAAAGTAATCGTCTTTTCCAAATGCACAGCAGCTGAAATAAATCATGGATATGAACGTGTCCCATAGGAAACCATGTAAATGAACTGTAGTGTGTTTCTACAAAAAGCACCAAAATACAGAGGTGTGACCCAGGCCTGAAATGTTTAGTAACATAATGGGGTTAGAAAAAAATAAAATTAGTACAAAGAGAGCAAATAATCGCTACTGTAAGGGGTTAATTTTTACTATGGGACAGTGAAAGTAATATTTACAGTAGTGATTTGCTCTTTTTGTACTATAAAGGGCTAACTTTAGTTTTTTTTTTTTTTTTTTTTAACCCCCATTTTGTTACTGGCCGATTAATCGATTATGAAAATAGTAATCGATTTATTTCATAATCGATTTGTTGTCGATTAATCGATTCGTTTCGTCCCTAGATCTGAGGCAGCCCTGTCCGGCAGGGTAGAGAACCTTATTTTTCTCATCTGCAATAAAAAAAACATTTAGGCTTTATTTGCACAGATTTTTAGCCACCTAATGCATGAGCCACAGAGCCCAAACCCTGTAATGACAGGTGGTAGGAAGCCACAGCAATTTGTTCGCACAGTCAGTGGTTATCTGAAGGGATCATGGCTGGGTGCACACCAAGTGGTAATCGCTGGCTGTGTTAACAGACTAGAATAGCTGCGCACACAATTGTCAATCCCAGCAGGAGGAATCAGTAGCTGTCGGTTCTGCTTACTTCCCTCCCGCTGCAGTGCCCAGTGTTGGCAGGACTAACAGTCAGAGCTCACTGAAGTGCCAGGCTGTGCAGGGAGTGGGAGAAGCTGCCTCAGCCTCTAAGCAGTCCGCTGAGAGGCTGAGCCAGCTGCTGGTCAAGCCTGTGGGCAGATCCCAACACTGTCGGGATGTTTGCAGAGCCTGGACTCTGGACTGGCTCTGTGATGTCAACCGATGATGGCCTTTAGCCCGCTGTCGGCTGAATCTAGGACATAAGTCTATAAAGAAATAATCAGATGTGAGACTAATTAGGATTGAAAGATAACCTGTACTTTACCTGCAATGCCTATTTGGCCACCTAAAGATCTTCTGATTTGTTTTTAAACTGCATTGAAAGAAAATCTCCCCCCATGTGATTTCACCGGCATTGTATTTGTAGTCCAGGTTGTAAGCGTCTTTTCTCGCCACTTGCTTCTTCTCCACCCATTTCTCACCGCCCACCACGTCTGCACAGCCTCTTCTCTTACCATCCACCATATCTGAACTCCTCCTCTTCCAACAATGTATGTACACACACACACACACACACACACACACACACACACTTTCCTGGTTGCACTGTACATTTTCAACCACACCTTTATGACCCTTCCTTCGCTCCAACCAATACACCTGTTGAGGCCACCACCCAGTGTCAATCAAGTACTGCATTATCCTTATCCCACTAGTGTTCCTGCATTCCGCCCTCCTGCTTTTACCACCATAACTTCACACCTGTAAGCCAAAGTCCCACTTTTACCGCTACACCGCTACCTCCTTCCTAATCTCACTACCTAGCCTGCATTAGGCTTCATGTACGCTACAGCTCCTGAATTTGAGTTTAGGAGCTTTAGCTATTTTTTTTTTTTTTTTATTTGCAAAAGCTCCATAAAAGCCTGTAGCCCACAGGCAGAATGTTGGTACAAAAAATATCAGCCAACATTTTGCCCGTGCTTGTGTGTTGGCCACCTGGCCAGCTTCTGACGGCTGTGCATGCTGGGAAAACCAGCAGCTGACCGACTCCCGATCAGCTCTCGTAGCCAATGACAGAGCGCTAAAGGGAAGGGGGGGCTGTGTGTGTCTCACCCCCCCCCCCCCAATCCGAACAAAACAGCTCAGCGGGGGAGATCTCTGGATTTAACCTTGCATGACTAGTGTAGCAGGACCGGACCGGAGTAGTGAGCTTTTTTCTTGCATCCAAAAAAAACGGTAGTGTTTACCTGGCTTAAAGTGGTTAAGCCACTCTGCCCTCTTTATACAATCCTCTGTTTTCTAATGCTATGTGCCCATGCTTTGTAAAAAAAAAATTGTCCATGTACACATGGGCTTTTAGGATCATCTAAGAGCTGCTGTGGTTAGGAGAGGGTCAACCTCCCTCTCCTTAAAGCGTTCCGTATGGGAAAGTTTTTTTGGACCGCTGGTGGTGGGAAACCACGTCGCGGCTTTGCCGTTGGCCCCGGTACATCACGGCCAAGTGTACATAAAGCCTAAAACGCCCTTTCACAGCTGCACCTTTGTATGCTTCTACCATTATCACCTGCACTTGCACCAGCCCACCACCAATCCTTTACAAAGCCTGTGCAAACTTCTCCCTGCCCCCATTCCCCCACCATTCTGGTTTGTCAACCCACCCCTGCTGTTACCCCACAGCTTCAGGAAGCACTTGCTCTTGAGACCCAATGCCTCACTGCCCTAACCACCATGCCTGCAAACCCCCACCACACTTCACCTTATGCCCGTACCACCCCAACCCTGCCCCCTCTGAAACGGGCACACTTTTTTTGTTTGTAGAAATAAAGGTCCTGCATGTGACCTGGAGTTGCGTCAATTTGCTAAATGTTAAACGCTAACTTGTAGCTCGTGTCATAGATCCTAACGGTAAAGAAGTGAGAATCTGGTCATTTCCCATTTCCTGTATCACAGCCATTGGAATGATGTGGTCGGGCAAAGACACTGCGTGGCTCCCACTGACTCCCAATCATCGTAAAGCTAGCTGAGCTCAGCTAACAAATTTTAATATGGCTGTCTGGTCTAGGAAATCAGCTAATTAGCAGATTAGCCGACCTCCCAGCTTCAGGAACCAAGACAGAATAAATAAATGAATAAAATATATTTAGAGACTTAACTGCTATTAGATGCTATGGATCCCGTATTGTAAATTGTGGGGGCTTTTTGCCCATCTTGCCTCTCCCAGCAGTAATGCCCTGGAAGAGAGAAAACAAAGCGCGTGAGTGACAGAAAGGCATCGTGAAGAGCACCTGTCTGAAATGACTTTGGGAAATGCTTCTTTTAATAACCGTAGACTTGTAACAGCTGTGTCTCAGCCATTGCATTTTTATAGTGGGAACTTTTGGCCTTCTCCATCCCTTGAAAATCTCTGCATTTTTATAGACGCGGCCTTTAAAGAGAGCAGCTGATGGGCAAATTAAAATCCGTCCTTGTAAAGTCTGCGTAGAAAAGACTGGCGGGTGCAGGGTTCTGATGATGCGTGAACCGGTATGGTTGGTGGGGGGGGGGGGGGGGGGGTGGGGGGGTGACCTTTGACCTTCAGAGCTCGTCTGCTCTTGACAAAGATGGCAAATCTGCTTCATAGCTCTCTGGTTTCAATTGTTGCTTCTACATTGCAGTTATAAATCTTAGTATAGTTAGACACTGGCACCAAGCTGGCAGATGAATGTAATTATCACTTGTGCGTGCCTTGGCACCATACGGCAGGACAAAGTGAGAGCTTCATTCTTTTGTATTGCCAGAATATTATGGCAGATTTAGGGGGACATGCAGAGGAATTAAGATACTCCAGCCAAACCGCTAAATACAAAGATCAGACACGTAGGATGGGGTCACTTCAAAAGAGACCTACAGCTTTTTTTTAGGTGTGCATGTGTAATGATCAGATAACTGCAAATCTTATCAGTGTTTTCACAACCTTATTCCTAGGAATAGATTTTAATTATATTCAGTATGTTCATGGGAAGAGACATATTTGCTCATTGCATAAGCAGATTGCACTTCCTGTTTACCTTGTTATCTCACTAATAAGGGTTAGTTGATTCAGAACAGTAGGCGCTGCTGTTGATATGATATTATACATCCACTGTAGCTGCTTCTGTCAAGCTAAAGTGTGTTTCCACTTTTTATAGCAGGTCTCCAAAGATGAACGGCGCCTGCGCTGTGAGTCCAGGTGCAAGCACCACCATCCAAGTGGACGTAGAGTCAGAATAAAAAATAGCCAAGCTAACCCAGGCTGTGCCTGAAGCGTGGCGAGCGAAGCGAGCCCACGGGGGCCCTGTTACTATGTGCTACTGTATGTCCACTTGGATGGTGGGGCTTGCACCTGGACTCAGTGCGCAGGCGCCGTTCTATAGAGACTTTCGGAGTCTCCTTGTCCTCCGTACTGCGCAATCGCTGCGTTTGCGCAGTACAGGGCAGACACTATCCGATGGCCGGACAGTTTTTGGCAGAACGCCGGGTGACACCACATCCAGTCCAGTGCCTCCCTTTTTTTTTTTTTTTTTTTTTTTTTTTCTTTCCTGCATCAAAAACTCATGAATAGTAGGTTATATGGTTTTCAGTGGCATAGTTCACACTGGTGCGGTCAGTTCAAGAAAAAAGTAAAACGTGGTAGAACGCACGTGTCCTTATTTAACCACTTGTCGACTGGGCCATAGCCGAATGATGGCTACAGCGCAGTCCCTTAATTCTGGGAAGGGGTACAATGACTTACTCCCAGAATTGCGCTTCGGACTTGGCACGTCACGGAGTAAGGTAAAGGGTCAATGACAGCGGCCCTTTATCACGTGATTGCTCCGTCCAATGACCATACATTTTACTTTATTTCATCCTCTTGCAATCCACCATACAACTTTCCTTGGGCTGATGAAAAGGGGCATTAATTGGGGCCCATTCAGGTAGTCTGTATTTACATGTGCTAGCCTGCTGATAGTAGGAGATAGCAGGAAGGTCAGCTAATCAATTTATTGCATCTCCTTTACTGTGTCCGGTCACAAGTTGGTTTTTTAACTGCAGCAGAATAAAGTCCGATTTCTAGTCTCCTAGGGCTGGCAATCTCAGGTCGCGATAGACAGACAAATATCCTCAATTCCCAGAACATTGCCAGGAAGGAGGGGCTGCCTAGGCGACCAGAAGTCGGAAGTGGGACAGGAAGTCCCACTCCAAACCAGGTGCCCCCCCCCCCCCAAAAAAAAAAGGACATGCCAATGGTGGCATGTTTGGGTGGAACTCGGCTTTAAACATTTTGATGTTTTCTATTATGAATAAAATATAGGTTTATTAGATTTGTGAATCATTGCGTTCTTTAGATTTTAGGCAGCGTCCCTACTTTTTGGAATTGGGATTGTATTTTGGTAGGTAAAACAGTGCTGATATTCAACTTTAAAGTCAACCTGCAAATTGTGGCTGCCATTTTTGTTCTTGCAGGTGCTAGTGGTGCAATTCATTCTGATCATCCTAGTCGCCCCCATTCTTGGTGATGATTCGGAAAGTATTGGAACCATTCTATATGTTTGAGAGTCAGGCAGCCAACCTCCTTAGGAGATCAGAAAATCCCAATGGTTTTTAAATTCCATAGCTTGCCACTTGCAAGGTGAAAACAGGACTGCAGTGGAAGTATTTGCTTTGTGAGCTACTAGGTGGGAAGGGGAAGGTACTTGAGACAGGGGGACAAGGGTTGGGGACATGCAGGCAGGAGAGTCACTCTGGTCTCCTGCTCAGAGATGGATCAAATGTTGACCAATTCAGCAAGGACTGGCCAAATTCCAGTTCATCTGTAGCTGTTCCTGCTCAACAGAAGTTGATCCAACGATAAACTATTCTAGATGACAGCGGAGGAGACCTGCTGTCAGAATATAATGGCACAATGTGGAGGATTCCTTTGTCCACCTCGCATGTGTGGATGGAGAGATCTGTTTGGGTTTTATTTTTTTTTCCTAATCGAAAATAAGCGGTATCTATAGCCAGCCCTAAATGCACTAAATGGGCAAAGCAGTAACCTAGACTAGGGAGGTGCATCCCAGAAACGGGCCCATTACTTTATAAATCTTTTCAGCAGGTGAATCAATCCTGGCAGAAAAGTTAAAAAGATGGATATTGCCGTTTTTGGCACAAGTTTACTTTTTTTTTATCCTGCAGAATTGCTCCAAAGTATGACTCAGCAGCAGCCGCGGGCATGCCAAGTTTTATAACCAGCGAGGATGGTAATTAACACCTTTTGCAGAGCCGTGGAGCGTGTAGGAGGGATGCTGAGCCCTGGAGGGGTTAAACGATTGGTTTTCTCAAGGTAGCTCCACAAAAGTCAGTTTTATGATGCAGTACTTTAGCCTCCCTTGCATCTTCTTCACTGGATTATAAATGTAAATCTCGCAGTTGGCGTGGTACATACTATTTTGTATTTTTTTTAGCTTTATCGTTTTTTGTACAATGCAGCAACATCCACACGTGGGATGCCCAACGTTAGATGTTTTGTTCCTTCACAGCAAATACAATTTTGAATGCTGGTACTGACTAGTATTCCAATGTTTCTCTTCTCCCTCCATTTTTCTCCATCACTCAGCTAATGTGACCCCAGCAGGGAGGGGCTCACACAAGGACACTTGTGCAGGCAACCATCATTCTCCTTATTAGCGGATGATGTTGTTGGTTGTTAGGATGCCGGCATCAGATGGTGTCCCCCATCACATAGTGTCTGCCCTGTACTGCACTTGCGCGGTACGGGGGACAGGGAGAAGCCGAACATCTCCGAAGATAAACTGCGCCTGCGCACTGTGTTCGTGCCCCACCATCCAAGTGGACATAGCGTTAGAATATAAAAGAGCCAAGCAAGGCCGTGCCCGAAGCATGGCGAGTGAAGTGTGCCTGCGAGGGGCCCTGTTACTATGAGCAATCGTATGTCCACTTGGATGGTGGGGCTTCAACCCGGACTCAGTGCACAGGCGTGGTTCTTCTTCGGAGATGTTTGGCTTCTCCTTGTCCCTCGTACTGCGCAAGCGACGCGCCTGCGCAGTACGGCCCGGACACTATCCGATAGGAGGACACTTTGTGTCAGAACACCGGCAGCTAGAAGGTTGTAATAGTCCCCAATAAAAATCTGTGCCTTTGTGTAACTAAAAGGCAGGCTTTCTCCTGTATCCAATTTTTGGGCTAACCTTTTGCCAAGGCACATCTAAAGATACGCCAAGGCGCCCCATGATGCCTGGGCACCCTTGTTAAAACAGTGTGATGTAGAGGCACCTTGCGAAACTCCCCACTTTTATGACAAGTCAGAGCATTAACGCAGAAATCTGATTGCATGAGAACTCGAGTAAAGCCTTGTACACATGAGGATATCAGACGAATGATCGTCTGGTCTGTTTTTTGTTTTTGTGTTTTTTTTTTTTTGCAAGCTATGCATTGAAAATCAAAAACCTGTGTGTAGCAGCTCCCTCAGCACCCCCAAATGACTTACCTGAGCCCTATCTCTCTCAATTGACTGTCCACGAGTTTCTTAGCCATCCGAGACTCAGCAGTGGTGCCATTGGCTCCCGTGGCTGTCAATCAATGTCAGTTAGCCAGAGAGGGGGCGGGTCCGAGTCGGATCTCTGTGTCTGCATGGACACACGGCGCTGTGACTCGGCTCGGGTGCCCCCATAGCAAGCTACTTGCTGTGGGGGCACTTGAGAGGAGGGAGGGGCCAACAGCAGTGAAGAGGGACCCGAGAAGAGGAGGATCTGGACTGCTCTGTGCAAAACGAACTGCACAGAGCAGGTAAGTATTACATGTTTGCTTGTAAAGTCTAGTTGGAAAAAAAAAAAAATTAAAAATTACTTTAAGTTACGAAAATTTTCATTCAACAGAATACAACTTCGGAAATCTACTGTATTATGTTGAGTTTTGTAAAGTATTCTTTCATTTCCCAGCATGAGTGGTCTTAGTCTTCAGATTTTTTTTTTAACCAATTCCTGACTGCCTTGCACATATATACTGCGGCAGAAAAGTACATACAGGCAGATTACCTGTATGTTGCCCTCTAAGAGGCGGCTTGCGGGCACAAGCCCACCAGGAGCTCCGTGACTGTGGTCATGGGTCTCGTGGACTCTATGTCCACAGGGATACCCGCAATTGTCTCATGGAGAGTAAGAACGGGGAGATGTAGGGAGACAGGGACACAGACATGTCCTGATGTCCACTGCAGCGTCATTCACTGGGAAGATCGGTGTGCTGCTTCCCCCGCCCCAGCTCTTATGCGGGTGAGAACAGAGGAAATGTGATCACTTATTTAAAATAAAAACAAAACTTTTTTGTTTCACCTTTCATTTCTATTTTAACCTGAATGCGTTGTTTTACAAGGTGATCATTTACAAACACTTAAGTACAATCAGCCTGCCCATAGATGGATAAAATCTTGACTGGTCCCAGCTGAACCGGCCAAGATTTGAAACCATCTTTGGCCAACTTAAAGTGGTTGTAAACCCTTTACAACCACTTTATACGACAGGCAAGCCTATAATAAGTCTTACCTGTAGCTACACTGGATATCTCCTTACCCTGCACGGTTTAGGAGATATCCCTGTATTTGCATGTGACGACATCATCCGCACATGCGCACTTAAGCAAACTGAAGCAACGGCACGTACGTGCCGTTGCTTCAGTTGTTACTGTCACAGGCGGCTCGCATGTGCGGGAGTGACGTCATTGCGGCTCCGGCCAGTCACAGTGCCGGAGCCGCAATACCCGTAAGTAACCCCCCCAGGGAGATGTCGGCCGCCGGCGTGGTGAACGAGGACCAATGCGGGGCTTTGATCTCAGGTAAGTAATTCATAATGGGCTAGTATACTATGTATACTAGCTCGTTATGCCTTTGTCTTGCAGACTCTGATGAAACATCGCTGGATCGTGATGGGGCTCAGGTAAGTATTTGGGGGGGCTGAGAGGGGCTGCTGCACACAGGTTTTTTTTTTTTTATCTTTAATGCGTAGAATATAAAAAACCTTTTGCCTTTAAAACCACAATAACCTCTTCCTTCCCAAGGTACGTCATTTGATGTCCTTGGCTTTGTGTGGGTATATCTGAATGATGCCTGCAGCTACAAGCATCATTCAGATAGTGGCTTTTTCAGCTAGTGATTCCCTACACCATAAGAACGATCATAGTGGCTGTTCGGTCGCTTGATTGTTCTGATGGGTGGCAAGAGGGGACTTTTTAAAAGTCAAACTAAAAATGAAAAGTAGCACCATTCCACAAGCGTGTACAATTTTGAAGCGTGATATGTCGGGTATCTATTTACTCGGCGTAACTTCATCTTTCACATTATGCAAAAAAATTGTACTAACTTATTTTTTTAATGTTGTTTTTTTCCTGTAAAAAAAGTGTTCGAAAAATTGCTGCGCAAATACTGTTGAGATAAAGTTGCAGTGACCGCCATTGTATTCTCCAGGGTCTTTCCTAAAAAAAAAAAAACATATATAATGTTTGGGGGTTCTATGTCATTTTAAAGCAAAAAAAACATATATGAATTTTTCATGTAGGAGAGAAATGTCAGAATTGGCCTGGATGGGAAGTGGTTAAGCAAAATTCAAGGTATTGGTAATTCTGTGAATGTACCCTTCCTGTCCGTTCTCAATGTTCATCTAGATATTGGCTTGTTTATTATTGCCTTTGTAAGCCTTGAACAAGAAGTATGCAATCTTTTTATGTTGTGGCTCCAAGCATCAAATGACACATTTTTGAGACCCCAGCCATATGGATTTTCCCCTCTTTTAGACATTTCCTAAAATGGACCCTTTCACTAGAACTCACACAACACAGGAGTCAATCGAATGTCAGCATTTTTAAAATACATTGTTTTGAGTAAATAAAGACACGGTGACTAGCTGGACACCTGACCCACTGATAACTCACCTTACCAGCATTCCTCCGCTGCTTCCTCAGCTGCCTCAGCTGGCAGAAATACCAGGTGCTTCTGTGTTTTGGGGAGCGTGTGATCTCCTCCCAGGTGATCTCCTCCCAGGTGATCTCCTCCCAGGTGATCTCCTCCCAGGTGATCTCCTCCCAGGTGATCTCCTCCCAGGTGATCTCCTCCCAGGTGATCTCCTCTGATCTCCTCCCAGGTGATCTCCTCTGATCTCCTCCCAGGTGATCTCCTCTGATCTCCTCCCAGGTGATCTCCTCTGATCTCCTCCCAGGTGATCTCCTCTGATCTCCTCCCAGGTGATCTCCTCTGATCTCCTCCTATTTGACCTCCTTAGTGTTAATAAAATCACAACAGTAAAATCAGTCTGTATATGCAGTAAAGCATGCTTGTTATACTCACTGTGGAACCTAAGGGGTTAATCCTCTGCATTATGTCCAAAGACTGTTTAATCCTGTCTTCTCTGATCCTCCCCGATCCTCCCCTTCTTGCACAGTCCCCAATCCATCTCCTGTTAGAACAGAGCATTGAAGTCACTCTGCTCATGCTTAGTTTGGTGTGTAGTGCTAGAGGTTTTTTTTGTTTGTTTTTTGTTTTTCTTGGGAGAATGCATGAGATCAGCACAGGGCCATTTAGCACTATCCAAACAAAGGTGCAGGGGTCCTGCAGCCTCATAGGACAATCAGGTGAGAATGAAATCTCCTACAAGCTTTAACCAGTCACTGATAGAAGTCACAAGACTGCTATATACTGCTAATGAGAAAAGGCATTTACAAGTTTATATTTACTAAGATAATTGCTTCTCCATGTACTGTGGCAGACCAGATATAGTGAATGCAGGGTTTAGTAACACTTTAAAGCGGTTGTAAACCGCTGAATGGGGGGGGGGGGGCTACCTGTAAGGCAATGGCCTAATATGCTAGTATGTATGCAATACTAGCACATTATGCAATACTTGCCTTCCAGCGGGTGGAAGGTAAGTATTTCATAATGTGATAGTATTTGATACATACTAGCACATTATGCCATTGCCTTACAGCCCCCCCCCCCAACCGCTTTCAAGTGTTATTAAACCCTGGACCCTGCATTCACTATATCTGGTCTACCGCAGTACACAGAACATGGACACACAATTATTTAATTAGTTCACCGCTGAGACGGCTGACATCTTCCCCTGGTATTTCTTCGGGGTTTGGAGGCTGTGGCGTGTGAGTGGCTGGAGCCGCGATGACTCGGTTTCCGGAACAGGATCTGAAGGTCCGGCACTGTAAGTCGCCCCTTCAAAGAGCATGCGCCGATGATGTCGTTGGTTGCATGCATTTTATATATCTCCTAAACAGTGCAAGTTTAGGAGATGTTCACAGTACCTACAGGTAAGCCTAATTATATAACCTGTAGGTACTAGTGGTGTAACAGAGTTTACAATGACTTTTAGCAGCCAATTGCTGGGTCAGGTCGCAGTCACATGGTAAAGGGGGTGACTTTTATCTGTTCCTCCCAGCATTCGATACCAGAAGAAACTGGGAATTTTTGGCGCTAGCTGCAAAAGAGGTAGAGTGGCACGGGAATGGCACGGGAATGCTAACAAGGTATGTATCTGTCTGGTGGGCTTTACACAAATGCCATCACTTTGCCCTTGTCTAGTAAATTGGCATCAACCCTGAATTGGGGGTGTCCACCTTGTACTGGCCATAAAATAAATCAAAATATTGATCCCCCATATACATCATGGCACCTTCTATCCTGGAGGTGTTTCACGTCAATAAAGACCAACATGCTGAGAATTTCCCATTTTAAGAGTCTCTACAACTAGTCAATATCATATGATGCTATGTGAAGCTCAAAAAACCTTTCGTCTGCTTGGTGGATAATGACCCTTGCAAAAGATGGCCGAGACGATCTTGAAAAGTGTGGGTGCAATCTAAAGGCTTACCCCAAACGTAAAGGAAATGTACTTTCTTGCCTCATTTGACCTCTTGATTCTGGCCTGGGTGCATTGTGCAGCCCAAATGTGTCATCAAAGCATTTCTGGATGTAATCTCTTGGATGGCAGCTGTCCGGTGATGTCTTATTATAATAGAATGCTGACAAGTCACCTTTGTGTTTTCTGTCTGCAGAATTCTATACGACACAACCTGTCATTGAATAAGTGCTTTCTGAAAGTGCCTCGATCCAAGGACGACCCTGGAAAGGTAAATGGCTACGTTCCTGCATTAATGTCATAAAAAGGGACTTGGGTGTACGTTTTAATATACATCTATTAATGATGGGTGGTAATCCAAAAAGGATCAGGGAGCACAGAATTAGGATTGTGGTCATTGGTGACTTGCTATTTAAGCAGCATCCTCTGGGCCTTGCTGCCATCCTTGTCCTTCATTTCATGGCAAGTCAATGACCTGACACAAGTATGTGCCTCTCAAGTGTCCTCAAGCTTCGCTTGCTGCTGTTCCAGGTCAGTGACTTAAAGTGATGCTGGGATAACAAAATGGATCAAGCTAACAGGTCCAAAAAAAAATGACTAAGGCCCCTTTCACACTGCTGCGACTTGAAAGTCGTGCTATTTTGCAGTTATATTTCAGGGAATGCCTGTGTAAACGTGAGGTCTATGGAGCTCAACTTGCATCAGTCGTACCAAAGTAGTACAGGGATTACTTTGAAGTCACACAGATATGAATGGTGCTCTTTGGAAATCATAGCAAAACAGTGCCAAGTCGCACAAGTGTGAAAGGGGCTTAATACTTTTCTGTGGGGGGTCAGTTAGTTAAATATTCCTTTTTTCCAGACATGTGAGAGCAGCTTCTATCAAGCAACTTTTAGATGTGCTTATCATGTGCACCCTGAAATATGAACTTGATTAGTGTCAGACTCCCCACAGAGGCTAACCTATCTCCTGCTCAGCACGAGTTTGACCATCGGAGCTTCTGGTGGAAAGTGAGAAGCTTATCAGCACTGACCTCAGCCATGAAGATAGCTGTTATAGGAGCCTTAGGCCAGCCATGCACACTTTGAATCTCGTCCGGTTTAGCAGGAACCGGCTGTGCTTCAAAACGTTAATGGGCAGGCTGAATGTACCAAGTTGGTTCATGAACTTGGGTACAACCAGCCTGCCAGATTCTCTTATGATAATTATGGTCTTCTCCCGGTGAGGATGACTTGCCCCGCTGGGAGCAGACAATGGCTCAGCAGGAGGGATTCCCCTGTCTGCACTATCCATGTTGGTGGGGGAATTGTGCAAATTTCTTTCCTGCAACCCGTGGTTGCAGGAAAGAAATTTGCACAGTGTATGGTCGTCCATGTATGGGCAGGCTAAATGTACCCAAGTTGATTGATTGATTGACTTGGGTACAAACAGCCTGTCAGATTTTGCCTGTGATTATTTTTTAGAGGCTATTATAGCCACTAGCGTAATCTCTGTGTTCTCCCAGCGGGGGGGGGGGGGGGGGCAGGTTCCCCCACTGAAAGAACACAATGGCTCAGATGAAGGGATTTCCCAATCAACATTCATTGTGTTAACAGGGGAATCAAGTGATTCAACTCCCCGTGGTTGCAGGAAAGAAAATCGCTCCATCTATGGCTGAATTTAGGCTGGCCATACATTATGCAATTTTGTTGTACAATTTAATTTAAATTTCTCAAAACCATATAATATGAGCTCAAACCTAAACACTTTCAATCTGCAATCAGGCAGGCCCGTGTGCTACATAGTTGAAGGCAAATCTAAAGGAAAGCTAATAAGATAATTGTATAATGTATGGCCATCTTTGTGCCCTGACAAGGAGCGCATACAAATGGATAAGTTCACTTTTTTTGAAAAAATAATAAATATACATATTTTTCAGGAAAAAAATAAACGTGCATTGTTTTTTTTATTTATTTATTTTCACAAGAGTTTGCAGAGCATTGCACTAAGATTAGTGGATCATGGGTGCGGTGTGGGGCTCCTGCACACATTGCCTTCAGCTCTGTTGCTCATACATGTGTATGGGATTTCTGTTAGAGTTGTAGGCAGTGTGAATGGACTAAAGCCCCATACACACTATCAGATTTTCTGCTGAGTTTTTCCTTCAGAGTTACCAAAACCATGTAGTACAAGGGCCTGCCTGATTGCATACACATTGAAACTCCTAAGGTTTGACCTCATATTATATGGTTTTGGTAAATCTGAAGGAAAAACTCAACAGAAAATCTGATAGTGTGTATGTGGCTTAAGAGTATGCTAATCGGCATGCTCGCAGTCCATTGAGAACAAGCAGCAGTTTACCATTGTGAATGGATGACATGGTTCTGTGGGTAGAGCCCTTCACAGCTGTGCTGTCTTCTAAATGTGACAGCAGGGTGTGTGGGGAGAGGATCCCCTGCCTGCTGTGGGGGGGGGTACGGACGGACAGGGGTGTGGGAGGCAGATCTGGAGCATGTTACACCCTAAATATGTAACCTGCAAGCTTCCCCTTTAGGCAGCCCATAAATGACTCTATTTTGCCTATTTTATGACTGGTTCTCTTTTAAAGATATCCAGCATGACCTTCAATAACCATGTCTGACAAATCGCTGTAAAGATTAAATGACTCTTTTATGTGATTGTAAAGCCTTCCCAGGTAGAGGTGTTATGGCCTTATTTGCAGACAGCAACAACTAAAAAGCACTTGTTTTTCTTTGTTTTTCTAGGGTTCCTATTGGGCAATAGACACAAATCCAAAGGAGGATGCGCTACCAGCTCGGCCAAAGAAGAGGCCGCGATCTGGAGAGCGGGTATGTACACCTGTCTGCCTCTAATAGGCAAGGGATGCAGAGAAGGTGGCTGCTGCAATGTGCCAGGGCACCTAGCATAATGGCTATCCATTCTATTCAATGGATTATTTATACACGGAGCACACAACCTGCCTATATAGTGCTTCTAAATTCATCCTGGATTTAAACACTTTCAGCCCGTAGGACATCATATTACATCCTTAGTTGAAGTGGTAATATCAGAATGATGCCTGCAGCTACAGGCATCATTCAGATATATATTTTTTTCAGCCGTCGATTCCCTGTAATGTAAAAGCCATCCTAGCCGCTATTCATTCACTGGATTGCTTTCAGAGGCAGTGGGCCGCCGCCCCATTGCCTTTCTGGGCTCTCCGGTGTGATCAGGAAGCCGGATTACCATGGAGATAGCCGTGGTCTGGACGGTCCCCAGCCATCTCTAGGACCCTGGGAGGCCACAAGGAATGTCATGACATCCCAATCTAGCAGATGTAAACACTGCCAGTTTTTTTTCTTCCTGTAACGCAGGGATCAGTGTTGTGTTGTGGAGGTTTATATTTTTCATCTCATGCTTTCCAGGGTAGAGGAAATATCTGGGGTCTTATTGACCCCAGATGTCTCCATATAGAGGACCTATCATGCCTTATTCCTATTACAGGGATGTTAAAAATTTAAAGGGATGGTGTATAAATAAAAAAAATAATAAAAAATGTAAAGCACCCCCATCCTCTCATGCTCGCACTCAGAAGTGAACGCATAGTAGGTTGCTCCCACATATGTTAATTGCGTTCGCACCACACGTGAGGTATCGCCGTGAACATTTGAGCAATAATTCTTGCACAAGATCTCCTTTGTAACTCTTAACTGCTAACCTGTAAAATTTTTAAAGGGTAGCCTATGGAGATTTTTTTAAGTACCAGAGTTTGGCACCATTCCAAGAGTGTGTGTAATTTTAAAGCGGGACATGTTGGCTTTATATTTACTCGACATAACATCATCTCTCATTTCACAAAAAAAAAATTGGGGTTCATATTGTATTTGTTTTTTAATTCATAAAAAAGAGCCAATTCTAGCATTCCTCTCCCACGTGTAAAAAAAATAAAAATAAAAAAAAAATATTTTTTTTAACTAGAAAGTTCACTCAGAACACACACATAATCTATATATTGTGTGTATGTGTTTAACTTTCTAGTAGTGACAAAAAGAAGCGTTTTACATGTAGGAGAGGAATGGCAGAACTGGCTCAGTATGAAAGTAGTTGTGTGCTTTTGGAAAATATATTGTATTGTGGGTTTTAAGTCCATTTTTCAGGACCAAAAGTTTTAATGTGGGTTCAAAGGGCCTAGTAGCGAAAAGGTTAGAGGCTTCAAAGTTCATGGTTTCTAGCAATGAAGAGAAGAAGTCTACTGGACATGTAGGGGTTAATCACGTGCTGCCCTGCCTAGCAGTTGTTTTTTGAGCGGGAAGCCCCTTGCAGCTCTACAGTGCAGTGGAAAAGCCCGTACATATAGGTGACTTCATCATAGTGACATTAACTACAGCTGAGAATGAAACTATGCAAATGCATACTTGGGCAATAAAAGAAACTATGCCAGAGATTTCACAGAGAAGACATAATGCAGCCGCCGAGAGAGATGTTGTCACTCAGCAATGAATGAGGAAATCTGACCAGGGCGAGCCTTTCTCGTGGCGATGTGGTCACACAGCGTGACAAATGTGTTTAATTTTCTCCCGTCAGCAGCAGAGTCCTGCATTTGTCAAGGTTGTTTTGTCATGGCTTGTGTAAGCTGCAAGATAGACTCAGGTAAACTTCATAAAAAAAAAAAAAAAAAAAAAAAAAAATACCCGTTTATTCTTATGTATTAACAAAAAATAAATAATGAACTAAATAAATGAACTGAATTAGATTAAGCTGGTATAAGCGTTAGAGACCTGTCTTTATATTGGCCGTGTGTAATCCCCAAACCACAGAACTAAAGCTAGGAATAGATGGATCAACATTCAGCGGGTGTAACATTCACATGTCTATAATATTTGTCTACTCATACACTTTATCTAATTGGGTCGGTATGTACTAACTAAGACTTCACTGGTGTATGCATGTATGCCCCCTTAGTTTCTACTGTGTACCATTTAAATGGTCCTACGTAGGTCCATGTGTCCAGGGAATGCCCAATATGAATTGCATTGCTTTGTGTCTGTCTATTTATTTCTAGTTATATTTTTCTTATACTGAATCATTAACCACCAACATCTGTGGTTAACAGAGGACAGAATTAAAATTAGACTGGGGAAACTTAACATCTAATAAATCACCGGGACCAGATGGTTTGCATCCGAGGGTACTTAAGGAACTCGGTCAAGTAATTGCCAGACCATTGTGCCTAATTTTTAGTCTACTGACTGGATTGGCACCAGGTGATTGGAGAAAAGCCAATGTAGCACCAATATTTAAAAAGGGCCCAAAATGCATCCCTGGGAATTACAGACCAGTTAGCCTAACATCAATAGTATGCAAGCTCTTGGAGGGTATGATAAGGGACTATATACAAGATTTTGGTAACGAGAATGGTATCATTAGCAGTAATCAGCATGGATTCATGAAGAATATTTATTGCCAAACCAATCTGTTAAACTTCTATGAGGAGGTGATTTGCCATCTAGATAAAGGAAGGCCTGTAGATGTGTATCTGGATTTTGCAAAAGCTTTTCACACAGTTCCCCATAAACAGTTATTGTACAAAATCAGGTCCATTGGCATGGACCATAGGGTGAGTACATGGATTAAAAACTGGCTACAAGGGCGAGTCCAGAGGGTGGTGATAAATGGGGAATGGTTAGATGGTCAGATGGGTAGTGGGGCCCCGCAGGGTTCTGTGCTGTGACCAGTCCTATTTATTTTGTTAACCACTTGAGAGCCGCACTATAGCCAAATGACGGCTACAGCGCGGATCTCCTTTTCCGGGACTACGTCTATTGCGCGCCCTGTGATCGGCGAGTCTATGAGACTCGCCTGATCACCGATCCATGCAAGGGGTCGATCCCGACCCCTTATCACGTGATCAGCTGTCAGCCAATGACAGCTGATCATGTGATATAACGGAGCCAGTAATCGGCTATTATTCCTCCTCGCGCTGTTAGCGCGAGGAGAAAAAAAAAAGCCGATCACCGGTGGCCGTGATCGGGACATCAGTCCCAATCATGGCCAGCCCTGCCAGTGCCCACCTGCCCCCTGCCAGTGCCACATTAATAAAAAGAAAGTGCCCACAGTGCCACCCAGCAGTGCCCACAATCTGCCTCAACAAAGGTGCTGCACCCCAGTGCCACATATCCGTGCCCAGCAGTGCCACCTATCAGTCCCATCTATCAGTGGTGCCCATCTGTGCCGCCTTATCTGTGCCCATTAGTGCTGCCTTAACTATGCCCATCAGTGCGCACCAGTGCAGTCCATCAGTGCCGCCTCATCAGCCACTTCAATGAAGGAGAAAAATGACCAGTTTGCAAAATTTTATAACAAACTATTAAACATGATTTTTATTTATTTTTTTGCAATTTTTTTGTTTGTTTAGCAAAAAAGAAAACTCTGAGCTGTATTTAAATACCACCAAAAGAAAGCTCTATTTGTGGGAAAAAAAATGATAAAAATTTCATTTGGGTACAGTGTTGTATGCCCGCGCAATTGTCATTCAAAGTGCATCAGCGCTGAAAGCTGAAAATTGGTCTGGGACTGAGGGGGGTTTAAGTGCCCAGTAAGCAAGTGGTTAATAAACAACCTGAAGGATGGGGGTAAATATTTCAATCTCTGTATTTGCGGACGATACTAAGCAAAGCAGGGCGATAACTTCTCTGCAGGATGTGGAAACCTTGCAAGAACATCTGAACAAATGAATGGATTGGGCAACTACATGGCAAATGAGGTTCAATGTAGAAAAAAAAAGTAAAATAACGCATTTGAATGGCAACAATATGAATGCAATCTATACACTAAGGGGAGAACCTCTAGGGCAGTGATGGCGAACCTTAGCACCCTAGTTGTTTTGGAACTACATTTCCCATGATGTTCATGCACTCTGCAGTGTAGTTGAGCATCATGGGAAATGTAGTTTCAAAACATCTGGGGTGCCAAGGTTCACCATCACTGCTCTAGGGCTATCTAGGATGGAAAAGTACCCGGGGGCCCTAGTAGATGATAGGCTCAGCAATGGCATGCAATGCCAAGCTACTGCTAACAAAGCAAACAGAATATTGGCATTAAAAAGGGGATCAATGCCAGAGATAAAATAATTCTCCTGCTGTACAACAATCTGGTCCGGCTGCACATGGAGTATGCTGTCCAGTTCTGGGCACCAGTCCTCAGGAAGGATGTACTGAAAATGGAGCGAGTACAAAGAAGGGCAACAACGCTAAGAAAGGGTCTAAAGGATATTAGTTATAAAGAGACGCTTGAGAGGGGATATGATTTCAATTTATAAATACCATACTGGTGACCCCACAATAGGGATAAAACTTTTTGCGAAAGGTAGTTTAAGAAAACATGTAGCCACTTATTAAAATTAGAATAACAGAGGTTTAACCTTAAACTACGTAGAGGGTTCTTTACTGTAAGAGCGGCAAGGATGTGGCATTCCCTTCCACAGGCGGTCTCAGCGGGAGGGGGAATCAATAGTTTGAAAAAAACGATTGGATAAGCACCTGAATGACCACAACATACAGGGATATACAATGTAATACTGACATAATCACACACATAGGTTGGACTTGATGGACTCGCGCGGACGGCATAACGCCCCCCCCCCCCCACCCTCGCGCGGACGGCATAACGCCCCCCCCCCCTCGCGCGGACGGCATAACGCCCCCCCCTCCTCGCGCGGACGGCATAACGCCCCCCCCTCCTCGCGCGGACGGCATAACGCCCCCCCCTCCTCGCGCGGACGGCATAACGCCCCCCCTCCTCGCGCGGACGGCATAACGCCCCCCCTCCTCGCGCGGACGGCATAACGCCCCCCCCCCCTCGCGCGGACGGCATAACGCCCCCCCCCCTCGCGCGGACGGCATAACGCCCCCCCTCCTCGCGCGGACGGCATAACGCCCCCCCTCCTCGCGCGGACGGCATAACCGCCCCCCCCCCCCTCCTCGCGCGGACGGCATAACGCCCCCCCCCCCTCCTCGCGCGGACGGCATAACGCCCCCCCTCCTCGCGCGGACGGCATAACGCCCCCCCCTCCTCGCGCGGACGGCATAACGCCCCCCCCTCCTCGCGCGGACGGCATAACGCCCCCCCCCTCCTCGCGCGACGGCATAACGCCCCCCCCCCTCCTCGCGCGGACGGCATAACGCCCCCCCCTCCTCGCGCGGACGGCATAACGCCCCCCCCCCCTCCTCGCGCGGACGGCATAACGCCCCCCCCCCCTCCTCGCGCGGACGGCATAACGCCCCCCCCCCTCCTCGCGCGGACGGCATAACGCCCCCCCCCCTCCTCGCGCGGACGGCATAACGCCCCCCCCCTCCTCGCGCGGACGGCATAACGCCCCCCCCCCTCCTCGCGCGGACGGCATAACGCCCCCCCCCTTCCTCGCGCGGACGGCATAACGCCCCCCCCCCCTCCTCGCGCGGACGGCATAACGCCCCCCCCCCCTCCTTGCGCGGACGGCATAACGCCCCCCCCCCTCCTCGCACGGACGGCATAACGCCCCCCCCCCCCCCCCTCCTCGCGCGGACGGCATAACCCCCCCCCCTCCTCGCGCGGACGGCATAACGCCCCCCCCCCCCTCCTCGCGCGGACGGCATAACGCCCCCCCCCCCTCCTCGCGCGGACGGCATAACGCCCCCCCCCTCCTCGCGCGGACGGCATAACGCCCCCCCTCCTCGCGCGGACGGCATAACGCCCCCCCTCCTCGCGCGGACGGCATAACGCCCCCCCCCTCCTCGGCGGACGGCATAACGCCCCCCCCCTCCTCGCGCGGACGGCATAACGCCCCCCCTCCTCGCGCGGACGGCATAACGCCCCCCCCCCCTCCTCGCGCGGACGGCATAACGCCCCCCCCCCCCTCCTCGCGCGGACGGCATAACGCCCCCCCCCTCCTCGCGCGCGGACGGCATAACGCCCCCCCTCCTCGCGCGGACGGCATAACGCCCCCCCCCCTCCTCGCGCGGACGGCATAACGCCCCCCCCCTCCTCGCGCGGACGGCATAACGCCCCCCCCCCTCCTCGCGCGGACGGCATAACGCCCCCCCCTCCTCGCGCGGACGGCATAAGCCCCCCCCCCCTCCTCGCGCGGACGGCATAACGCCCCCCCCCCTCCTCGCGCGGACGGCATAAACGCCCCCCCCCCCCTCGCGCGGACGGCCATAACGCCCCCCCCCCCTCCTCGCGCGGACGGCATAACGCCCTCCCCCTCCTCGCGCGGACGGCATAACGCCCCCCCCCCCTCCTCGCGGACGGCATAACGCCCCCCCCTCCTCGCGCGGACGGCATTACGCCCCCCCCTCCTCGCGCGGACGACATAACGCCCCCCTCCTCGCGTGGACGCCATACCGCCCCCCCCCTCGCGCGGACGCCATACCGCCCCCCCCCTCGCGCGGACGCCATACCGCGCCCCCCCTCCTCGCGCGGACGCCGTACCGCCCCCCCCTCCTCGCGCGGACGCCGTACCGCCTCCCCTCTCCTCGCGCGGACGCCGTACCGCCTCCCCTCTCCCCTCTCCTCGCGCGGACGCCGTACCGCCCCCCCTCCTCGCGCGGACGCCGTACCGCCCCCCCTCCTCGCGCGGACGCCGTACCGCCCCCCCATCCTCGCGCGGACGCCGTACCGCCCCCCCTCCTTGCGCGGACGCCGTACCGCCTCCCCCCTCCTCGCGCGGCGCCGTACCGCCTCCCCTCTCCTCGCGCGGACGCCGTACCACCCCCCCCCCTCCTCGCGCGGACGCCGTACCGCCCCCCCCTCCTCGCGCGGACGGCGTACCGCCCCCCCCCCCCCCCCTCCTCGCGCGGACGCCGTAACGCCCCCCTCTTCCTCGCGCGGACGCCGTACCGCCCCCCTCTTCCTCGCGCGGACGCCTTACCGCCCCCCCCCCTCTTCCCCGCGCGGACGCCTTACCGCCCCCCCCGCTTCCCCGCGCGGACGCCTTTACCGCCCCCCCCCCCTCTTCCCCGCGCGGACGCCTTACCGCCCCCCCCCCTCTTCCCCCGCGCGCCTTACCGCCCCCCCCCTCTTCCCCGCGCGGACGCCTTACCGCCCGCCCCCTCTTCCCCGCGCGGACGCCTTACCGCCCCCCCCCCCCTCTTCCTCGCGCGGGCGCCTTACCGCCCCCTCTCTTCCTCGCGCGGGCGCCTTACCGCCCCCTCTCTTCCTCGCGCGGGCGCCTTAACCGCCCCCCCATCCTTTTTTTTAAAATGATGCTCAAAGTTTACAAACTAAATTATTCATGTACTTGATGCATTTTACATGTCGGTGATGCAGAAATCAATAATGCATTTGTCATTTCAGGCCTCAACACCTTACAGCATCGATTCAGATTCCTTGGGAATGGATTGTATAATCTCTGGAAGTGCCTCTCCGAACATGGCTATTAACACTGTGACAAACAAAGTAAGTCTCCTTATATGTGTGGGATTGCAAAACCCAATTGAAGTGAACAGAAGTCTGTAAACACAGGCTGTTAAATCTGTGAAGACGGCTATGTAGTACAACAGTCTGCCCAACCAGCCTCGCTTTACGTAGCTTTGATGTAATCTAAAGGAAATTGTAAAATTTAAATGGTAACCTGTATACACATCTTTACAGTCTAAGCCCCCGTACACACGGTCGGAGAATCCGTCGGAATGTGTCCTATCGGACCGTGTTGTCGGATAATCCGACTGTGTGTGGTATGCATCGGACTGATTCCGTCGGACCAAGTTTTCCAACATGTTGGAAATATTTTCCGACCAACTGGTCCGATCGGACATACTCCGATCATGTGTAGAGAATTTCGATCGGACAAAGTGCCACGCATGCTCAGATCAAATTCCTACATCAAAGCTATTGGCTACTAGCCTGAACGTAGTCCCATCGTAACGAAATTACGTCATCACGTTATGAAAGATCGGCTTTTTCGACAACTTTGTCCGACTGTGTGTATGCAACAGTTTCGGACAAGATCCGACAGACAAAATCCGACGGATTTGGTTGCCGAAATGTCCGACTGTGTGTACAAGGGCTAAGAGGCATTTTTATAAAGCACTGAATCTGCCACTCTCCAATCATTCACTGCAGGCAAATCCTTTTTGTTACTGCAAGGCCAGCATTGGATTTCCAATGACTGTATAAGGGGAGCAACTTTCTGATTTAATAAAAAACTGGAACGGTAGTTTAAGGGGGGGGGGGGAAGAGTTTCGTCAGATTGTTGACCCTCCCTTCTAGATTGTAAGCTCTTACCAGCAGGGCCCTCTGATCACTCCTGATTTGTATTGTAAGTGTACTGTCTGCACTCATGTTGTAGAGCGCTGCGCAAACTGTTGGTGCTATATAAATACTGTATAATAATAATTGTTGGCTGTATGAACAAGCTGTAGTACTGGCACACAAATCCCCAGGATGGACAGAGCGGTGTCCTGTCCAACCAGTTAGATTGCTCATTCTATTTTTTTTATGTGCAGTGTAAGTAGTAAGGGTTTTTATTCCAATATATTTTTTTTTTTTTTTTTAAGAAATCCCCTTCAATGGGCCCTATGGGAGACGTTTGTTCTTCCTTGAATCATGGTGTCCTTTTTGTTTAATTTTTTATATCCAGATCTGTGCAGTAATCCAGGGTGAAATAACGTCTACGTGTTGCCTTTGTTTAGGAGTTTCCTGTAATACAGACCAGTCACGGCTGCGCTCTCCCCATTTGCAGGATGACTGGTCTCATCCACCTCCTGTAGTTTCTGCTAGATCCCTACACCTGCACTGCTCTCTGCACATTCTGTGTACAGCACATGGATAACATCACCACCAATTTTACAAGCTATTATCTACTGTATGTTTACAAAGGCGTTTTGTTAAGCACAATAGTCAACAGGTTCACAAGAAACGTGTTCAGAAAAAAGACACAAATTAACTGCCAAAGATTTGAGAAGAATTAAACTTGAAGCTTCCAGGAGCCCCATTATCCTCCAGTACTGTCGTATTCCAGAACTGCAACAAACCTTGAGGGCCTGGAATTACAAGGTGCTCCATGCTCAGAGACATGGCCAAGGTGAGGAAGGCTGAAACTTGACCACCACAGAAAAAGACATTAGACTGGGCCAAGAAATATTTGCAGATAGATTTGGCAGTGGTTTTATGAACTGGTGAGATGCGAGCGACTCTTGAAAGACCAGATAGAAGGGCCTGTGACTGGATCAGTAACGGGCACAGAGCTCCACTTCAACTCAATGCCAACAAGGTGGAGGTGGGGTACTGGTATGGGCTGGTATTATTAAAGATGAGCTAGTTGGACCTTTTCCGGTTGAAGATGGACTCCAAATCAACTTCCAAATTTACTGCCAGTTTTTAGAAGAGACTTTCTTCAAGCAGTGGTACAGTAAAGAGTCTGCATCTTTCAAGAAGACCATATTTATGCAGGACAATGCTCTATCGCATTCATCGAAGTACTCCACTGCATAGCTAGCCAGTAAAGGCATTAAAGGGATCGTAAAGTAATTTATTTATTTTTTTAAATAACAAACATGTTATACTTACCTCCACTGTGCAGCTCGTTTTGCACAGAGTGGCCCCGAACCTGCTCTTCTGGGGTCCCTCGGCAGCTGTCTCAGCTTCCTCCCGCAGGTACTTCTCACGTTCATGCGAGCTCCCTCGCATGGTGAGAAGCACCTGCGGGCGCACTCCCGTGATACAGCCAGCGGCTATAGCCGCTCGCTGTATCACACGGCCCGCCCCCGGCGCTCTTCGTCAGTGGATGTGATTGACAGCAGCGCAAGCCAATGGCTGCACTGCTTTCCATCCATCCACTCCAGCCAATCAGCGGCAAGGCTGAGTGGTGAAGAGGACGTCGGGGGCAAGCGCGGGATTTTCGAGGGGTGAGGTAAGTAAAGCGGGGGAACTGGGGGCGCAGGCACTGTCAGATGTTTCACCTTAATGCATAGAATGCATTAAGGGGAAAAAACATTTACCTTTACAACCCCTTTAAGGATGAAAGAATGACATGACTCCTTTCCTCACCTGACCTAAACCCTATGGGATTGGAAGATTTACAGTGAAGGAAAATAGTGTCTGGGAGGCTGTGGTTGCTGTTGCACACAAAATTAATTGTCTACAGATCAAGAAACTGGCGACGGATTTCATGAATGGAAGGCTTATGACTGTTTTTGAAAAGCGTGACTGCCGGTATATTGGTCACTGATTTTATTTATATATATTTTTTTATGTCGTTATATTACAAAAAAACTTTTTTGGAGTTATTATTCTCACTTTAACAGATGAGAATATACAAGTGAGATGGGAAATTTGTCCTTTTTAATTTAGTTGCTCAATAATTGTGCACACATAGATATTCTCCTAAGAAATCCAAAACCTCACTTTTTTTACTTTCTTAAATATTCAGGTTTGACGTTTATTAACATTTTGGATTGACCAAGGGCACTGCAGTTCAATAATGAAATTAATTCTCAAATACAACTTGCCTATTGTGCACACAGTGTGTGTGGCCAGTTAAAAACAAAACAAAAAAACGTGTAAGGCAAAGAAAGTTTTCACTTTGGAGGAAGACAAGTAAAGGACATATGCTTTCCTTCCTTGTGCTTCTGTCTCCAATTTCTCTCTGAAATCAGTGCAGCCATGCTGGGCGCCGTCCACTCGCCCATGTCATTCATTCAGAGTTCTGTGATGGCTGATGGCTTGTAGTTCTCAGTGAACTACGAGGGAGCTGATGAGTTCATTGAGTCTTCCTGTAATTCAGTAACTGCCTGGCCTCTAAGTATTACATTGACAGTTCTGCTAATCATGGGTGCAATGCTTTACAGGCTCCTAATAAAAAAGAAAAATGCATGCGCATTTTTGTACCTGCAAAAAATGTGCATTTTTTTTTTTTTTTAAGGTGAACTTGGCCTTTAGTTTTTCTTTTAAAAATCTGCTACGGCCTAAGTAGAAATGCCTGCCTCCTGCCAGCATGCTGCAGAGAAAGACCCTTGTTTTCTGTGTGGAACCCCTTTCTCTCTGTAGAGGTCCCATGTGCCTCCTGATGAGCAAATAAATCCTCCTGCAATGAGCAAAGTTCTTTTTGATTGGAGAGCTCTGCCTCTGACTCACAAGGGATCTCTGCAGAGAGATTGCTGCATGCTCGCCAGTAACGGGTATTTCTACCCGGGCTGCAGCTGCATTTTATAGAAAACAAACAAAATTTGTACACCGTTTTTTGTTTTAATGCTTCTGGAACAAATTTAGCTGGTCTAAATTGGAAGTTCAATTAAGCTTTATGTACTTTGTGCCTTTATCACACTTAGTGCTAGTTCACACCAGACTCAGTTCCATGTGTTTTTTTTTTTCTGCACTAAAAATGCATATTTTCCATGTATTCCAATGGCTCTAGTTCACATCATGCAGTCAGTTTCCAGTGCAGAAACTAACCGGAAAACTGACTGCATGGTGTGAACTAGAGCTATTGGAATATATGGAAAACACTGTGCCTGCATTTTGTGCAGAAAAAAAGTGCACAAAACTGCACGGAACTGCATCTGGTGTGAACTGGCCCTTAGTGTTGAGCAGCTCTCCAGTCTTTTGCACCTGTTGTCTGGAATTGCTTTATAAGTTTTAAACCTAACAATACGATTTACTGTGATGTTTTTTATTTTATTTTCCCCCAGGTAACTTTATACGGTAACACGAGTCAGGATGGCAATGACAGTCCTCGAAGTAGCCTTAACAACAGCCTCTCGGATCAGAGTGTGTCGTCCTTAAACTTGAACAGTGTTGGCAGTGTGCACAGCTATACACCGGTGAGCAGGCCTCCTCTATACATTGTACAGGCGATTCCACTCCCACTTCACACGTCTCCTTCCAACAATAACAGCCCAGGTCTGACAAGGGTGTTTTCACAAGCTGTAATGTGTTTTACTAGGCACACCGTGTACTTCTGACATAAATCACTCACTTCTGCCACTGAGGGCCTGTGTTTGGGGTTTATACCTTGTTTAAAATAGCTGAGGATGGGTGCTGCAGAGTACGCCAGTCACCAAATATAAAGCTTTGCTGTGTAGGGGGAGATAATGGCAGCTTTGTTTGATAAACATGTTGGAAAGACAGATTCAATTATATGAAGGAGTGGTGTACCAAAAAATGCAGACTTTTATTTGAAGTAGAGCTGCAGGGTATACACACAGTGCACATTGTGAGTTGTTATTGTAAGATCGGCCTGAGATTGATTTTGATGTGACATTTTTGCTTTTCCTTGACGACCTGTGTTTTCTGATCATTTTTATTTCAAGTAAAATTTATATAATCTCCCTTTTAAGGGCGTCTGCATATCGAGTGGAGTGGATAACGTCACCTACTTTAACGCCCATCTTGGGGTAAAAATGAATGCCCCCCCCACACTGCAAGGCGTTAATGCACTGCTGTTGCTACTCTTGTTAACATGCTCTGCGGGGATCCCGATTCTTCCAACAGTCGGGTAAAACCCCATTTTGACTGATGTGACAGAGCCAGTACAGGCTCTTCGGGGATCCCTACAATAAATGTCGTGATTCCCCCCAGCTGCCTGACTGGCAGCTGGCTCAGTCTCTCAGCTGTGCCACCGAGACCCTGAGCCAGCCTCTCCCACCCCCTCTACAGCCTAGCACTCAGTGAGTGCTGGAGAAGAGCACAGAGCCGGAGACTGACAGTCACTGCTGTATTCAAAGCAGACCAGAGAACAGAGGTGATCGCTCACTTCTCAGTGTTAAACGCCTCCTCTTTTTATTTGGTATTGCTTATTAGCAACCATGGCATAATGGAACTATCAATTATCCTAAAATTAGATTAGAGGTTGGATCTCTGAGGAATGGATTTTAACCCTCCAGGAGGTGTGCGCACTTTTATTTGTGAAACTACCTGTTTTTTTCCACATTATTGCAGAAATCACTCATAATGCTTCTCGTTCAACACCAGGTAACAAGCCATCCAGAGCCATCTGCTTCGAATTTAACTCAGCAGTCGCAGTACAGCACACCAGAGCGAGAAAAGCTTTTCCCTGATTATAACTTTGAAGATCTCAGCGATTCATTTCGAAGCCTCTACAAGAATGTATTTGCTCAATCTGCAAGCCAAGGTGGGTTACAGTGTTTTTGAGTTAACTTGTAATTGGTTAAATTTTCGAAATGGTTGTAAAGTCACTGTGTCTTATTCCTAGAATCCACTGTGTTGCATTAAATGATGTGCCCCAATGTATGTGCTTTTAAAAATATATAATATATGCTGCTTTATAGCTTATTTTGATACCTTATGTCAGAACGCCACTCGATGCTCACATGACTGCCGCTACTCTCCTCTCCTGATCTGATAACTACAGCGGTAGAGACAGAATCCTCCGCTGACGTTAAACAGGAGAGCGGCGCTATGAAATAAGGTATAAAGTGGCATATTTTAAAAAAATGCACATGCACAGAGGCACATAATTGAATGTACCACAGTGGATTGTAGTAATAAGAGCAGCGGGAGGGGCGGGGAGCAGATCAGGACTGTCACCAGCTGACAGGCCGGGGGGGGGGGGGGAGGAGGTGGGAAGAGACAGCAGGAGATAACGGAAACAGTATTATGGATCAGCAGCCATGATAAACGTGGTCCTTTTACAGAGGGGAAGGGCAGCACCAGGTAGGATCAACCAGGTATTTTAGATGATATAAAAAGACAAATTACACTGCACAAGCACTGTGCTGCTGTTAATATTTTAAATAAGAAAGGATCCTGTTCCTTTATTTTTTTTCAGGCTTACAACCGCTTTAAAGTAAAACTGCACCCTACTGCTTTTTTTCACTTCTGAATAGACTGAAAATGGCTAAAACTCACTGTTGGAGTTTTTTTTTAGCTAGGTGTCTCCACTGGGGAGAAATCCTGTAAATTTCTGTCTGTGACAAACAAGGCGATTCTCAGAGCTGAAATTCCTTCCTTCTTTCCTTGGAAAAATTTTTATTTGTATATAAGTGCATGTTTAAGTTGCATGGCTTAAAGGATAAATTCACCCTTTTAGGCCGCGTACACACGGGCGGACTGTTCGCCCAACTTTGTTCGTCAAACAATCCGACAAACAGTCTGCTCAAAATTTGCATGAACGGACTTGACCACACGCGATGAACGAACAGTCCGCTGAAAGCGTGCGCGATGACGTGAACGGCACGTACGACGGGACTAGAAAAATGACGTCCTATACACTGCAATGCAACCTTCGGCCGTGTAAACCCTTCCTGAGTATGCGCGATACTTAGTCCGTCCAACTTGCCTACACACGAGCGGACTGTCCGCTGAAACCAAGTTTGGACGGACAAAACCAAGTTTCAGCGGACTGTCTTACGGAAATTCCGAAAAACTTTGTTCGTCAGACTGTCCGCTGAAACTGTCCGCTGAAGCCCACACACGAGCGGACTGTCCGCTGAAACACTGTTCAGCGGACAAAGTTGGGCGAACAGTCCGCCCGTGTGTATGCGGCCTTAAAAAAATAAATGCACCTTTTTTTTGCCGGTAAAGAAAATTGTGCATTTAATTTTATTTCTTTTTTTACTTGGAGCATGGAAAGCATTGCACCCGTGATCAGCAGATGTGCCATGCAGGACTCCTGCAGACTTCTCAAAGTATCTGTCTGCTCGTACCTCGAATTACCAGAGAGCTCAACAGCCCCATGGTAGTTCATTGAAACTACAAGCCAACAGCCACAAAGGCTGTTGGGTCTTGTAGTTTCCCATTCACAGAGGACAGTGAATGAATGACTTGGCCAGGCTAGCGGAACCTCCCACAACCAGGTTCTTTTCAAACAGTGACAGCGGGCACCCGGAGAAGATTCCCACCCACTGTCACTGGAGAGGGGGAAAGGCTGCAGCTGCTGCAACATGTTACATGTTCCATCCTAAATACGGGTGGAACATGTAACATGTTCCAAAAGGTGAACTTATCCTTTTAGGCCGGTTCACATATGTGCGGCTGCGGGTTCATGCCTGGGGTCCGGTGCATGTCTGTTCATTGGTTCAGGTGCAATTCAGGTCTGTATTTTTGCCTGAATTCACACCTGAACCAGACTTGAACACGCACAGGACCCTTTTGCAATCTGCTGCGCAACTGCCCCGGATCTGTCATGCGAATTGGATGTGGAGAAAATCCAGTTTGCACATATGTGAGCCCAGCCTTAAAGTAGTCTGGATTCTCCAGTGAACTCTGGAGGGGCAGAGAGCCTGTGACGGACAGTGGCTCTCTAACTGAAGACTGCAATCGGCGGTCTTTGATCTCTAGGTTCTCAGTCTTTGAGGCAGTGGCAGACACATGCTGCTTCGGAATGATGCTGCATTAATTTAGGTGTGTATGACTGTTTTTTTTTTTTTTTTGTTAATTCACACCCTTCTCTTTTTACTTGCCTATTTTTACCTCTTTCCAACCACAAGTGTAAACTAAGCCTTAGGTGGCCGGTGGCATCAGTTCCTAGTGGAGCCTTCAAAGGAATACATGAAGAATGTACCGTAGTGCACAAAGCATGATGAGTAGTTCAGTTTCTAACCATTGCCTGGATTTTACCAGGAAGTGTGGGAAAAATCTTCCCAACAAGGACCTAGACAGCAAGGAATACCCTTTTTAGAGGGTCTAGCCTTTTGTAGTTTTAGATAGAGTTCCAGTTTAAAGGGACCCATGCCATTACTCTTAGCCCCCGTACACACGGTCGGACATTCCGACAACAAAATCCGTTAATTTTTTTCCGACGGATTTTGTCCGAAACTGGTGTTGCATACACACGGTCAGACAAAGTTGTCGGTAAAATCCGATCGTTCGGAACGTGATGACGTTCGTTCGTTGCGGCTAGTAGCCAATAGCTTTGGTCTCGTTATTTGATCTGAGCATGCGTGGCACTTTGTCCGATCGGAATTCTCTACAAACGATCCCTCCTTTCCCTATTAGCTAGGATTATTTAGTAGTAGAAAAAGTATCAAAAGAATTCCAGCCAATCGGGAAAGGAGGGATGATATTATTGTGTCCAGACGGACTATATTGGAATGCAAATCAGACTTTTGAAGGTAAAGGTGCTTCTGAGTTTTACAGCCGATATACTATGTTTAGATATTGTGTGTGTGTGTGTGTGTGTGTATATATATATATATATATATATATATATATATATATAATTATAAATTCGTACACACCCTATCTACATATAGTCCTTTTTTTCACTACAGTCATAAACAACATGCACTGTGATATATATTTCTGCACAATTATTTTTTTATTTTCTAAATTTCATTTTTTTTATGCTGCTGCACTATATCCATATAGTGGTAATAATTGTACCCTTGTTTCTGTTTCAGGAATGCTGAATCTCCAGTCTGAGTCCTCCCAGCAGACACATTCGCCCTGTTCCTATCAGCACTCCCCTAGTAGCACAATGAGCTCTCAGCAACACGGTAGCCAAAGTAACCTGACAAATAGCCATGCCAGTAGTCTTGGCAGCACCGTAGGTGACTCCTTGGGGCAAGTTCACATGTCTCACACTCCACTACACAGTCAGCAGTCCCAGCAGTCACCACATATACACCACACTGTAGTCCACCATCAGCAGCACCCATCTCACTGTCACCAACAGGTTTCGCAGCACCAACCTCAGCATCCTCAGCAGCGGACCCCCCATCCGGCACAGCATCAGGCACAGCACCCTGCCACCCATCCGGCACAGCATCAAGCCCAGCACCCTACCACCCATCCTGCACAGCATCAAGCCCAGCACCCTGCACAGCATCAAGCCCAGCACCCTGCACAGCATCAAGCCCAGCACCCTGCCACCCATCCTGCACAGCATAATACGCAACACCAGCATCTACAGCACCACGCCAATCACCAGCACCAACCCCTTACACATCAGACCTCTCTAACACAGCAGTCCTACGGTTCAGGTAAGTGTTTTCTTCTAACACTCATTACAAGTGCAATACGTGTTTAGATCTAAATCTGTAAATATAAGTAGTCGCCAAAGTGAAAATTTTGCATCACTTTCTTTCCTTCCTCTTTCATCTCCAGCGGGAACATTAATATCAATAAAAACATAAGGGATTTTAATAATTTCCTATTCTATACACAATCAAAAGGGGAGGGGGAGGTTTAGCTTTAAATATACTTTAAGTTGGCTCTGTATGGTGCGCTATCTGTAGTCTTTTTTTTCTCTGTAGTGCAGGGGCACACCCTTTATAGTCCATTCAGTTGGTATCAAGTCAGGTATGCCCCTCGTCCTACATAATTATTGGTAGATCTTAAAGAGATTGTACAATCCAAATATGACTTTAGGTGAAATTTATTTTAGTAATGGTTTGTGATTTGTCAGACCGGCAAATATAACTGTGCCCAGAAGGATGCATATATTGAGGTTGATTTACGAATACTGGAGAGTGCAAAATCTGGTGCAGCTGTGCATGATAGTCAATCGACTTCTAACTTCAGCTTGTTCAATTGAGCTTTGACAAAAACAAAAAAAACTGTAAGCTGATTGGTTTTTGTGCAGAGCTGCACCAGATTTTGCATTCTCCAGTTTTTGTAAATCATTCCCATTATCTTGATATGTACTTTGAAACTCTGAAGAATACCAGTCATTCTCCAAGATGTCACTACTCAGCAGATGCCGCTTGTGCAACTCCATGGACAGTGTGAACAGGCAGGTAAGAATACTTTAATATGGAAGAGATGTAGTAGGTCTCTTCTGTATTTAAAAGCCTGCCTGTTCACACTGTATTTTTCTTAAGTAACGTTCTACTTTAAACACAAATTATACATTTACTTTAATGCTGGTCATACACTGTTAAATTATTAGTTTGTGGAAGTTCGTTTGACAGAAGATTCAATGTAACCATCCTTGACTCAAATAATTTTTGTTCGCTTGCAATGAATTTGAATTCTGTTGCCATACCAATGTATATATTATTATTATTATTAATATTATTATAATACAGGATTTATATAGTGCCAACAGTTTACGTAGCGATTTACAACTTGAGAGTAGACAGCACAAATACAATACACTTTAATACAGTAGGAATCAGAGGGAAGATCAAGAGATAAAAGAGGTAATAACTGTGGGCAATGTGCTGATTGAGACTATTTATAACTTTAAGGTTTGATTTTCATTTCTATACAATACTTTATGCTAAGTGCACTGAGGGGTGCAGAGAGACCATTTCAAAAGTCCACAAAAATGTTCAGTCACCCTAAAGAAGATCTGTATCGCTGTCTCAATATACTGTAACAGTATATTTTTTTCTTGGGTTGAAATGATGCAATCAGTTTGCTGCAGGAAGGAGGAAGCATTCTCTCAGTCTGTTCTACCTCATTGATCAGACTGTAACGTTGTGACTTTCTAGCATGTCACAATGTGAGAGGATGCAGCAGGAGGCTAATCTCTGCCTAGTGTTTTTTTGAACACGACCAAGAGCTGCACAGAAATGTGTGAAAATCTTGAGACTAGCCGAGTAGAGTTGAAATTCTTTTGTCAGCTAAAACAGTATTTTGCAATGAATTTGAAACCCTAGAATTAAGTCTTGGTAATTGATATGCAGTCAGATACAAATTGTAAAAGAAAAACACCTGTTACAACAGAGTGTCTAAATACAACAATACAATCTAATCTAGGCACAAGACTTAAAGGGTAACCCACTTCCGTGGGAAAAAAAAGGCAAATAAAAGAAAATATAGCATATACAATTGTGACACAAGTCATATTGTAATTACATTTTACTAAAAGTTACCTTTCCTTTTCAATCTGCAGCTCTGTAATTTTCTGTGAAATGCAATATGGCAACCTCAAGGTGTTCTGTACACAGTGTGTACAGGACGCCCCCCCCAGATATGTCATTTCCTTCTTGTGTGATTGGCTCACTGATTTTCCCAGAAATCTGCTCCAAGATGCAAGTCGGATTTCAGGCATCCCCTGCAACAAAAGTATTTTTTGGTGAGATACTCTCAATAGGAACACGTCCAAAGGGATACAGACCCTCCAATTTTCCTCAGAGCTTTGCAGGTGCAGCACCTGGTTGATAATTTTGAAACCACTCCCATTAGGCTGGATTCACATCTATGCAGTTTTAGTGCTTTTTGCATTTTGCAGATTTGCACTACAGTCCATTTAACATGGTTTCCTATGGAACGCGTTCTGTGCAAATCTGCAAAAAGCACTAAAAATGCCATAGGTGTGAATCAGGCTTTAGACTCACTTCTGTACATGGACACAGACAAACACACAGGGATTTCTTCATAATTATTAAAGGTAGGAATCTGCAACAAAGTTTTTCAAAAATCCTTGTAATGTACAGAGATCACCCAGATGGGAATGCTGTTTTTTGTTTTTTTTTTCTCGACAAAAGTTGAGTTACTCTTTAAGCCTAGTACACACAGGCTGAATGTCAGGCAGAATCGGACGGTTCAATAGAAAGCGTCTGACATTTGGCCGTGTGTACTGCAGCTGGTCCAACAGAAGCTGGCTGACATCTGTTGAAGGGGCATGATCGAAAAAGGTCTGCTGGTTGGTTCCCGATCAGTGCTCTTAGCCTATGGCTGAGAGTGCTGACCGGAGTGTTCTGGTTTGGATGGGGCGGTATCCCCCTGTCAGAACACAATTGAACAGCAGGGTAGAGCGTTATACTAACTTACCATAGTTAGTACAGTGGCTCTGACCTGAGCTGTATCTTTTTTTATTTTTTTTTATTCGCTCAGCCCACTGGATTTAATGGGAAAAATAAAAACTAGTCATATACGAGGCTTTAGACCCAGTGCACTCCATAACATACCCTCTTTATTCCTCTGCAATGGTAGTTGTTCAGCTCTATCACCATAAATCAGGGAGGGGGAAAAAAGGTATTAATATTAATTGTAGGACACGGTTCTGTTTTTTTTAGTGCCAACTGCAGGATTAGGATGTTGGGTACAACTCAAAAACAAGACAGCCATTGGGTGGCTCCTGCTGGTAGCTGTGAACGCCATACTGTGGAACACAGTAGTGCATAAAAAGCAAAATCTATAAAAACAGGGCAGCAGCAAAGCCAGAGGGTCCAATAAATGCAGAAAAAACATATAAGAGTACAAAAAAAGGCCTATTTTTAAGGCGTTTCCAAGCAAAAAAATCTTTAGAAAAGATCACTTGATGGGGTACAGGGCTATAAAGAGGCTTAAGAAAAAATAAATGCATAAGTTGGGCTTTAACTATACCTTCAGTTGTTAGCCTGGAGTTCCATGTTAAAATTAGGTGTAACATTTTTAATTGACTAGTTTTTCTGGTTATAGATGATGTACTCGGTGAACAGAGTATTTGTCAAATTAAACACACTGGCATTCCCGAAGTAGTATATATAGACCAGTGGCGCAGCATTGTACAAACGTGTAATATTTTCATAATGAATATTTTATAGTCCTCTTTTGTTGCGTTTTGGCGATGAAGCTGTGAATAACAATTTCATGGGTAAAACTGAATAGCTGATAAGGTATGTTTATTAAAGCATAGTGTTCTCCCCGCAGACTGGTTCTCGACTTTGGACATGCTGAAAGAAAGCTGCAGAATTGCCAGCAGTGCCAACTGGTCTGATGTCGATCTCTCTCAGTTCCAAGGTATACATGGGCCCTTTTCATAGACTGGTGGTCATCGTGGTTTTCTCAAATATAATAATATATACACACACTATATTACAAAAAGTATTGGGAAGCCTGCCTTTATACACACATGAACTTTAATGTCATCCCAATCTTAGTCCGTAGGGTTCAATATTGAGTTGGCCCACCCTTTGCAGCTATAACAGCTTCAACTCTTCTGGGAAGGCTGTCTACAAGGTTTAGCAGTGTGTCTATAGGAATGTTTAACCATTCTTCCAGAAGCGCATTTGTTAGGTCAGGCACTGATGTTGTATGAGAAGGTCTGGCTCGCAGTCTCCGCTCTAATTTATCCCAAAGGTGTTCTATCGGTTTGAGGTCAGGACTCTGTGCAGGCTAATCAAGTTCCTCCACCCAAAAACTCACTCATCCATGTCTTTATGGACCTTGCCTTATGCACTGGTTTTAAATCATTTGGTGGAGGGGGGATTATGGTGTGGGGTTGTTTTTTTCAGGGGTTGGGCTTGGCCCTTTAGTTCCAGTAAAGGGGAGTCTTAAGGCATTAGTGTACCAAGACATTTTGGACAATTTCATGCTCCCAACTTTGTGGGAACAGTTTGGGGATGGCCCCTTCCTGTTCGAACACGACTGCGCACCAGTGCACAAATCAAGGTCCATAAAGACATGGATGAGTGAGTTTGGGGTGGAGGAACATGACTGGCCTGCACAGAGCCCTGACCTCAACCCTTTAGAACACCTTTGGGATGAATTGGTGTGGAGACTGTGAGCCAGTATGTGTGTGTGTGTATACATTTTTATTTCTTTTGATTTATATTGGTATGATACAAAAAAGTGGAGAAACGAGAAGCCAAATCTGACACGTTCCACGCAAAACAACAAAAATGGACTGGACAGAATTATTGGCACCTTCCATAAATTGTAAGAAATAATTGCATTCCAAGTTTGTGATCCTCCTGTAATTTTAAATTAAACTCACCCGTATCAATTAACAGGTGTTACAATCCCAACGTTAAACTGGTGAAAAATGTACTCAACCTTTTGTTGTTTGTCTGTGTGCCACACGGTGCATGAAGAAGAGAAAAAGCAGCAAAGATTGAGGATTTGAGAACAAAAATTGTGGAAAAGCATGGACAACCTCAAGGTTACAAGTCCATCTCCAGAGATCTTAACGCTCCTGTGTCCACGGTGTGCAACATTGTCAAGAAGTTTGCAGCCCATGGCACTGGAGCTAATCTCCCTGGACGTGGACGAAAGAGAAACATTGAAAGATTGCAACAAAGGATTGTTCAAATAGTGACTGAAGAACCTCCATCGACTTCCAGGAAAATTCACGCTGACCTTCGGGCACAGGGTACAAGCTGTGTCAGCTCGCACTATACGTCACCATCTGAATGAAAAGGGGTGCTATGGTAGGAGACCCAGGAGGACTCCACTGCTGACACAAACATAAAAAAGCCTGATTGGACTTTCGCAAAACTTATCTGAGGAAGCCAAAATCCTTTTGGGAGAATGTTTTGTCTATCCACAGCACAAAAATACAGCTTTTTGGTAAAGCCCATCATTGTAATATTTTCAGAAAAAGAAAGGAGGCCTTTAAAGGAAAGAATACAGTCACACATGGTGGAGGTTCACTGATGTTTTGGGGTTGCTTTGCTGCTTCAGGCACTGGAGGTCCTGACCGTGTGCATGGCATTATGGAATCTGAAGACTACCAACGAATTCTGGGGTGTAATGTGGAGCCCAGTGTCAGAAAGTTGGGTCTCCAATTTAAAGCTGCACAATTTTGGTTAAAATGAGAATCACAATTTTTTATTTTGCTTAAAATAAAGAACACGATTCTCGCAGCGTAACATCATTTTTCACATTTTACAAAAAAACTGGGCTAACTTTACTGTTCAGTTTTTTTTTATTGAGATATATATATATATATATGTATATGTGTGTGTGTGTGTGTGTGTGTGTGTGTGTGTGTATATATAATGTATGTATGTATGTATGTTTGGGGTTCCAAGTCATTTTCGAGCAAAAATAATAATAAAATAAAACATGGCAGGCTGCCCTGTTTTTTTTTCTTTTGACAATTGAGAGTGCAGGGAACTCTCTACACTTGTTACATGAATGAATCGGGAAAATTCCCCATAGAGATCGTGGGGTGGGGGGGGGGGTTGAATCGAGATCACTTTTTTTTTTTTAATGATTAATCATGCAGCTCTAGTCTCCATCAGAGGTCATGGGTCTTACAGCAGGACAATGACCTAGAGCACACATAAAAAAAAACACCCTTAAATGGTTTCAGACAAAGCGCTGGAGAGCACTGAACTGGCCAGCAATGAGTCCAGATCTAAATCCCATAGAGCACCTGTGGGGAGATCTCAAAACAACAGTTGGGAGAAGGAGCCCCTCCAATCTGAGAGACCTGGAGCAGTTGGCAATAGAGTGGTCCAAAATTCTGGTAAAGAGATGTAAAACTCATTGATGGTCGCAGGAAGGGATTGATTTCAGTTATTTTTTCCCCAAGGGGTGTGCTATCAAATATTAAATTGAGGGTGCCAATAATTGTGTTCAGTCTCTTTTTGGAGTTTTGCATGGAATATGTCAGGTTTGGCTTGTTGTTGCTCCACTTTTTTTGTGTCCTACCAATACAAACAAAATAAATAAACATGCCTAAACATTTGTAATTGCAACAATTTTCTTGGCAAAGTGGTGCCTTATCTGAAAAAAATGCAGGGGTGCCAATGTTTTTGGCCCTGTGTATATATAGTTAGGTCCATATATATTTGGACACAGGCACAATTTTCATACTTTTGTATACCACCAGAATAAAATTAAAACAAAACAATTCAAATGAATTTGAAGTGCAGACTTTCAGCTTTAATTCAAGGAGTTGAACAGAAATATCAAGTACAAATTTTAGGAACTGCAACCATTTTTATTTGCAGTCCCCTCATTTTCAGGGGCTCAAATGTAATTGAACAAATTAATATCATATATAAAATGTAAATTTTTTATATTTTGTTGGAAATCTTTTACTGGCAACAACTGCCTGTAGTCTGGAACCCATGGACATTACCATAGACCGGGTTTCCTCATTTCTAATGCTTTTCCAGGCTCTAACTACAGCTGTCTTCAGTTCGTTTGTGGATCTTTCTGCCTTTTCGTTTTGCCTTTTAACAAGTGAAATGCATGCTCAATTGGATTGAGTTAAGGTGATTGACTCCACCATTGCAGAATATTCCACTTCTTTTCCTTCAAAAGCTCCTGGGTTGCAGTGTGTTTTGGATCATTGTCCATCTGTACTGTGAAGCGCCGTCCAATCAACTTTGCAGCACTTGGCTGAACCTGGGCTGACAGTATATCTCTAAACACTGCAGAATTCAGCTGCTTCTGGTTTCTTTCACATCATCAATAAACACCAGTGACCCAGTGCCACTGGAAGCCATGCATGCCCACGCCGTCACACTGCCTCCACCTTGTGACCACAGATGACAAAGGATCATGAGCTGTTCCAAGCCTTCTCTACACTTTTCTTTTCTTTTCTTCCCATTATTCTGGTACAGATTAATCTTGGTTTCATCCGTCCAAAGAATGTTTTTCCAGAACTGGTCTGGCTTTTTTAGATTTCTGTTTTTTTTCTACTCTGCAGGCTTATGAATGGTTTGCAACTTGTGGGGAACCCTCTGTATTTGCTCTTGTGATGATTTCTCTTGAATGTAGACTTCAACAATGATACGCCCACCT